>NW_028324311.1:12933546-13276046 GCF_058129835.1 Hydra viridissima | reverse complement strand
TTTGTCACTTAAATGGGCATAACTTTTAGCAGAATCATTAGTTTTTTATGAAATTTTCACCATTATAATACTGATTTAAAGCTCTTTACAATGATGTATAATAGTTAAATATTTGAATAGTTTAAAAATTTTGCACACATACCTACTTAAAGTTATCATTTTCCCGCTGAATAAAACGAAAGACGGAAAGATACTAAGTTTACACTTAGTTAATTTTCACATGTGAGTGCAAATTTTTTTAACCATATACTTAAAATCTTAATAGTAAATTGCAAGTCAAAAAAATATTCATTTTAAAAATTTATCTGTAAAATTAGTGAACTTAAATTCAAATTCACATGGTAATGTAACATAAGTCAAAAACAAAACTATAGTTTCACTTTTGAAACGTTTGGAAATTTTTGTGAATCATTAAAAATATTTTGTGAAGATTTACTTACCTTTATTGTTGCAGATGCAATAAATGTTAATTTTTTAGTGCCAAACTGAAAAAGATCTTCAAATTTTGAACTGCAGCTTTGATTCAAAGATTTTTAAAAATGTGTAACTTATCTTTAATTTTAATAAGATTTTAAAGCAGTATCCAAAAATCTTGTAGAACTCAGAAATTATAACTGAGAAATTATAACTGAGATTATAACTGAGAAATTTTAACTGCAACTGAGAAATTGGCTATTAATTAGGAGTAAAGGATCATACTGTCAAATCTACTTTTTTAAAGGGTTAAATACAAAAATAAATAGGTAAACATAAATTTCTTCATTTCTACTTCTTCTGATTATAATAATAATAATAATAATAATAATAATAATAATAATAATAATAATAATAATAATAATAATAATAATAATAATAATGATAATAACAATAATAATAATAATAATAATAATAATAATAATAATAATAATAATAATAATAATAATAATAATAATAATAATAATAATAATAATGATGATAATAATAATAATAATAATGATATTAATAATAATAATAATAATAATAATAATAATAATAATAATAATAATAATAATAATAATAATAATAATAATAATAATAATAATAATTATCATTATTATTATTATTGTTCTTATCATTATTATTATTATTATTATTATTATTACTATTATTATTACTATTATGATGATGATGACGATGATGATGATGATGATTATTATTATTATTTTATGATGATGATGATTATAACTATCATTACTTTTATTATAATTATTACTATTATTATTATTATTATTATTATTATTATTATTATTATTATTATTATTATTATTATTATTATTATTATTATTATTATTATTGTTCTTATCATTATTATTATTATTATTACTATTATTATTATTACTATTATTATTACTATTATTATTATTATTATTATTATTGTTCTTATCATTATTATTATTATTATTACTATTATTATTATTACTATTATTATTACTATTATTATTATTATTATTATTATTATTATTGTTCTTATCATTATTATTATTATTATTACTATTATTATTATTACTATTATTATTACTATTATTATTATTATTATTATTATTATTATTATTATTATTATTATTATTATTATTATTATTATTATTACTATTATTATCATCGTCATTATTAGAGAACACAAATACAGAACTCATTAAAAAATGTGTACAAAACTATTTCTATCAACAAAATGTCTTTAAATTAATACATTATGAAATTAACTTATTACCAAAGTATTGTTGGCAAAATTGGTTTTAAACCAGCATTCTGAATTATAAATGCAACACTTGGAGACGCCAAAAATTTTAAAAATTCCTTAGAGGCATTTAAATTAGTCACATTTTGCATAATGCCAGCAGAAAAAATGGTAGTGTGCTGAACTTCAGCAGGAATTTCTCCAAGGTGATCAATACCAGGAATTGCAATTAATTCACTAACTTGCTGAAAACCTATTTCTGCATCACCCCTAGCAACCACTGATCCCACTCTTTCACTAAAAACTTTTTTTGATTTTTTGTTCATCTCATCAACAATATCAAGCCTTGGAAAAAGGCAAGTAGATATATAAGTGCCACTAGCACTAGCAGAATAAGCTACTGATTTTGCACAAAGCAAGGTTTGCTTTAATGCATCTACAGAGCTGATATCAGGCTTAGATGAACCAGCCTTAACTACTACCCCAATTACAGAAGCCACCAAATCAACGCGTGTTTCTGCCATAACCAAACCACTTTGAATATATATATATATACACACACAATGTTCTACCTGATATAATATATTATATTAGATAGAACATTATATTTATTTATATATAACTTTTATTTGTTTTTATTTTAAGTGCTATATGCATTTTTTTCAAGTTCTCTTGTACATTTCCTTTACAATTTGAAGACATCACTTCCAAAATTTGCTTATTTTGCCTACATTTCTCAGTCAGTGTTTTTTCTAAAGTAAATGGCTCTTAAGCATTCCTTATAATGAATTTTTGTCACTTAAATGGGCATAACTTTTAGCAGAATCATTAGTTTTTTATGAAATTTTCACCATTATAATACTGATTTAAAGCTCTTTACAATGATGTATAATAGTTAAATATTTGAATAGTTTAAAAATTTTGCACACATACCTACTTAAAGTTATCATTTTCCCGCTGAATAAAACGAAAGACGGAAAGATACTAAGTTTACACTTAGTTAATTTTCACATGTGAGTGCAAATTTTTTTAACCATATACTTAAAATCTTAATAGTAAATTGCAAGTCAAAAAAATATTCATTTTAAAAATTTATCTGTAAAATTAGTGAACTTAAATTCAAATTCACATGGTAATGTAACATAAGTCAAAAACAAAACTATAGTTTCACTTTTGAAACGTTTGGAAATTTTTGTGAATCATTAAAAATATTTTGTGAAGATTTACTTACCTTTATTGTTGCAGATGCAATAAATGTTAATTTTTTAGTGCCAAACTGAAAAAGATCTTCAAATTTTGAACTGCAGCTTTGATTCAAAGATTTCAGAATTTGCAGCTTCATAAATATATAGCCTGTGCCATAAACCTTGATGATGAATTGCTCCAGGTTGTCGAGTTGTCAGTTGATCAATCTCTGGGGATAAATAGAATTGAATAATTTCTGCTAGCTCCCAATAACTACCTCTGGGTACTTTGTCTTCATCCAACAACTTTGAGATGATTACTAGGGATACTCTAGCAGCATTTTCAAGTTGTTGATTTACTCCATATTTGAATTTGCAAAGTTTATTTTGTTCAATCTGAATAAGAGAAAACTCATCCAAAAGTTTCTTGAGGAGTTGATTATCTGGACCTGAGGTTGTTCTGAAGAGCTTTTCAACATTCTTAATATGACACTCATAGACATGATGTCTGCAAGCAAGATGCATAACAGGTCTTCCAAGATAGATGTATAACCATAACTTGACGCAGTGGTGTCAAATACTAGACCTTTAATGTCTTCTTTGAGTGAGTTTTCTTCAAAAATCTCAATAATCTTCTCAGTATGACAAACTCAAGTAGAATCAGTGACAGGAGGTACTCCAAGCAAAAAATGTTTTCCATCACAAGTTACACTCAATGCTAAGCGCTCTCTTTTGTGTTTCTTTCCATCAGTATACTCTTTGACTAGCTTACCATCATCATGAAGAATCATGTTTGATCCAGCCTTTGCTTTTCAAGCATCCCTGGCTTCCTCCTCTGTTTCCTGCATGACCTTTCTACAAATTCTGTGTATATTGGATTTTGAAATACCTTTACTGGAAAGTCCACTTATATCAGCCAACTGCTTTAAAATATTAGATTGAGCTCTAATGCTTATGTGTTTAACCTTCGAAACAAGGACAGTATCTCCTACTATGCCAGCAGATGTAGATGGTTGTGGATCTATCTCATCTTTACTCAAATCTGTAGAATTAGAGGTGTCTGTTTCCTCTGAAGATACTTCTGTTTCACTTGAAGATGAAATCTGCAGCTTAGACTGATAACTCTGGTCATGATCTGCTCCAGACATTCATACTTTTGCCTGTTGAGATCTTTGAGCAGGACAAATGTACCTTTTATCTTTCTTCCTAATGTACATTTTCCTGCAACTTCTTTGATCATTTATGAAAATAATATCTTCTGCCTTGTCTACCTGAGATCTTTTGTTATCTTTCTCTAATATTTGTATCACATCACTGGCCATAACATCAAAAAGAACAGGCAAAATATTGTCTTTGAAAATTATTCTCTTTTCTTTAGTGTTTTGCCTTTTTTGAAGAGAAATCGGTAATTCACTCATTTTCTTCTGTACTTTGTCCACTCTGGATGTTGGAATTCCAGCTTTTTCATAAATAGCAGTGACCTTTTTAACCAAACACTGACAATTTTCCTTACAAATGAGCTTGAAATCATGAGAGAATCCACAGCAGAGAAGGGTGTTATTTTTGATCTTAGGATTTTAGGTCAGTATTTTGTTTGATTTTGTCAACCGCGTCAAACCGCATAAAAATGGGTAAATTGTGTCAACTGCGTATCTTTGAACTCACTTCAAACCTAATTAACTGTTTTATTCAAACTGCTCCTAATTTTTTGTGTAGTCACAAAAATAAAGTTAGAGCTCTACAACTTTACAGATCTCATTTTCTCACATATACGCAGCAGAAAAATGCTAGGAGCAGTCAAAATAAAATATGACCCTGAAAACGGGACACCCTAATATATATATATATACAGTGGTGGAAAAAATAATAAATTTTGTTTAAAGTAGGCGGAAATTTACTGGAAAAAATAATAAATACAGAAATGGTTATTTCGATTGTATATTTGAAAAAATCAAGAAAACTCAATGTTTATAAAACAAATATTTAACAAAAGTAATTTAAAACAATTAGGAACAAAACCAAACTTTTCTTTTTTTCTGAAAAAGGTTTATCAAACACTTAATATAATATCTTCCAAAGTTGTCTAATATTTTGCTGCATGTCCTTCTTTTTTTTTTAACTTCGATTAGTCTTTTGGGCATGCTGTTGACCAATTTATGGCTTGTTGATAGTGGAATAGCGTACCATGATGCTTTCACAGCTTCCCACAGATCCCTTTTGTTCCGAGGCTTTTGTTTTGCAATCTTATCCTTTACAATTTTCCATAAACTTTCTATTGGATTTAAATCTGGTGATTGTACTGGTCAATCCATTTGTCTTATACCATTATTTTTGAACCATCTCTTTGTATATGTTTTGGATCGTTATCTTGTTGAAATATCTAGAGCAGCGGTAGGTTATCCTCTTCCTACGAGGTATTAACAATAACCGGAGTCAAACACATATTTGAAAAGTAATAACAGTTGAAAATTAAAGAAAACAAAAAGATTAATCATCACTGTATTTATTATTTTTTCCAGTAAACTTCCGCCTACTTTAAACAAAATTGTTAGAAACATGAGAAAAATTGAAAAACAAATCATAATTTTTCTAAAAATATAGTTTTTAACAATAAAGCTTATAAAAACATAAAAATTAATATCAGTTAACATCAATTGCTGGGAATAAAAAGCATTTTTCTAAATGTTTAGATAGTATATGTATTATTTTTTCCACCACCGTATATATATATATATATATATATATATATATATATATATATATATATATATATATATGTATGTATATATGATATACATGATATATATGATATACATGATATACATGATATATATGGTATATATGATATATATGATATACTCTAATCTTTACTTACAGCTGTTGGTATTTCTAAGTAAGTATGAAAATAAGTGTTGCATTGGCAGTAATTTCCTTAAATAATAGCATTTTTGGTATATTAAAATATTTAAATAACTAAACAAATATTACAAGAGGCAGATTTGCTACTCATTATTATGCTACTCACTATTGTATTGACAATGAACTGGAAAAGAAGTCGCTTGGCTCAAAAAACAAAGACGAAAGCAACTTCGTGCACAATGAAAAGGTTTTACTAACACAATAACAACAAAACGAAGGTGTTTCATTATGAATTAGGATAATGAAAAAATAATGATGAAAATTTTTTATTTGATTTTTTTTTTCTTACTTTGCTCTAAACAAGAAAAATATCCTTTCAAAAAATTCAATTCTTCTTTGCTGTTCCGATACCAAAACTAGACAATGACTGATTTTCTTTAAACCGACAAATGACATGACCTAAAAAACCATATGACACGAGACAAAGCGAAAAATAATGAAACTTAACAGATGCTTTTCTCCTTTAAAAACGATTCCTTACCGAATATTTTTTCTCGACTTTCAGATATTTCTAACTAAACAGTACATTCTTTTAGTTTCTAACTGAAACTAAATAATAATTAACAAAATTTTTTTATTCTTTTCTATTTTTATTCTTTTTTTATTTTTATAATTGTTAAGTGAGATAAAATGTTTTACTTTAATAGCTTTTAATAAAGTTCAGATTGAGGCAAAATTAAATCTAGCAAGAACTTTTCCGAACTGAATCATTTATTTTTCAAAATTCTTCTAAATATTCAACCTTAACTATTTTGAAGTTTCTGAGGTATATTTAGTAATCAAATTAAAAAAAAAAAGAACCTAACTAGTAATATTAAAGTATCAAATGTTCCAGGTGTGGGTGTGGCCAGATGAGATTCAGTAATAGCAATTTAAGCAATGGGAGGTACTAACGATTCTATTGACACTAATTACCATAGCTAAACGTTGACCTTATCATAGTTTTGCTTCTGGTTGAAGCTTCGTTCTCTCGAACGAAACAATGTTTTCTCCTGCTGAAAAGACACGCTCCGAGGAAAACAACGAAGAAGGTACACAAAACCATATGCGAGCACTTTTTGCCAGAAGTGGAATTTGGGTCTCGTGTTTTCGGCACCGTTGTTGGATTCAATTTTGACCATTATGCTCGGCAGCACTTTAACAAGCTCAAAATTATTTGCGGGTGGATAAACCTCTGACAAAATGCCTTCATCTCGGCCAGGACCTCTGATAAAATGACTTTATCCCAGGCCAGGACGAAAATTTGTAAATGTCTCATTGAAGCACTTTTGATCGTAAAATTTCTGGAATTTGAACGGGTAGCAACTGGAGTTTGTGTTTAGCTAAACTTTATCTGTATTGAAAAAGCAAACAGTTACGGGTCTTAATGATGAAATTTTTTTAGTACTAATCCGATAGTAATTAAATAATAATGCAATGCTGTATTATTTAGATATTAATTTTGTTGGTTTACCATGCTTTTATATTTAAAAGCACTGTTTACACTATGGTTAAACATTAAGATTAAATTAAGATTTCTTGTTGCGATGAGCACGCCATCATTTAAAAGCTGCTCCTTTTCGTTTCGAGATGCAGATGCGTAATGTACTGCCGAGCTTCTTTCATGAGAAAAGACCAAAAAATTAAAAAAAGTTTTTTTTTTTTTTTCCTTTACAAATTCATACAGTTGAAATATAAATAATTCAAAGAGAAACCATCAGATTAACGTGGGTTTGTAAGTGGCAAATTATCTGCAAAAACCACATGTCACATTTTTACCACCAACAGCAAAGAACCTTATATTGTTTAGAGATTCATGTGACGGACAGAACAAAAACCATACATTAAGATTCTTAAGGAAATTACCAGATAACAAGGTCTTCGAAAACATCACGAATTATTTTCCTATCAGGGATCATTCATTTTAACATGCGATCGAGACTTTGAAAACAAAAAAAGGATGCTCCGTCGATTCGATCGAATTTACATTCCTAAGCAATATGCGGAGCTCATTACGAGAGCAAGTAAACTGAATAAGTTTTCTGTTAAGACGATCAACGCCACAGATATTCTCTCCTTTAAGTCAAAGTGGCCAAAAAAATATATAAATTAAAAAAAAAAACGGAAATTCTAATGAAACCTCTGGAAGAGGCACCCCAAAAAATCAAAGAACTCCCTTCCAAATATCGAAAATTTTCCAGTATGACTACAAAGCAACCAATGTAGGGAAACTACGAAAAAGGGAGTGGATAAATGGTTTCACCATAAATAATTTTAGTATGACCGATTTTACCGAAAATGCACCTGGTTTGTCAACAGAAAAGGCATATCCATCAAAGTGCCTAGAAATAGAAAAATTACCGATTTAAAAAAACTCGAAAATATGTTATTGGGTACGAAGACTTTTATGGTAACATTTTCAATTGACCAATTAACAAAGCAGATGACTGCTCCACGGATGTTGAAGAGTAGAGTTTGTATATTCTATATTTTGTTTCATTCTTTATTACTCTCTTGTTACTATTTTCATACCTTTATTTTCGATAATAAACTTGTTAAGTCCAAAATGTGGTATATTTTACTTTGAAGTTAGTGATTGTCAGCAAAAACCATACATGTGTATGTTATAAAATAATGAATAAAATATAAAATAAAATATAAAATATAATATAAAAATAATAACAAACTTGCTTGCAACCAAGACTATCGAGGCTTCTAAAATAAAATAAAAACCGTAACAATTTGCTTTAAGTTAAGAAATAGAAAAGTAGTCTTTAATTTATCAAGAACATGGATTTTGTAACACGTGGCTTTTGCAGATTACAATTCAATTAAACTTTTAAATTTCTTTTTATCTCTTGATTATCAACTTGGGGTGGCGAGTATTTCTTGTTAATGCTCTCTGGAAGGCAAGTAGCAACAGAGAGAACGACTAACGCAGAGGCAGATAGCAGTGTGAAAGCAAAGTATTCGTTTAATGGAAAAACGACACTTTTGTTTAAACTTAATGCATTTTTTAAATTCTTCATCGACCACGAATAAGCAAGGCCAAAACATACTGATCCAAGCGCTCTAAATGTAGAAAAAAAAATGTTTAGCAAACTATTCTAGATCTATAATACTTATAATAATTCCAGTACTTTTCTTAGTGACGCAGGCCGTGAAACTCATGGCCTACGTCATTAAAAAAATTTAAATTTATGAAGCATCATGAATTTAAATGTATATTTGCATGATTCACGTATTTGCACGCTGGAATAGTTTTTAGCTATGGGGTCATAATATTGGGCTATCTTTGTTATATTCTCGGAGCTCATGTTCACAATCAAAATGTACTGTTATACCAGTGATACTTAACTAAGCATCTGCGTCTCGTTATTTTTTTATTCGAGACGAGACGAGACGATAATATCCGGGACACAATTATTAAATTCCGAAAAGAAATTTATTGTCCCGGTTTATAACTTTATTCCGGGACAGTTTTTCGTCAATTTTTTCCGGGACATTTCTCGTCTCGTGCTTGTTCCGGTTCATTTCAAGAAAACGATTCCGAGACGCAGACCCTTATACTCAACCTGTATATATCGCATATCCGGAGAAACTACGATAAAGGTGCAAACTTCTTTCGAAGTTAAATTTATCAAAATAAATACCAACTGCTAAAATTTAAGACTTTCTATAAATCAGACAAAAAACATTTCAGGAATAATTGTAATGAGTTGTTTGTTTTAAATTTATTTTTTTTACGTAATATTAAAATCAATGCATACATGCATGCATGCATGTATGCATTGTATGCGTGTGTGTGTATGTATGTATGTATGTATGTATGTATGTATGTATGTATGTATGTATGTATGTATGTATGTATGTATGTATGTATGTATGTATGTATGCATACATGTATGCATATATGCATGTATGCACTTTTGAAATAAAAAAGTTATTACTAACTCATTGATTTATCAATTCAAATAATTTTATTTAATTGTTAAAAAGGTGACGGAACCCATAAACCTATCTATAAGACAACGGAATGTTTTCATCATTCCATTTATTGAATGGGTGATGAAAAAAAGGACTTTTTTAAAATAGAAACTGCATGCATGTACATGCAAATTATAAAGTAACTCAATAAATTTATTGTTAATGTATATTACAACTATAAGCAAAGTGAGACATCTGTATAACTTTTCCTTCAGTAAATCAATTTAAAAAGCACATTCTGGCCCGATTTAGCTTCTAGCCATTACGCTAAATTCGTTATAAACTTCTTATATTAGTATCAATTTTGATGAGAAAAAGAAAACCAACTAAACGTTCCAGAATGTGTCCAGCACGTTCACTTGTTAATACATTCAAAGCTTGTTTCATGGAAGTTCTCAACGACCTCAACAAACTTGCCTTGTTTAACATTTTAACATTAACAAAAAGTTTGCATCTAGCCATTAGATCGCTTTAAAATAAATAGCTAGAATAAAAGCCAGAAGCCAAAAAACAAAAACAAAAAACGGTTGAACTCTAAACAGAAACGTACACGCTTAACTTTTTGCAAATCTGTTAAATTTTGGGATAGATGAAGATGAGTCGAGTTTGTTGACGAGACGAATATCGAAGTTAACAGCGGAGAAAATGTTATCTACAGAATGCCTGTTGAAAAGTATAATACCAATTGCATCGTACAACGTATTAAGCAAGAAAGTTCGGATATGGGTATGCGTAAATTATAAGTTTTTTAAAGATTTTTAACGCTTGACTTAGAAAACTCACCTTGTCACGCGACAAATAGTTTCAAATCTTTGTTCCAAAAGACCAGAACAATAAAGTCATGAGCATGCCAACAGTCCTGATATAAACTGCAACGAGAACATTTAGTTATATCAAGACTAATGATTCTCGCAACAGTTTAATTCAGGCAGTTTAAGTAAAAAAATTTTAAAGAACAGCCCGCGAATTTAGGGGGAAGAGATGTACGCTAACAAAAATTTAAAGCAGGTTCTTGAAGAAGTTGTACAATAGCTGTGACTCGGCTTTTGTTAACTGCTTTAAAAAAAAAAAAAAAGAAAAAAAAAAAAGAAAGGAAATTACATAATATTGTGCATTTTCCGAAAGACCAAAGTTTTCTCTAATAAATTATTAGGCAAATAGTTTTTTGAAGAATTTAAGGCAAATGCAATTGCATAAAACCATTAGATGCATTGCTTTAATCTATTATAGTACTAGTATTTTTTGGTTCAATTAGTCAGTGAAATGTGAAAAACGTTCTATATTAAGTATCACTTTTTTTTTCAAAAATGTTGCAGTTTCAACCTGGAATTGTTTTTCTAAAAGAAAGAATCGGAACTCATAATTTTTAAAAACGCTTACAATATCCCTTTTCTATTCTTTATCGAAAAAAAAAAAACTAAATGTATTATAAAGATCAAGCATCCTACCTGCCTATTGAAGTAAGAGACAACCCGATTCCATTTGCGAACCCCAAAAACTCAGGCTCAACCGAGTTGTTTATAAAAACATTAATACACAAAATGCCTGCACTATACATTGACCTGATAAGGCATTGGGTTAACCATAATGCTATCCACAATACAGTTCTGAAAACGTAATGCAGTTTAGTTTAATTACCTTGTAAATAATTAAAGTTTAATATTAAATACATTAAACATGCTAAAAAAGTAAAAATATAAAAACTAAAAAAAAAACGTTTATTGATTTAAAGTGGGAAATATTTTTCGTCATTAGAAAAAATCAACACAACCTATTTTTAATCATGGCATCCACTGGAAGCAAAAAGACAAATGCCGAAAAAAGTAAAGTTGATCCACAAAATACCTAAAGTACAAAAAATTCTTTTATCTAAAAAATGGAATCTTTAAACAAAATGAAGCATAAAATAGTTTTATTGATAAGTTAATACTGAAGTACACTCACAAACACATACAGTGGTGGTCAAAAGTCTTGGAACAAAACATTTAACGACCAAAAAAATTTATTTTTGATCTAAAGTATAAATTTTGAAGGTTTGAGGTATATTTTTAAAAAGAATGTTGTTTAAAAAAATACTTAGAACTTATTTATTTTTTTATTTATTTTACTGTTATCGTTTATTACTTTTAGTATAAAAATTTATCAGCTATATTATGCCAGAACTTTCACCTAAAAAAAGAGGAATTATTGCTGCATTATATGAACAAGGTTTAGTTCAAAGAGAAATATCTCAAAAGCTTGGTTGTTCATTATCAACTGTAAGTAGAACTTTAAAAAGGCATAAAGAAGAGCCCCAATTAAATTTTACTTCAAAGATGAGATCAGGCAGGCCCAGAGCAACCACCTCAAGAACTGACAAACTTATTGGCCGGATAAGCCATGCAAATCCACGGCTATCTGCACATGAGATTTCAAAAGAAATTTTTATTGAGAAAAAAGTAAGTGACCGAACGGTTAGAAGAAGGCTTTTGGTTGATTTCAAAATGAAGGCATGCAAGCCAGCAAAAAAACCTTTTTTATCATTAAAAAACCTAAAAGATCGAAAAACATTTTGTCAGCGCTACAAAAATTGGACTGGAGAAAATTGGTCTAAAGTTCTTTTTTCTGATGAAACATGTATTAAACAATTTAATGTTACAAACAACTTTGTAAGAAGACCAAAAAACTGTAGATATATGCCAAAATATACAGTTAGCAGTGTCAAGGCTCCTGTGTATTGTATGGTTTGGGGTGCTATTTCTGCCAAAGGACGTGGGCCATTATGGATAATGCCCAAGAATACCACAATAAACAGCAAAGTCTATTTGGATGTTATGAAGGAGAAGTTGCCACCTTTCATGCAGATCTTGAACTGCACTTATTTCCAACAGGATGGTGCACCATGCCACACAGCCAAAATTGTAAAGAAGTGGTTTGCTGATCCTATAATGATTTAGTTGAAGCAATCAAATCAGTGTGGAGCCATGAAATTATACCAGACTATTGTACAAAACTTGTTAACAGCATGCCAAAACGTTTCCAAATGGTAATTGACAATAATTATGCTTCCATTAAATATTGAACTTTAATCATGTATGTGCATGTACCTATCATCTTTGAAATTGTTATAAACACTTATTTTATTGAAAAAAATAAAAAAATGTACTAATAAATTGTTTTTCACACAAATATATTGATTTCAGAACATAAAATATGTTGTTCCAAGACTTTTGGCCACCACTGTATACACACATGGTGGCTCCGGTTAATTAGGACGAACTTTCTATAAGAGTGAATACGAGAGCTAAAATTATTGTTGCTCTACAGGTGGAAAAACGCCCAACGAGACTATCGAGTTTCATAAGCTACCAAAGAGTTAGCTTTCCGAGTAAAACGGCATTATGATGCTCTAAAAAATATACTCGTCACTGCAACATAAAAAGAAATGAGACGTTTGTCACCGCAGTTGCTGCACAGATTGACTAGTTACTTCCATGCGAACCGTGGCCAAAGAATTTAACAAACACCACGAAACCAACTGCGAAACAGTCACAGAAAACCTAGAAATGAAGTCCAATCCAATGAAAACTAATCAGCTCCTGGACAGACGTCATGAAGGAAACACGAAAGATAAGTCACCACACTGCTACACAACCCAAGCATAGAACCGCCGACTTGAAGAAATTCCTCTTTAAAGAGAAAAACAACAACCAGGACCATTAGCTTACGAAGAATATATCATTCCACTGGTCACCTAACTTGTGGCGCCCTTGCTCACCAAATATGACTTGCTTGACTATGTGTATAGTAGCCAAGCGGGTTAATGTAATACCATAACTGCTCTTAAGGTAGCTGTTGATGAAGTGATAAGGCATATGAACAAAGACGCCATCATCAAGGCATATGGCGTATTCAGGTCCCGTTAGAAACCGTTCTGGCAATTAAGGATGGTTATATAAAACTATGTGTAAACTAATTACAATGCGCTTGTTTTACATATTTGAATTTATAAAATATTTTCTATAAGATGTCTTAATTTCATGGTGCATTAGTCCTGATTTACCAGATCCACCTTATGTGTATATATATTTATATATGTATGCATATATTAAAACTATTATGACATAAATACCTTTTTGGCGCCAAATCTGTTTATAAACTGTAAAAAAAATAATAAAAAATTATACTCATTAAAAAAAGATTTAAATTAGGCTCTACATACCCACGCACGCACGCACGCATGCACGCACACACACATAATTGGTTTTTTTATTCGGCTAGCAGGCGAAAGTATGACTCAAAAGGCGATCACAGTTTAATTTTTAATTTAATATAGCAGATGCATAATTTATACTAGCCACAATTGTCTACAAATGCAACAAAGGGAAACCTCAAACTCTTTTTTTCTTTCAGAATCGTAAAGCTTTCGGACTTCAAAACTAATTTTTAACCACTGAGCATCGCTACCATCTAAAATGGATACTTATGTAATGGACATAATGCAACACCTAGATAAATAATTCTTTCTGCACATCAAATAAAACGTTCTGCCTGAGAACTAGACCATACACAACTGTGATAATCTTTTGTATAGTGTGTATAAGTCTCAGACATCAGTTTCCCTGAAATATCTTGAGAATTATCAGAAGATTTCAGATGATATATAATATCTTTCTATATGATTTGTCTTTAGCATCAGAAACAACTACCAACTGATTTACAAACATACGATTTCTAATTATATGTACTTCAACAATGTTGAAGTACATATAATTCGGAATGATACATTTATAAATCAGTTGATATTTGACTAGGCAATTTGATATGTCATAGACAGATTGGAATTCCAGATTCTTTAGTTTTTTCTTGGTTAAGTTTTTTTTCTGGCTGGATTGAGTGCTGTGCGCAAGAATAATTTCTTCCGAACTTTCTTTGAACTCAAATGATAGGTTTCTGATTGCTATGAGCATTTTTTTAACACTCAAATTGTAACAAACACCTGTAACCTTATCAGATCTCTGACTCCAACCTTTAATGTTTTTTTTGTTTTACACAAACTTGAATTGCCCTGTCGATTACATGGTGTTTTGTGGTAGGATACTTCAGAATTATCTGCATTCAAGTTCAAATATGGATAATTTATATGCAGTGATGACAACACACAGCCAAGTATGGTTTTATCTAAATACTAGAAAATAGGACTTGAATGGGTAGACTGTTGAAATGATGAGAATACAACTCATAAATTGACCAATCTAGACAGGAAACTTTTGGCATTGTTATCACATCAACAAATGACACAATGAATTTAATTGTTTTCTTGGGACAACTCGATACAACAAAGACATCATAATTGATCATATTGGACAAATGCACGTTATCAGCAATATCTTTTTTTTGAGTGAAAATTGCTTGACTAAGCTATGAGGATGGTTGTAAAGATATTTTGAAATCCAAAATTCATACCTTTTGTAACGTGCATCCATTTTAAAATTAACATCATTGTAGCTAAATGAATGAAGAATTTTACTTATAATGATTAGGTTCCTTTACAAACCACAAGGATGTTCAAAGTAAGGGACGATAACTTTTAAGTCAACCCGAATTTTAGACTAAAAATCTGTTTCTCACATGCTAATACCTAATTCTAGAGGATTACCAATAATCTTATTCAATATTTGTTAATTATTTTTTAATGGTGGTTTAAATGAGACTACATGAACTTTATAATGTGGATTGAAATGTCCTCTTTAGGTTCACAGAAGCAAAATGCTTAACACATGCTCAATTTTTCCTTAGATCTGAGCTTAAAATTTGAAAAAAAAATTTAACAAAAAACAAAATGCTTAAAAGAAAACCAGAAGCAGTGCTTCTTACTTGTTTTTCTTCAGGGTTATGTTTTTCTTCAGGGTAATGTATTACTTTTAACAGCAATTGAGTTTACAGACTATATGAGGAAACTTTAAGAAATATTACCTGCGTAGCTTATCACTAAAGAACTTCCCATGTAATGTTGCTTTGCAGTTTTCATTGTTTCAGGGCTTTTTCACTCACTAACATGTGCCTCTGCTAAAGCTGACTATTTTTAGTATAATTTGGATAATTCCACTTGAATAGTTTTTGCATAATTATGTATAATTTGTAAGTAGACTTTGATCGTCTTCTGAGTGACACTTTTATTCAATAACCTTTTTAATTACACGACAAATTCTTAACTAAATATTTAACATCAAGTTTCTGTGTCGAAGATAACTGAAATTTTTAATTTTTTTGTAACATTTTTTTAAATGGAAAGTTGTGAAAAAAATGTTTTGAGATTTCAAAGGAAACTTTAATTATATTGCTAAACAAGAAAAAGATTGCGAGTAAAAAAATAAATAAATAAACAAAATAGAATACCTAAACTTTGTGAAGTACTTGTAAATAAAAATTAAAATTTACAATTTTTGTCATTTATTTACATTTATAAAATATAATTTAAATAATATTCATTAAGGATTACTTAAAAAAACTTGATTTTATTGTCAATAACAGCATGCAAAATTCATAGATGTGTTTTTTAAAAAACAGAGACCAATAAGCAAAGTAATTACAACATAATGAAAACATTAAATTAATAACCAAAAATACCTTGTTAATGGCTAAAAATTGAATGAGTATGATGGAAAGACCTGTAATTAAATACAATAAACCAATATCGGATGTATTCATACTCAATCCATCTAAAAATTTAAACACTTGATGAGTTAAAAAGATAAATATTACATAAAATGAATACAGTATTTATAACTTTAGAAAAGATTCAAATTAAAAAGAAGGGGGAAAATATCGGATGTATTCATACTCAATTCATCTAAAAATTTAAACACTTGATGATTTAAAAAAATAAATATTACATAAAATGAATACAGTATTTATAACTTTAGAAAAGAATAAAATTAAAAAGAAGAGGGAAAATAGGAATCCACCTTTCATTAAAGTTCATACAAAACTTCAGGAAAGTAAAACATCAGTAAAAAATGAGGTAATAGAAAATTTTGTCCCTTTCAAAATCAACAACAAAAAAAAACTTTCAAAAAACTCACTATATTTCACTTTTGTAGCAGCAAACACAGGAAACAAATCTTCATAACCAACAGTAGTCATTGAAAATAAACAATACAGAAAAACTGACAGAAGAAAACTCTTGTTTCTAAGAAATAAATTCTTCCTTGTTTTAGAGAAAGGATTAATAATATATAGAATATTTATTATAATGAATATTTCAATAATATTTCTTTTAAATGAGAAAAGAAAGCATACATAAACAATCTCCTGTATTTTGATTTTTTGAATTTATCACAGCAGAGGAAAAACTTTGATAGCTTGTAACTTCTTCTTTTTGGGAGTAAAAATGTTTTTTCAGAAAAGGAAGGTCCTTCAACAATATATAAATCATTAGTATCAGTATTTATATTAGCGCTTTCAGGTAAAACTCTTTTTTCCAATTGTTCATTGATCAACTTGTTTCCAAAGGCATTCTCCTGCCTAATCAATCAATAAAAAAAATATAAACTAGCAGTAACAGAAAAAAACAATAATAATTATTATCAATAAACTCAAATATCAATAATAAATTAAATACTACCAACAAACAAATTAAATATTATCAATAATACAATAGAAGTAATTGTGTTAAAAGTATTAGAAGACCCTATCAAAACTAAGTTTTAATGACTTACTTTTCTTTCTTAGGAAGTAGAAATAAAGTGATCACAAGTGAAATAGTGAGCCCTGTAGCAATAATAAAATTGGGAAGAAAAACTTTGAAGGTGTCAAAGAAAGAACCTAAAAAAAAAAAGTTATGTAAAAATATTGCCAATAAACTGACATTAACTATTTCAGAAACACTTTATACATACATACAAAAAAAATCACCTTTACTGAAAACTTTTGGATACTTTTCAGTTGGAAACACAAGAAAACCTTAAAAAAAATTCAAAGTTTGAAGCAATTATTATGGTGTAAAATACAAATGTGATAAAAATTATAAAAAGAGTCAAATTTATTTAGCAATAAAAATCAAAATTATAGGATTTCAGTGAGACACTGGTCATGCACAAATAAGATTTAAATGTTTAGTCCACATTGAAAAAACTACAAGTTTATTTACTTACCAGACATGCTTGGTCCTAAAATATATCCTATGTTAATGGCTGAAAAAATGATACTCAGCCCAGTAGAAAGGTTTGTATCATCAGCTATATCTGATATAATTGATTTATTGATAACAATCAACCCTTAAAAAAAAAGTCATTAAACAAATTGTTAGAAAAACAGTTCAATTGAATTATGAAAAACCAAGCGGAATATTAGGAAGCAAAATACTAATGGTTTTCAAAAAAATAATTGGAACATAAAATAATTTTTTTTCAAACATACAAGATTTATTTTTTCAAACTCTTCTACCTGAAGCTATTTTAAAATCCAAATAGTGATATTAATACTGTCATAAAAGTTCTGTAAAAATTAACAAATTAAAATTTAGAACTACTGGCAATATTATAACAAATACAAAACTGTCAAACATTACATTTAAACAATTTTAAATAGTTTAAGTCTACATTATTCTTGAAACCAATCACATTTGAACATTCAATATATTTTATTTGAACATACAGTACATTTGAACATACAATAGCCTTGCAGCAAAAAAGTTAACAAAAAAAAGGTTCGCAAGCATAAACTGTTGTCAAGTTATTTGTTGCAAGATGAATGGTCTAATTTGATGTAACTAACTTAAAGTGGCTTAACTAAAAAAAGGTTAAAATTTTACAACAAACATTTTTAAAAAATTATTTGTGCACTATTTCTAAAAATTATTAATGCTGATAATTATAACTAAATTTTAATCAGTCATAATGATCATATTTAGAAATTTAACTATTACTGATATGCCAAATTACTAACACATTTTATTACTTATAAAAATTACTGATTTACTGATTTTTATCAAAGAAATAAAAGATAATTATTACTTATAAATATCAGACATAATATATCAATAAAATATCAGATACAATATTTTGCATTGTATTGCACCAAAACAATATTTTGCCATGCACAAATAGAATGTGTATTCACTTCACTTTAATAAAGTTGTTGCTTTAGTGAGAGAAAATATTCACAAATATAAATCTAAGTATTTTGTTGGAGATTGAGTTGTTAAATTTTCTTTACACAAATGAAAAATTTTATTTCAATTGCTTAAATTTAAATAATAAATTGATTATAAAATTTGAAAGCCACTTAATTAGAATTAAGAAAATACTAAATTTTAATATAGAAAAATTTTATTACATGTTAATTTTAAATTTAGAAATAATTAGTTTGTTTTAGTGTTTTATTTTAGATTTAAAACGGAAAAATGAATATTTGGGGCATCTTTATTATTACTTTATCATTTTCCAAATAGGAAGGCTCAGAAGAATAGGCATATGACAAAGTAGTTTAACAGGACAATAGTATTAGAGGTGCTATCAAAAATTTGAACTTACTAACTAAGAGTTGCACTATATAACAGATTAAAAAACTAGCTAACTTACAGACGGCAACTTATACCTTCCTGAATGTATAAGTCTAAGCTAAATGAAGAAAAATGTACCAGGGAAAATGCAAAATTACATTAATTACTTTAATGCTGAAAACAAAACTGGATTAAAAAACCCTGAAAAAGTCCCTTATTAAAGTATATAATCAAAACAAGCTGTGCAAGCAAAATATATTCTAATATTAAAGGACAGAACAAAAAAGTTACAAAGTATTTTCTTTTTATATCTTTTAGTTAAACTAACCAGCTGTGAGAAAACATTTTGTAATTTGAAAAAAGATTGTGTTACATTTTTTAAACTCCAAAATCAAACAATATTTTAACATCAGAAGATGTAAAAATTACTGGCTAAAATTAAATAGCCTAAATTTTGGAAAAGAACACCCTACAATATTATAAAAACTTCAGGCTTTGAATCTTGATTCAACAAAAGACATTAAAGATTTTTTTCTACAAAATTGCTGAATTTATAACATTAACCTAACTTTCTATTAAACTTTACCTTAATATGTTTAAAACAAAAAAAAGCTTTCATTATTTGAATTTTAAAGACTAAAAAATCTTTAAAACTCAAAATACTAATAAAAATATACCTTACTGATAATAAATATAAAATACATATTTGGTGTAAGTTCATTTATAAAAAAAAAGGATTTAGTAATAAAGAAGGAATAAAGAAGAAAAAAGTAAGAACAAAAAGGTCATAATACAAACCCATGCAAAGGCCTTGCATAGATCTTGTTACAACAGTCCAGATAAAATTGAAGCTAAATCCAAACATAAATGTAGTGATCGCAAGACCAGATCCAGCCCAAACAAGAGAGAGTTTTCTTCCAAACTTGTCGCATATGTAACCCCACATTGTACTAAAAGTAATAACATTGTACTATTATAATTTAAAAAATTAAAATCTTCTATTTAAAAGATTTTTTCATTTTTATGTGCTATTTTAAACTTTTAATCAAAGCTAATTTGAATAATTTTAATGATGTTGTCTTAATTTAATATTGATAATGCCTCACACTATCTAAACACTGACAATGTCAATGGCATCTTAATACAATTTTAATGACAACAACTAAATACTGTTATAATTTAAATATAGGTGTTTCATAATGGTTATCTTAAAGATCATCAAGCTTCATAAAGATCATCAGGATGAAAAAAAGCAATCATTGGCTTACTTTGTAAACTTACTTTGAAGTTTTGACAAAATTTTAGGAATGGTAACAATAGTTTTTAAAAATGATGGTTATAAATTAATAACTCAACCTTATCAATATTCCTCTTTTTAATGTCTTGCAGTTGAAAATTGTGTTTATTTATTTAAAATAGTTTCTTGTAGATCATTTGAAACATAAAAAATATGCTGGAACTGAATCAAATTATCTTTAATTTGCAGGAAAATGCTTCTTTGTTGCAGGAAGTACTCTGTCATTCCTATTAAGATTTGTAGAAATGTTTAGAGCAAAATACTTATTTTACTTACAAAATTGTTGTTTTTGTTTGGAAATCATCTTTTGGATTATAAAGAAAAAAATCTGTGTTAAAGCCATTTTTGACTTGTTGCAACAAAACATAAATAATGCCTTTATATCATACTTTAGCGTAAGCTATACATGCTATGCCAATGAAGTGAAAGAAACAACCTTTTGCCTAAAACCTGTTAAGTTTAAAAAATTTTAAAGGTTTGATAATACTGTAATATTTTCGAACTAAATTTGCACTTTGTTTTAAATTTAAAACCATGTATTGTAGATAGAAGGACATTTGAAAAATAATAAAAAGAAATAATGGTAAAATAAATGATTTCAAATCTGAATCTTGTACGAACTTATGTTCTCATAGACATTTTTATTTTAAAAAAAAATTGGTTTTTTTTTTTAAAAATATGTTAGAATATTAGATGAAAATAATGAAACTTAGGGAACTTTTTTATAGATGATGCTATATTAATTATATATTAATAATATATATGATGTTATATTAATCATATATTAATCATATATTAATCATATATTAATCTTATATTAATAATGTAGTCAGTTTAAATACAATGATACTTGTTTTGATGTAAATTCGATTTCCAAAAGGAAAAGTTTTCTTGATGTCACCCTCTTGCTAGTTTTCATAATACTATTCTGAAGTTCTTAGCAGCAAAAGTAGCGTCTTTTATTCTCAAAAAACTATTTTTAATTAATGAAAAAATCTAGCATAATATTAGTATAAAATTTTACAGTATCAATATTGAACTAAGCCTTTTATTCAACCTATTCTATTGAATAAAATATAGTTAATACCTTTTTTTTTTTTTTGGGGGGGGGGAGGGTAAAATATAAAACTGCATATTAGAAAGTGCTTACATTAACAATGCATTTATATGAATTAAGCAGATTTCCTATTAATTAGATATTCACCTTTCTAAAAAAGTCCTCTAAAAAGAAATTATCTTATACTATTCATTGATTAAGTATTTAGGTGAGTATAGTATTTTATCAGCTGTAAAAGATTTTTAAGTGAATAAAAAAAAATGAAAAAGAAACTTAAACTTAGGCCAAAAAAAAGCAGATTGCAGGTAATCATGTCAGTATTTATTACATGAAGTAAACTAAAGGCCATATTAAAGAACTTAGATAAATTGACTTGATAGTAATAAGATATATTCAGTTAAAAAATAATTTTTTTTTTCTACAGCAGGAAAAATTGAAAAATTTAATTTGTTTTGAAGATTTGTTATACAACTTTTTACTTTACAGCAAAAAAAAAAAATTTCCCAGAAGTTGAAAAATTAATTACTTATAAAAAAAAATTTAGCATATTTATGCAAAATGGATGATATGTCTTTATAGTTTAATAAACTAACCTCAATAAATAGATAAGGGTTTGTTACTGTAATACTGGTGGACAATTTCCCTGAAAATACTTGTTGATATGATAATCCTTTAACATACATTTGGCCGAGTGATTATGACACTGATATAAATGAACTGCTCAATTTTTTAGTAAAATATTTAAGGACAAACTATATAAAAAAAAAAGAAATGGGTTTTTTTAGAAGAAAATAAATTTACAATAGGTCTTAACATGCAGCTTTTAGCAGGCTCTTTATCAACTCATTATGTTAAAGAAGTATTTTGTATGAAATATCTGGCGAAAAAAATTTCTTGTAAGGAAGTAGAGCTTTTTGATGATGAAAGTAGTCCGGAAGTTATCTAGGACTTTTGATAACAAAAAAAATTTTAAATTTTTAAAAGAAAACTATTTTAATCAATCCAATAATATTCTTGTTTTCCTTTTTAAGACCATGGGGAAAATACAACTTGATTTATACAGGGTGTCCTGAAATTCACACAAGATTTGAATTTAATTCCATTTGTGCAGTAAATTGTGAGCAAAAACAGCAAAAAAAGTTAGCTGACAGTTTAGGGTTACTAAAAATTGAGCTTTACATGAGAGAACAACATGCTTTAAATGATGAACAACTTCAAAAATAACAACAGTTTAGCAGCCACAAAAAAAAATGGTCGGAATATTAACTTAACTTTGTCAACTATGAAGAGAAAAAATCACCAATTAATCCAACTATGAAGAGAAAAAATCACCAATTAATCCAGTTCCCTGAATTGAAAAATTCAGGGAACTGGATTAATTGGTGATGCTAAACACACTGGTTGTCCAAAAACAAGCAGCTCATATCTCAGTATTGAAGCAGTGTGTGATAGTGTTAGTGAAAATCCAGGAACATTAATTCAGCATCTTAGGCAAGAATTGCAAATTTCAAGAAGCTCTCTACAGCGTATATTCACTGAAGATCTGAGTCTCCATGGTTACAAAGCTAAATTGATACAAGAACTGAAGCTTAATGATCATCCATAGAGAAGAGAGTTTAGGGTATGGATTATTGAACATCAACAAGTGGATGCTGATTTTTCTAGTAAAACCATCCTAAGCAATAAAGCACATTTTCACCTTGATGGTTTTGTTAATTGCCAAAATTGCTAGATTTGGGGTCCTGAGACCCCACATGTGACTGTCAAAAAAAAAAGCGTCTGCAACATGTCACTGTTTAGTGTGGATTTTGGTGTAGATTTTGGGCTGGAGACATCATCCTTCTTTTAAAATGAGGCTGATCAAGCAGTTTCAGCATATTTGTTACTGGTGCTCAATATTGTAACATGATAACAGATGTCTTTCTGCCTAAATTGAATAATATTGATTTGGATGACATGTGGTTTCAACAAGACAGTGCCACATGCTATACAGCACGTGAAACAATTCAATTACTACATGAGACATTTTCTAGTTGTGTACTATCTTGTTTCAGTGATTAGAATTGGCACCCAAAATTTAGCCACATTTATGCAAAATAGTCATGAAAAATTTGAACAAAAGAGTGCATATGTGCCAGCAAAGCCATGGAAGGCCAATTGCCTGGTGTGCTTTTCCATACAAATCCCTCTCCTATGCTCTTTATGATTCAATAAAAAAAATTACAATCTAAAGAAAAAAACAGTGTTATCTATTAAATTTATATCTTGCGTAAATTTGGGATACCCTGTAAAATGATTATAAAACTTAAACTAAATTTAACTATTTCTTAAAGATAGGACACCAGTATATGCAATTATAGATTTTTTTACACCATCAGATATCTGTACCATGTACACCAGTCACCAATTCTTTTTTTTTTTATGTTTTAGAAAAACTGTTTTTAACTTATGCTACCAGATATGTATTTTAAGTTTAATAAACTTATCTAAGAATAAAAAGAGAAATTGTGAAACTAATAAATACTAATAATTTTTATGCATACACACTTGTATACACAAAAACTATTAGAATTTTTAATAAGAATCATTATGAACTAGTGTGTTTGTAATAACTACAGATTCAAATTTTTTTACAGATACAAAGTTTTTAAAACCTAGTCTAACAAACACGCATTTAAAAAGAATATTTTCAATACCATACCTGCTTATTACTCTACTCACAGACATTGCAGATGAAACAACTCCAACATACCTGCCTTAAAACAGAAAAGCAAATTTTTTTATGAGTTAAAGTGTTTCATTAGTAAAACAGATTGACATCATTCAAAAAAATGGTTTTTTTTTAAAGATAACTGCATACATACACACACTGATTTCATTAAAAGGAAAGCAGCCTTTTAGACTCATAAAAGCAAATTACATTGTAGAGCAATAATAAAAACGTTATTTTTTTAAAATAAATTCAACCTTGTTACTAATAAAACATTTGCTCTATTTTAACAAGATTAAGGGAGAGGGGGGAGCATTGGTACAGGATGAGAATTGGGTAAACAGGCAAATATTCAGTTGTTTTAAATCAATTTCAACTTTTGAATGCATATACCAAATGATGTTTATAATCATTTCTTCCAAAAAAATATTATTAGGCTTTAAGCATTTTATTAATTGTAAATTTACCTATTGTTTATTTTGCTGCTATGTTGAATTTTTTCACATTTTACTGGGTATGGTGAGTGGCTTCTTTTTTGAGTGTTAATTCATTTTTTAACTTGTTCAAACTTAAGTTTAAACATAAAATTAAAAACTGAAAATTTTTTTATTATTAGGAGGTTAAATTAATTTTGAGGGTTTTTTATTATAATAAAAAATGTATTTGTTTCTAAATAATAAAAAATGTACTCAATCAAAGTAATTTTCATCGTTTGCAACAACCTTCTCCTATTTTTGACAACATATTAATTCCATCGTAAAATATTTTTTTCTGGTTTTTGAACTATCAATCATTCAAGCCAATTTTTGACTTCTTCAAAGCAATTAAAATGCTGCTCTCCAAGTGAATGCTGCATTGACTGAAACAAATAGTATGCTGATGGAGGAATGCCTGGTGAATATGGCAGGTGAGGTATCATGTCTCTTGGTGTAATCTCCTCATTTTCCTTTAAGAGCTTGATCCAAAGCAATCAATTGTTGTTGGTAGCGTATGCCTGTTATAGTTTCTCCAGGTTTTAGCAGTTTACAATACACCACACCTCTTTGGTCCCACCAGATTCAATGCATAACAATTATTACAATACAAAAATAAATTCAAATAGGACTTTTTGTGTATGCTAACTAACATCCAATTCAAATCACAATCACATATTAAATACTTTTATTTAAGCTTAATTTAACTTTGCATAAGATGAAATACTCTTCATCTGGTATAAATCTAAATATTTAAAAGTTTTTTACATAAAGTTTGATTTGAATATAAAATGCTACTTTTGGGATTTTAAAATCTTGAAAGTTAAATTTAAAATTTTGCTTAAAGAATTGAAATGTCCAGATGTTGAAATTGTTGTGATAAATGTTTGCTTAAATTATTTTTATTTCTAATAACATAAAAAGTAGTTTCAAGACATAAAAAGTTTCAAAAACTTTTCAAACTATGTTAAGTTCTCTTTGTCAATTTTTTAGTTCTAAAACTTTGTAACTCCCTATTGTTGTTATGCAAATGCTGATTTGATATAAATTTTCAATATAGATTTAAAAATCATTCAGGTTTTCATAATGTTAGGGAGAGAGGGGGGGTTGGAGCATTGGTGCATTTTAACAAGAAATTAAAAAACAAAAAGAAAGTCAGAAGCAACTATTTTTGCTATTTTTTAAACAGCAACAAAAAAAAAGTGCAATTTGAATGAAAAATAAAGCACATTCTAAAACCAACAAAACATTTTATAAATATATCCAGAAATCATAAACATTAAAAAGAAAAAACACATGCAAGTAATTATTTTACATTGTAAATTGAATAATCAATTTTAAATTTTTCAAAAACTCTGCTTAACTATTTTTTTAGATTTTGGCTTTTGCTCCAAAAGTCTTTTAAAAATTACCTCTTTATTTTTTAAGTCTTTATTTTTTCAAATGCTGTTATGATTTTTTTCTATGAAAATATTCCTGAATATGGTGTGTTAATTAAAGCAGGCAAGTTGTAAATGGTTAGAGCTTTACCAGGATTACTTAGCATCCAATCATTAAAAACAATTTTCAATGTTCTCTCTGCAATTCTCAATGTTCTTTCTGCAAAACATGAGAGTAGCAATATGACGTGCGTGTAATTGATTCATAGAATAATTTTAACATGCAAATATGTTTAGAATAAATCATATCTAAAAATAGAAACTGTATTTCATGATATACAGGTGACTCATGCTTGTAATTGTTGTTTTTCTGCTATAGTATCATTTGAGTACATTGTTTTATAACACAGTTTTGATATGGCATCTCGTAAAATTTCAAACAATATCTTGAAAAGTACTGAACACTTGAGTAAGAAAGATCGCTTACAGGCTTTGCAAAATGCAGGTTATAGCAAATCTGGTGCATACAAGGTTCTCAGACAAGCAGAGAAGGTGATGGGTGTTACTGATAGTCGTAGAAACAATGGAGCTGCTAGAAAGATCACTGGTGCTGTACTTGGAGGTCTTATACGTAATTTAACAACATAACAAACAAAAGTTTATGAAGAGCTGCCTCAAAATACAATCTTTGCCACAAAACTGTCTTAAATACTTTGAACAGACATGGTGTTTATTGTCACAAGCAAAAACCAGCACCATTTTACCATCCAGCTAAGAAAGGTGAAATAAGAAAAGTGCTTGGACGACTTTATCGACAGCATTTAACAAAGGCAGCAGGTGGATTTCCGATCATCATAATGGATGATGAAACATATATAACACAGAATGATGGGGCCAAGTTTTCAAGTAAAACTTTTTATGCCAAAGATGCCTCAACAACTCCAGAAGAGATTTGCTTCTCAGGTCGCACCAAGTTTCCCTTTAAAGTAGGTGTTTGGTATGCATTGTGTGATCATGGTGTTTCTGATTACTTTATCTGGAAACAGGGAATGGCCATTGATTCCCAGATGTACAAATTTGAATGCCTTCAATAAAGACTAATCCCCTACATTGAAAGGCACTGCCCTGATAAAGCTTGCATCTTTTGGCCAGACAAAGCTTCATCACATTATTTTTCAAAAGTAGTTAAGTATTTAAACAACAAACAAATTCCATTTGTTTTGAAACAAAATAACCCCAGCAATGCCCCTCAATGTTGGCCTATTGAGCTCCTTCATGCTGAAATCAAAAGACAAGTGTTTGCTGATTCCTTTCAACCAGAGAATGTTGATCAATTAAAATCAAGAGTATGTTAAATCATGAATGAACTTGTAAAGCATGCTCCAAAAATGTGTACTAACTTTTCATCTCGGGTCCGTGCTTTTGTTGACAAAGCTTATTGCAATGGATTATTATCTGTTCAAAAGTAACTTGTAAACTTGTATAATGAATATAAATCTTTTATTGGAATGAATACTTTGTCTTTCTTTTACAAGTTTTTCAAAACTTTTTAATAACAAGATTTTTAAAAAATTCTACGAATCAATTACACACATGTTAGATGACAGGAGCATTTTTACAGGAGAGTTCAAGAATTAGATCTTATAAGATGTAGAAAAAATTCATATTATTACCATGATTGAAGATATAGATCAATTCTACAACATTTAAATGTTTTATTTTTTCATTTATATTTTTTTAGTTTCTTTATTTTTATCTTGCATACTTTCTTTAATATTATTTATAAATTTAGCTTTTTTAAGAAATATTGAGAAAAGATGTAAAAAAGAATGCCCTACCTGCTTTATTCCCTTAGAAGCAACTAAACGAGGAGTTTGCATTACAGTTGAGACTCCTGTTTCATCTATATTAAAAATGTGGTTGGGTGGAATTTTATGTTTCCACAATTCTTTTTCATATTTTACAAAAATTGTGGGTGCATTTGCCTGATTGAAACTTATTGCTTGTGAAAGACTTGGATTTTCAGATTTGCGTAAACTGAGTGATGGATGCCTTCTCATCTTGTCTACTCTAGCAAGTTGATTATTTTACCAAGATAGGTCAAAGTTAATAGGACAATTTTTGAACTTGTAAGTAAGACCATACTGGATCCTACTACTTTTATTTAAATGTGTAACTAGGAGTTCTTCTTTCATGCACTATACACCTATGCAATTTAAACAATTATGTTTAAATTTCATAGTTGTATAGTGCATGAAAGCATTAGCAAAGCATTTGAGAATAAGAATCACATTATAAAAAATATTTTTTAGCATACCAAGTATATATCTAATTTACAAAAAAGATATTAAAAATTCTGTACAAATGCTTTCTGATTTCAATGTACCAATCCTCACCCTTTACAAGTGAGTGCTTTAAAGTGAAATATTTTTTAGGTACTAGGTTAACTTAATTTTGAGGGTTTTTTAAAATTATAAAAATAAGTTTTAAGTTTAAATATGATTCTAGCATTTTAAATTATAATTTAGCAACTAATCTTGAAAATTTATTTAGTGAATTTCCACCAGCTTTGAGTCTTCAAAAGATGATTTGCAGCATGCACTACTTTTATTCTTTAATCAAAAGAAATCTGCTGCTGAAAGTCATTGTTTGCTTGCAGAAACTTATGAAAAGCATGCATCATCTGTTAAAACATGTGAATACTGGTTTAGACAATTTAAAAGTGGTGAATTTGATCTAAATGACAAGGAGCGCCCTGGTCAGCCAAAAAAGGTTGAAGATCTGGAATTGCAAGAATTAATGGCTAAAGATTCATCTCAAACTCTAAAGCAATTGTAGGATGCGTTAGGAGTCACTGAAGCTGCTGTTAGTAAGCATTTACAATTGATCAGAAAGATCCAAAAAGAATGTAAATGGGTACCATATGTATTGAAAGAAAGAGATTTGAAAAGAAGATTGGTAATGAGTGAAAAACTTCTCCACATGTATAAAAGAAAATCCTTTTTGCATCAAATTGTTACAGATCATGAAGAATGGATCTATTTTGACAATCCTATGCAAAAAAAAATTATGGTGCAACATGGGTCAAGCATCAACATCTATGCCAAAGCGAAATATCCATGGAAAGAAAGTTATGCATTGAATCTGGTGGGACCAAAGAGGTGTGGTGTATTGTAAACTGCTAAAACCTGGAGAAACTATAACAGGCATACGCTACCAACAACAATTGATTGCTTTGGATCAAGCTCTTAAAGGAAAATGAGGAGATTACACCAAGAGACATGATACCTCACCTGCCATATTCACCAGGCATTCCTCCATCAGCATACTATTTGTTTCAGTCAATGCAGCATTCACTTGGAGAGCAGCATTTTAATTGCTTTGAAGAAGTCAAAAATTGGCTTGAATGATTGATAGTTCAAAAACCAGAAAAAAATATTTTACGATGGAATTAATATGTTGTCAAAAATAGGAGAAGGTTGTTGCAAACGATGAAAATTACTTTGATTGAGTACATTTTTTATTATTTAGAAACAAATACATTTTTTATTATAATAAAAAACCCTCAAAATTAATTTAACCTCCTAATAATAAAAAAATTTTCAGTTTTTAATTTTATGTTTAAACTTAAGTTTGAACAAGTTAAAAAATGAATTAACACTCAAAAAAGAAGCCACTCACCATACCCAGTAAAATGTGAAAAAATTCAACATAGCAGCAAAATAAACAATAGGTAAATTTACAATTAATAAAATGCTTAAAGCCTAATAATATTTTTTTGCTCCTCTACAAAATTCTGGCAGGCGCAAAACCATAAACCACCTTAAATCATACGGCCAATATATTATTTTATTAACATAAAGATAAATAAACCTAAAAAATAAAAAGTTACCTGTATCAACTTCACTTACATTAAACTTCTAAAAAAAAATAAAATAAAGTAATAAAAAGTGAATAAGTGTTATTTTATTAGATTTCTCATTTAAAGATGACACAGCTATGAAAGCCTCCACAGCTTTGCTCCATTCCAAAACACTTTTAAAGTAGAAAATGGAATTTACTACTTCAGAACCTGCTTTAGAAGCATTAAACTTTTAAAAGGATTGTTCTATTGGTTCAGCTAACTGCACTTTTTGTTATTTTAAACTATATTATAAAAACTTTGGCTTTATCGGCAATTTTGTATAATTCACCATAAATACAAGTTATTTTGATAATGAATACTATGCAATAATGAATTACTTCATTAATATCATAAAACAAATAACTTTCTTAACTTCAATCAATCAGCCTGGAAAAAATTGTAGATATCAAAACTTGTTAAAAGTCATACAGTCTTACAAAGCCAGAAATATACTTTATTATATACAGATAACTTTAGATCAGACAAAAAAAGTTTAAGGGTTTGGATAAAAAAAATATTAAGAATAAATTTAAGAGAATTTAAAAAAAACTAAATACCTTAACAAGCTGCGGCAAATATGATGAAAGATTTGTAGTGACCATGCCATTGAATAACTTAATTAAAAATCAGTTTTTTTATAAAAAACTTGATTCAAAATGACCAAAAAACTTGATAAGATTATTTTAAGATATTATAAAAACATGCAAGAATTTTTATAAGAAATTTTCAAAAAAAAAGATCTTATTTTTCTCAAGACTACATTTTAATATATCATGCAATTTGCCAAACACTATTCATTGATAACATTTTTACTAATCTTAAAAAAAAAAAATCATTTATTTTGTATACTTTGCTAAATTCCTTTGAAGGAATTTTATCTACAGCAACAAAAATTACAGTGGGTTGCATAAATATAGAGTCAGTTTATTTTTAATATGATTTTTTTAATGTTTTTTTAAAATTTAAAGCAAGCAAAAAAGTTGATAACTTAAATTGTTTTAAATTTAATTAATGGTGGTATTATAAACAAAATAAGAAAAAAAAATTTTTTTCAAAAAAAAAAAAAGTATAAGATATTAGAAATATGTACAACTGTTAAAAAAATAAACAAAAAAAACAGAGCAAAAATATGAAGTCAGGGTGCATTTTAGGAATTTGTATGCGCACCTTGAACTTTTACACATGCACGAACACATCTAGGCATAGATTCAACTAGCCTGATCCATAATTCTCTTGAAAATTCTTTCCAAACCTTTTCCAAGCCTGCTGTAATTGCATAACACTGGTTATGCTCTCTTTGACTAATCTCTTGTTTATCCAAGCCCAAATGTTCTCAATGGGATTGAGATCTGGAGAATGAGCTGGCCAAGGCATGACCATAATTCTGTTTCAATCAAGCCACTCTTTAACCGAGGTCGCAGTGTGAGCCGTTGTGCCATTGTGCTGAAAAATTGATTGTTGTTGTTTTACTTTTGTGGGTCTCTTTGTAGTTGTACTGGTTAATTCTGCTGTTATAAATGTTGTATGACCCTGTTGCTTTATGGGAGAAGCATCCCCATATTCTGACTGATCCTCCTCCGCCTAGTATCCTTGGTAAACAAAAAAGCTCTTTGAACTTTTTACCAGCCAGCCTCTTGATGATAACTCTTGATTTGTGATTTATCACCTCAAAATTGGATTCGTCACTGAAAATGAACTTGGCCTGTCTTCTACAGACCAGTAAAGTCTTTCTTTACACCACTTCGATCTTTTTAGACAATCTGAGACACCCAAAAGTGGTTTTCAAGAAGCAACATAGCAATCTAAGCATTTTTTTATTTAGGCATCTTTGTACAGTCCATCTACTATCACTAACGTTACCAGGCGTATTTATGAACCCTTCAACAAGTTCGCGGTAAGAAATTTTAGGGTCTTGTCTAACATTTCAATAGAGATAACTTTGGTCTCTTGAAGTTAATTTTAAAAGCCTACCAAGCCTTGGTAAATCTTTGAAATTATTATGTAGCTCATGGTTTTTCAACAATGTTTGTACTCATTTAAGCAAATCATTGCACATTTGAGCTATTTCTCATTGGCTTTTTATTTATTGTTTAGCAGACCTACTATTTGCCATCATATGTTGTCTGAAACAGCTTTTCTGCCTATTTTTGTCTTTTTACTTTATCAAGTAATTACCAATGCAAAAAACTCAGGATATAAAATTGATAACTTAATTTTATTTTCAAAAGAACATTTATATCGTTCAAAAGAAATCAGCCACCATTCGGATAACATTTAGTTGAGATATTTCAACTTAAGTTGGTAAATTTAACTAACTCTACATTTTTGTTACATTAAAAATACAGGTATGTTCTAATTGGATTGATATTTACTCAACACTGGTAAATCTAACGAGTTCAAGTTATATACCATTCGATAGAGAATTAGGTAAATAACACATGTAATATGCTTTTAATCATATTAGTTAGTTGGTTTCAAGGAAAACTTTGAAAAAAACAAAACTTCACATAAAAAAAGTAGTGACTCTATATTTATGCAACCCACTGTATATCTGTTGACAATTTGCAATATTTGAATTAAAAGAATTGACAATAAACACTTAATATTATTACATAATTATATAAAGAGTATTAAATAATATCAAATGCAATAATATATAATATAATGATTATGAACTGAAATATTCCTATAATATAATATATAATAGTAATATTCAGCTCATAATTATTATATCAATAAATGTAGCTACTTTCATGTTTGTTTTGTCTTAGAATATTATAATACAAAATTTTCTATTCAATATGGGTTTACAAATTTTAAAAATCAATAATTTTTGATGTTGTATGTTATTTTTTACTAAAAAACATGTACAATTTCATGTTGCTTGTTTGAGCTGTATTAGCACATTAGTAGCTACTTGATACAATAAATTTAATAACACTTAATATACATTTAACAAAACTTAATGTACATTTAGTAACACTCAATAACCTTTTTGACTTGAAAAGGATTTTAATTTTTTCCATGTTATTGGTATTTACAAAAAAAAACATATTTTTAAAATTTCAAATTATTATAAACACTTTTTATTAAGAGATTTACTTAATTTTGAGGGTTTTTTAAAATTATAAAAATAAGCATAAGTTTTAAGTTTAAATATGATTCTAGCATTTTAAATTATAATTTAGCAACTAATCTTGAAATTTATTTAGTGAATTTCCACCAGCTTTGAGTCTTCAAAAGATGATTTGCAGCATGCACTACTTTTATTCTTTAATCAAAAGAAATCTGCTGCTGAAAGTCATTGTTTGCTTGCAGAAACTTATGAAAAGCATGCATCATCTGTTAAAACATGTGAATACTGGTTTAGACAATTTAAAAGTGGTGAATTTGATCTAAATGACAAGGGGCGCCCTGGTCAGCCAAAAAAGGTTGAAGATCTGGAATTGCAAGAATTAATGGCCAAAGATTCATCTCAAACTCTAAAGCAATTGTAGGATGCGTTAGGAGTCACTGAAGCTGCTGTTTACAATTAAGCGTCACAAGTAAGTGTTTACAATTGATGGGAAAGACCCAAAAATGTGTGTTGCCAAAAATGGGAGAAGGTTTTTGCAAACAGTGGAGATTATTGTGACTAAATACATTTTTTATTACTTAGAAACAAATACATTTTTTATGATAATAAAAAACCCTCAAAATTAAGTTAACCAACGAATAATTAGTTGATTGAAAATTTCTTTTATTTTTAGTATTTTTTTTTCTTTCTTTGGCTTACTTTCAACTATGTTCTTGGATTTTTTTGATTACTAATAGCTCATCTTGCAGTCACAAAAAATTGTTAAGCACCAAGGTGTTTCTTTAAATAGGTTGACACTATAATTATAAGATTGAAGGGGTTGGGAAGTAATTTAAGTCAAAGTGGCTGTGGAAGATTGCTTTCTGTAATCAGAGCTAAAATCAATAATTTACTAGAGGATAAAGCATTAACAAAAACTTCATTTGAATGTAGAACTTTAAAAAAAAAATGTTTCTTTAAATAAAGCTAGAGGTTATCTTGAACTTGAAGGCTACTTGCTTACTACTATTGATAAAACTACTAAAGGCTTGTATAGAGAAATTTTGAGATCTAAAATAATTTCCTTTTTTTTTACAAAAACAAGAATTGTCAGTACATTTCTTGTTTTTTGCCCAGGCTTCATAACTTTCTTAAGTATTAAGACAGGAAAGTATTTTTTCTTTGTTTCTCTAATTTTCACCAACCATGTGCAATTTCAGAAACTATACTCATGTTATTGTATAATTAAAATCTTAATAATTGAAAAGTTTAATTTTGTAAGGTTTTTTATTTCACCAACTTTTGAAACAATAATTGTATTAAAATGAAAAATTTAACAAACTGGTCTGTATTCCATATAGAAATCTGATTTGTAACTGAAACTGAAAGTTAAGTGCTAATTGTCATGCTTTTTTTTTTAGGATAACTGTTTATTTAGTGAAATAAAGACCCATTAAAATATCGTTAGATCTTATAACCAATTTTAAAAACAGCTATTCAGTTAGTATATTTTTAGCATTTTGTTTCATTTGAAAACATTGGTATACTAATATGACATTTTACTTTTGTGCAGCTTAAAATTCGTTTTAATTAATTATTTAATTATTAGTAATTAACAAAATTAATTTACAAAGTTGTACTTTTTCATTAATACATACAGTATCTAAAAATAAAGTATTTTGTTTTTTTGTTTAATTTAAAATTTAAAAAAAAGTTCACTGTGTTAAAAAGACCATGTTTTTATATTTTTTTTAATCTGTTAATACTTTAGAAATCCAAAAAAGCCTTACTATAAGCAAATACACAACAATACAAATTCCAAGTGGCAAGATTGTTGCATTTTCAGGATAAAGAGCACGTTTGAGAATATGACTGATTTTCATTTTCATGACCTAAAAAAACAAAATTTGTGTAGGTGATGTCATAATAGATCTGCATATCATGATTGATAACTACTTTAGAATTTAATAGATATAAAGCAATTACAAGATGGCTGCATCTATTTAATTTTAATAATTAAACAAAAATATTTAAAGCATAAATTCAACAATTTTTCACACAGCAGATTCTAAAAACACATTTAAAATAATTTGAGAAAAAAATGAGAAAAAAAAAACATTTGTTGATATTAATAGGAGTGGTTGCATATTTTTTAAACCAAAAGAACAATTATTTTATTAAATATATATAAAGCTTTTTGTTAATTCAATCAAACTAATATAAATTTAACTCAACATGTTCAGGTTTTGACAAACTCAGATTAGTTTAAGCAACTATTTCAACTTAATATTATTACTTGATCAAATATAAATATAATAGAAGTTTAAATATTTTAAAGGTATATATATTTTTTGTTTAGATTTCATTTATAGGATCAGGAATGACTTCACCATATGGCAACTACAATCTAGCAAAATATCACATTATAAAAGCCAAATAGGAGGAAAACAAACAATTTATATGAAACTAAATTTTACACATTCAAAAGTTTACCAGACAGAGCAATAGCCAACTTGACTGTTAGGTTTCCAACTTTTGTGCATATCAAAGCTATCTTTATCACTTTATTGTGCAGGAGTTGACTCCATGAGAGTTATTCTTGATTTGAAGATATTTAAAAACTGAAGCTAGATAATTGGGTTAACTTTCTTTATAAAATTTATCTGCTTTTCCAATTCTTATCTCTTTTATAGTTTTCTTACCTTTGTTATAATACCCTTATCTCTGTTAAAATATTATCTCATTTAAAGACAATATTTGGAAGAAAAGTGAAAAAACCAACAACCTCACCTCCTAGATAACAAGCAGCATTGAAGAAAAAATTATTAATGCCATTTTAGTAGTAAAGGAGAACTAAGTGATTAAGAAGATCCTAACTCTTGATAACTTCATCAAAAACTTGAAGAACCTCCAGCAGATTTAGGTCAGTAATGTAGTCTTCTCAACCAATCTAGTCTTATTGGAAGAGATGGAAGAATCTCATCAATATTCATACCTTTCTACTCCTGGTAGAAAGCATAGGACTAGAACTCATAAAATTTTGATATACTTTTTAATCATAAGGAAACCTTTAATAACTTTTTTCAACCTAAAATTAAAATGAATTAGTATGTCAAAATGTACCATTAATTAAAAGAACAGTTTTTAGACCTAGTTTAAATTGCTAAGGTAAGGATAAAAATAAATATCCAAAAAACATAAAACTTTTCAGGATAGGGTAATCATTTTTAAGCATGTATATCTATTTCAACTCAAATAACTTTTTACAGTTGGTTAATTGAACCTATTTGACAATCTGTATGAATAATTTAAATAAATTTTTTTAGTCGTGCATGAACCTCCTTTAACAAATTACAAAACAAAACTTTACCTTAAGGTTCCAAACTTGTTCAAAATTATAACTTGTAATTTAAAATATTAGAAACTTCATTTCAGAAAAATTACTTCCGCCTTTAGAAATGAAGCACGCTTTTTATGTTATTATAGGATTATTAAAGACGCATTAAAAAACCCGCAGCAACAACAAAAGGATAAAATGGCTTTTAAACTTGCGTTCAAAAAAAAATAAGTTATATAATAAATAGAAAAAATATACTCGTTAACATTCCTATTTTTAGCTGCATTTCTAAAATCATTAATGGAAAATTTCTTCGTTTTCATTTCCACTCGGTTCTTTATTTCATTTTCTTCAACATTTCGTTATGTTTTTATCAATAATGAAATCTCTTAGTTTTTAATTAAGAGATTTCATTATTGATAAAAGCCGAAACATCCTACACTCTGCATCATTTAATTTCGATTTGTTTTACACAATTTTTTTTTAAAAAAGACAGAATTAGAAAATGAATCTTAAATTAGAATTTTCATTCGTTAACAAAGGTGTTTCAAACAACCAACGATAATACAAGTAATGACGATACAATAACGATAATACGGGAATGATGCATAGAACAAATACTATATTTTAAAAAACACGTATTTATACAGTTGTAATAGTACGTAATTAAACAGTTGTAAATGTGATACTTATTGATTAGATATCTCCCCAGCTGTCTTTTTTTTTTAAGTATATACACCTTTTTCTTTACTACAAATATCTACCATATCTTGTTTGAAAAACATGTGCTTGAGATGTAAGTATACTTGGCCTTACAACTGATTACAAATTTAACTGTTCAAAGATCTACTAACTCATGTTTCTGAATGCTTTTTAAAAAATTTAACAAAACACAGGAAATTCAAGCTTCAGTTTAGTTGCAGTATAAATAAACTCTTAGCAGCTTTAAAACCAGCACAAAAACTAAAAGATCAAAGAGTTTTTCCATTGAATATTTTTGATTGAAACCATGATTATTTAACAGTTTTTACAATTTTTAAAATATCTGATTCCATACCTTACTTTATACATGTAATATACCTTATTTTATACATGCATAAATACAGAAATACAGAATATAATAAAGATATGCTAAGACCCTTGCATTTATTTAATAATCATTCTAGATTTCAAAAATCCAATTCCTTTAACAAGTGAAAAAAATTATTTGCATTTTATCGATTATTTAATCTAAAATAATCATAGCATTCTACCCTAGTAAAGAATATTAAGTTGTCCGCTTCCAGTCTTTCGTTCTCATTTTTTTGTGCTAGTTCCTGGCCTTGGGAGCCTAATTAATGTCTTTTTCGTCTTTCCAGTTCAACATTCCAGCAGATAGGTCTCCGTTATATTTTTAATGTGGCGGCATCATCATCATCATCATCATCATCATCATCATCATCATCATCATCATCATCATCATCATCATCATCATCATCATCATCATCATCATCATCATCATCATCATCATCATCATCATCATCATCATCATCATCATCATCATCATCATCATCATTATCACCATCATCATCATTATCATCATCATCATCATCATCATCATCATCATCATCATCATCATCATCATCATCATCATCATCATCATCATCATCATCATCATCATCATCATCATCATCATCATCGTCATCATCATCATCATCATCATCATCGTCGTCGTCGTTGTCATCATCATCATCATCATCATTAGCAGCAGCAGCAGATTATCACCATTTTTTGGAGACAACATGCATCTCTTCTCGCGGACCACCTGTCCAGTTTTACTAAAGGCCCGCTCACTTGAGCGACTTGAGGCTGGCAGGCAATACTCCCGTGCAAGTCATACATACATTACATAACAACTTGCCAAATCATCATGCCAAAGTTATACAGCTATTCACGAAAGTTTAAACGATTACAGAATTTTAAGATCTAATCTTCAGTTTTTCTTGAATAAAAATCTAATGGAAATAGATTTCAAAATATTTTTTTTTCTAATTTGGTATATAGGTTATTTGTTAATAAAATTAAAAAAAGTAGGTTTCAACTCATCACTGTTTACTCAGAAATTTCATGAAAAGGTAGGTGATACAAATTAAGAGCTGTCAAAAAAGTTTATACGATTTTATTTAGGATCAATTATTTGCTAATTAATTGATAAATCCGGGGCAAAAATTTTTTTTATTTTTAAATAAAGTCAAAATGAGTCAATTACAATCAAAAAATTTGTCGCAACGTCTTCAGGCAGCTTTTAAATTTTAAAAAATCAACTTGAAATATTGTAAATTTCAAATTATTTTTAATTGCGTCCAAATGGGTTGCAAAGCAGTTTCTAGTGAGATCAAGTGGCAAGTTATTGGTATGGCGAGGACAAAAATCACACAAACGTTCAAATAGGCAAAATACTTCACGTTTCTGAATCTTGCGTTCGAAAAACCATCAAAACCTGGGAACTTACCTAGGGCATCTCCGACATGCAGCGTACTGGGAGACCATCCAAGCTCAGCAACCGTGACAAAAATGGTTTATTCAGAATGAGCAGAGAAAACCCCAGATTCAGCTATAAAAAGCTTGCACAAATCTTCAACGACTCAAAAAATAATCCAAAAGTTAGCAGAGAGCTCGTGAGACGAACATTGTTGGACAAAGGTAATGGAACGTAAATAGCTGCTAGAAAACCTATTTTTTCAATCACGGATAAACGTAAACAACGAGTGTGGTCCAAAGAAAGGCTGGAATGGTCTGTAGAACAGCGGGCAAATGTTATTTGGAGTGATGAAGCTAATTTTCAAGTCGTAAACCGCAAGGGAAGAATGTGAAAAGATTTGCAACTGAGAAATATTCAGACAGGTTTTTGCAACATCGTCGACAAGGCGGTGGAGGTTCGGTTGGCATCTGGGGATGTTTTTCTCACAAAGGTATAGGCTTCTGTGAGCTGTACAAAGGCCGAATTAATCAATACAACTGCTGTTTGTTGACAGTCCTTTCCAGGGCAAATTTAAAGCTTATGGGCAATTCACATGATTGAACCACTTTCAAGATCGTAGAACAAACTCCTTGGTGATGTAATGAAGAGTAACCGCCATGAATGGATTGTTGTTGCGTGAAGTCCAGATGTCAGTGCTAATTACAACTCAATCGCAATGAGGAAGCTCCTTGTCAAAAATGCTTTTCATGACCATCTGCAGATTCCTGTAGAGGAGAGATAACTTGAAGCGAGCCATGCAGGCACCATATTTAACATTAAACCTCGAGTCAAAGTGGGCAAGCAGTTTTTCTAACGGGATAGAGTTACACATGGAGAAAGGCTGATTGTCAGTTGCTAGGAATATCATAAGCTCCATGCACCCACGAAGTTTAGTGGTGCTCTGTGTTGGGTAGCATAAATTCTTTCTGGCTTTTAGAACCCTTTTTTTTCCTGTGACCTAAAAAAAATCGTATACATTTGATGAAATTGAATTAATTTCGGATACCGTCGTTTACATCAACAAAAAATCCTATAAACTTGACATGAAGTCGTATAACTTCTTTACATCGCATTGTAATGTATTATTTAGCTAAGTTACCAGTGCCAACTGTTTCCAGTTCATCTTTCTAGTGATTCTGATACATTTTCGATGTACTCATCCTTATAGTTAGACCGAAGGTGACCACTCTGGGTTTATATTGACCCAGAAGTCATCTTTAGGTCCTATTTGCAAATATTTCAAATTCCATTGGCCTTATCTCCCCTGTATTCCTTCAGGAAGTACTGCCCTACAAGTGAGCAATGACTCTTTTGCATATTTGTTTAATGTTTTACTATGTTAAAATCGTTTTAAATTAATACACAAAGCTATAAGGTTTTCAAATTCGTTAAATATATTGTAAACTAATTTATACGTTTTTCATAATCGTAAACATTTGACTTACAACTTTTAGCGGCTGTCAACATCGCTTTAATTAAGTTTTAACAACATTTAAAGGTTTACAAAGTCGATCAAAAGTTAGTTGTAACTTTTTGCGGCATTCATAATCGTTTAACTTCTTTTCGAAGTTTAATTGGTTACAACGTCGATTAATTTAAGAAACGTCGCCAAAATGACGGCTTTTAAAGTTGAATGAAAAATATACGAATTTGAAAACCGGAACTCGATTGTTTTATCTCTAATCAAAAGCCTTCTAGACACATGTTCGTCATGATCACGTGTCTAGAAACGAAAAACAAGTTTTACTGGTAGTAGGCACGGCGATCTTTCGTATTTAGATTTTCCTAATATCCATGGATCTGGAAATTGCCAAATAGTGAAACAACTCCATGTAACCTACTTAAAATGTTTTATACAATGCGAATTCACCTAACTCTGTAAACATAAACTTGTGCGTTATACAGTCAGAACGTTGTTCTTTTGTTTTCAAAAAAAAAAAAATGTTGTTTTGACGAAGCCATGCAAATAAATTCACTTTTAAGATTATCGACGTTGGGGGGCAGATTTCTGACGTTCGGGGGCATTTAAAAATACACACAAAGGAACAAAGGAATTTTGATTTTTTTTTTTTTTTTTGACAATTAGGAAAAGTAAGACCTGTTTTATTAAGAAAAGTAGGAAGAGAAAGGTTTGTTATTTTTGTTATGTAGAATTTACTATTTAAAAAATCAGTCTTTTTTAGAACTTTTAATCGAATGCGTCACGAGATTCCAGGTCTGCAAAATTATTTAACTGTAAAGGAATAATTGGGTGTCTTTATTTTGTTCAAATAAATAAAGAAATAATTTCTTTCTGTATTTTGTTTCGTTATAAAAAACTTGGTGTTTTTACTGTGGACCAGTACCTAAGTTTTCAACATATATAACTTTTGAAGATTCTGGAGATGTTTACTTTCTTTTTTAAACAAAGGAATTATTAAATATTATTCTCAACTGGAGAATGCTGTTAGTTATGTTATTAATAATGAAACAGATTCTAAGCGAGCAAGTTATATTAGGCATCAAGTCACCAAAACTAATTGAACGACAAAATTATGGATTAGTTCTCAAAGTTTTTTGTGATGAAACAGTTGCAGCATTACGTGTAAAAATTCCTGAAGCTAAAGATACTGCACTTTTTATTGAAACAGTTGTCAAGTGATGGCTTATTGTCAACAGTAAAGCAAAAGGTCTATATATTAGATTAAATGATATTCGAAGAAAGCCTATTACTTCAGTCAATGATTAGCAAATAGATTTCTTAGAGAACTATGTATCTTATTTTGCTGAAAATTTGAAATGCGTAAATTCAAAATTAAGAGAGAAAAAGTTAACAATAGATACTGTGAGTGCTTTGCAAAAAACTTTTAAAAGATTAGCAAGCTGTGCCAAGTATTTGTTGAATTGTGGTGTATCTTATGTATTGCTAGGACAAATGCAATCAGATGCACTAGAAAAACAGTTTAGGAAATATCAGTAAGGGTCAGGTGGCACATATCTGATAACTGTACAAAATGTTATTCAAAAATTTAGAATCGACAAAACTTGTAATTTGATAGATGAGCAAGCAGATTTTACAATATTTCCTCCTGCTCACCACCACTGTGATAACTGTGAACTTGATGTGTAGTTTGATATGTCAATATGTGAAAATTGTGAGGTTCAGTTGCCAAATGACTGCAAATAAGGGCTTTTATATATTTCAGGTTTTATTGCTCACAAACTTCCGGAATTACATTCAATTTTAGAAGAAACAGACACCTTTGATATGTTTCAAGAATATGGAACTTTGATTAGCTCTTTGAATAGGGGAAGACTAAGAGAACCTTCTGACAATTTAGTCTACTTTGTTATTTATTGTTTTTTTATATTTGAAGTGACACTTGTGAATAAAGTTTCACCATTGCTGTGCAAGAGAGGATTAATTGAAATTTTTATTAACTGCAATAGTAAATTTCAATTGCTTGTTCGAAATGTTAAAAAAATTTGCTGCATTTTAGCAAACATTTCTTTAAACAATTATTGTTAAAAACACTCTGAAGATTTTGGGAAGGAATGTTTGATAAAACAAGCAAAACTTTCAACCTCAAAATAAAGTATTTGAGTTAAAAAAAGTCAAAATAATTTTAATAAAATAAAGTTAACATATTTGTTTGTTTTTATCAAAAAAATTATTATTTGTATTACAAGTGTTAAACAGTTAAAATAAACATATAGTTATAAAAATGAGATTTAGTCATTTTTAGCTAAACTCTTTAAATTTTTATTGTATTTAACTTATTTATAAACGTAAAAAAAATTTCTACAATATTTGCTTCCGAAATTTAATCAAAATGTTTTGTCCTAATAAAGCTCTTTATTTGTTTCTGAAGTTTGTTTACAAAAGCAAGGATAAAAAATAATTTTAACCGTAAAAAAGTCGACCTTCGCTAATTTTACGGAAAATGAGCTGTTGTGGCCTGAGGCCAATGCTATAAACATAAAAAACGAAGTTTTTTCATAAAACACGAAGTTTTTACCGTAAAAAGCGAAGAAAAAAAAAGTCCATTGCTATAAATAGGTATGTGTGCAAAGTTTTTAAACTATTCAACTATTTTATTATTTTACATCATTGTAAAGAGTTTTAAATCAATATTACGATGGTAAAAATTCATAAAAAACTAATGATTCTACTAAAAGTTATGCCCATTTAAGTGACAAAAATTCATTATAAGGAATGCTGAAGAAAACTGCAACCAACTTAAAAAATTAGCGTTCGGCTTACGGTGGTTTTATAATAGAACTTCATTGTTTATCTTTTTGCGCATTACTTTGCCTCGGTTATATTTTTATTCAACTAATAACAGAATATGGTTTTTTGTGTGTGTTTGTGTGTAAATCATGTTTTGAATACTTTAAAAAAATCACCAATAAAGTTTCATTTTTCTAAAAAAGCAATTTTTTAATGAATAAAAAAAGTCAAATATACAAAATGCTCATAATCGTGAACCCCCCCCCCCCCAACCTCTACAAGAGAAGAATATTTGGTACCTTTACTGCGTGCAAAAATAGAATATGAGCGTGTCATTATTTCTTTATGAAATTTGGCAGGTACATAGAAAATAGATATATAAAATTGATTCAAAAGTTTATCAACAACCCTACTGTTCGACTCTTAAATCCAGCAAAAAACGAGGTAGGAAGAATAAGCAAATTTATTTTATCTCAAATCAACAATGAACTCAAAAGTAAGCTCCTTGTAAACCAATGGCAAAGCACCTTAAATGTTACCGACTGGTTTAAAAAAATTAAAAACAAGCATCTCTACAAATTTCTAATTTTTGACATTAATGATTTTTATCCTTCAATAAGTGAAAAAACTCTCAACGCTGCAATCAACTTTGCCGAACAGCACCTTTTAATAAACTCGGAGCAAAAAGCAATAATAAAACATGCAAGAAAATCTTTACTTTTTAACAACAATGAAACGTGGATTAAGAAAACTGGGGGGCAGTTCGATGTTACAATGGGGGCTTACGATGGTGCTGAAGTATGTGAATTAGTAGGAATCTTTCTATTATTTCAACTTTCTCAATATTATAAAAGTGAAGATTTCGGGCTATATCGTGACGACGGGCTAGCAATATTTAAAAACAAAAACGGCCAGCAGATGGAAAAAATCAAAAAGCATTTCGTGAAAATATTTAAAAGTAATGACTTTCTTATTTCCATCAAATGCAATATGAAAATCGTAAATTATCTTGATGTGACACTTGATCTTAATGATAATTCTTTTCGACCTTACTCGAAATGTGATAACGAACTGAGTTACGTCAACTGTGATTCCAACCATCCACCAAGTGCTATCAAAAGACTACCTCGCACTGTTGAACTAAGATTATCTTCAACTTCATCAAACGAACTTATTTTTAAAAATGCTACTCCACCTTACGAAGAGGCTTTAAATAAAGCAGGCTATAAATGTAAACTTAGTTATCAACATCATGTTGCCACCACTAAAAATACAAAACGCAAGCGAAACATTATATGGTTTAACCCTCCATTCAGTCAAAACGTGGAAACAAAAATAGGAAACCGTTTACTTGCATTGGTTGACCTTCACTTCCCGGTAAATCATAGATTGCACAAAATTTTTAATAGAAATTCGATCAAGGTAAGTTATAGCTGTATGCGAAACGTAAAATCCATCATTAATTCGCATAACCACAAAAAAGACCAAAAAAGCATACCAAAAAACACTTGCAACTGTACTAACAAAACTACTTGCCCTTTAAACAATCAATGTTTATTAAGCAACATCGTTTATAAAGCTATCGTGAGTTCCGAAAATCTTGAACTCAAAGAAAAAGTTTATTTTGGCATTAGCGAGACACCATTTAAGCTAAGATATGCTAACCATGTAAAATCTTTTAATACGGTCAGGTATAAGAATGATACAGAACTTTCAAAGGAAATTTGGAAATTAAAAGAAAAAGCCATCACACCTATAATAAAGTGGAGAATTGTAAAGCGATGCAAACCTTCCAACCCTGAAACCAAGACCTGTAACCTTTGCCTTCACGAGAAGTTTGAAATTTTATCGCATAAAGAAAACAACCTACTCAACAAAAGAAGCGAAATATTATCTAAATGTCGACATGCTAACAAGTTCCTTTTATCCTCTTTTGATACTGAAGACTAAATGATTGCGTCTTTTTGCTCATTACGTCAGAATTCGTTCTACCGTAAATTTGATTCGTTTTTAAACGGTTTTTTACGTTTTTAATTTGTAATTAATAGCTGATGATTGCCGTAAGGCACGAAACTTTAAGTACTATTAAAATGTTGTTTTTCTCCATTTAAATAACAGATATATATATATATATATATATATATATATATATATATATATATATATATATATATATATATATATATATATATATTTACAAATGTTATAGTATAAGTATGTAATATATAGTATATATTAACATAATATAAGTATGTAATCAATCAATCATATTTCTAAATAAAGATTTTACATTCAAGTTTATATACAAATAGTTATACCACTTCTCGAGGCAATCGGTGGCGAAGCTCATTTTCTTCAACTTCGAAATCTAAGTCTTCATCCGAAAAAATTAAATCCATGTTCCTACTTTAATTTTACACATTTTTTTTAAACACCAAATACTAGAATGTAAAAATATTCATAAAAATAGAATAGATAGCACAGCATACTTAATGACTAATAAAATTAATTAAGTAGGCCTACTAAATAAAAATTACAATAAAAATTACTATTACATTACTACTATATATTATGGATAAAAAAAAGTTCGTGAATTTTAGTGACGTTTTATGCTTTATAGCAATGGCCGAAAAAAATACAAACAGCGATAAATTCTTTGAGATTACGAACTTTTTTTCGTAAGTGAAAAATTGCGTTTTTTCTCGAAAAAAACTTCGAATTGTTTATAGCATTGGCCCCTGTTTGAGAAGGCCTTGAAATTACAGAATGAAAAATCTTTTAAAAATAAGACCGAATGATAAAACACGGACGATCTCAAAAGATTTACTTAATAAGTCAAATAGAAGATCGCCGTGAGGATGTAAACGCGAAAAGTTTTAAAGCGAAAAACGTTAAAGCGAAAGGTCTGGAAATTAAAAACCGGGGAATCAAAAAAAGTTTTTGGTTTATCTAAAACATACGAAAAAAAGTGAACTTACACAATACTACAATTGGATTTTAAAATTAAGTTTGTAGAAATCGGTTTGTGCTATTTTTCATGGAAACATTTACAGAAGAGATAAATTGCATAACGATAAAGAGTTTTGGAGATGCACTTTGAATGCTAATGGTTGTAAAGCGAGGATTACAACACTAAATGGTGTATACTTAAAGTCCTCCTCTTCTCATAATCACGAACCAGATAGTGCAGGAGAGTAGTAGAGAAATGCGGGTTCTGAGATATTGATACCTTTTCCATACTTAAGCGCGTTAAATTTTTAAAAAAATAAACTTTTTTGATTAATATTTTTTTACGCATGTTTTTCATTAATTTTAAATCAATTTATTATGAGATGCGGGTTCTAGGACATTGATACTTTTCCTATATATGATGAGTTAATAATTAAAAAGTGGGTGTAAAAGTCCATCCCAGTTTTTGAAATAGATGAGAGCAAATTTCATCATGCATCTTTTTTTTGTCAATTGTTTTTAAAAAAGAAAAGTTTTCAATTTTGCACGGGTGATTTCTGTTTTTTAAGAGTTGAAATAAGATGTACTTCGCGTTAATAAAGCTTTTTCTTTTAATTTCTTTTGGCTTGTCTTTTCCGTAAAATAGGTCATAGAGAGAAGATAATTCTTTATAGTCTTTGATGAGCTGTTCTTCCAAGTATTTAATGTCGTCAATTCTTTTTCCAGTTAGTACGAAATAAATGTAGTTGGCATTTTCATAGTGATTGGTGAATCCCAGTTGTTTTAAGAAGATGAGTATGTGGTCTTTAGTGATTTTGGAATATTTGATGCTTTTTTTATTGGAGTTGACGAGAAGGTTTAAAGCTTGAAATTTGTTTTTAAGTTTTTCAAAGACTTCCTTTTGAACTTTGCAGTTTTGCTTTTCGTTGTATTGTTTGATGCATTCTTGGAAGTGGATTATTCTTGAAGAGTTTGTTTTGTTTGCGCTGTGATGATAGCAACCTTTTTTAATTTCCAGAGTTTCTTGTTGACAAGAGCATTTTATGCAAAACTGCTTTAGAATTTTTTCTTTTAATAAAGTGATATTCATTTATTTTATTATTCCTGCTTTTTAAATGTTTTATAATGCCCATGAGCCAAGGTGCTGATTCCCTCTTCCAAAATGATTCTTTTATCATCTTCAGCACTCAACGCAACTTTGTTGATTTCTTCGGTGTAAATATCATGCTTGTGAGATCGGATGATGTTCATTTTTGCAAAGATTTCTTTTCTATTCATTAAGCAGTCTTTGGTGTTCTATTTTATTTTCGACAAAATTTTTCTTGACCCCTTTGCATTTTTTGTGCTCTTTTTCATGGACCTTGTAAGAGTAGAGTTTTGGTCGAAGTCCAACAAATTCTTCAATTTGCTTTCCTCCGGTTTTATCTTTAAACATTCCGATGACCTTTTTGTTAGCTCCAACCTTGAAACCAACGCTTTTAATAGCAGGGTGGTTTTTATCGAATTCGCTCGTGTCAAATTTGCTTTCTACATCCTCTACAATGTCTTTGTAAAAATCTTCTGTTTTGATTTCGTAAATGAGAGAGTCTGTATCGGTTATGAGCAGTTTTGTACGATCAGAGTATTTTGGTTTGATGTAGTCGTAATGGAATTCGAACATTAGAGTTTTGCTTATCTCCAAGATGCACATTCCTAAATAAATGGGTTTGTTGTAAACGAGCTTTGTTTTCTTCATGTGAACGGCGATCAAGTTTTCATCAAAAATGGTTCGACTTTCGAAGTTGGGTCTTTTAGATAATTTTAAAGCTTCTTTTTCTTTAGTGACCAGTCTGACGTCTACATGCTTTTTAATGTTTTCCATAGTTTTTCCAAAGACGGAGTTGTTCATGAGTTTGAAAAAATCTTTCTCAAAGTCGTTTTTGGAATTTGTTCTTAAATCAGTGTTGCGATCAATGTAAATTTTCATCCAAGGTTCTTCTTCAAATGTAATACCTCGATGTATTTTTGTAATGGTCAGTCCCATTCGTTCATACAGTTTAAGGTTTTCATGATAAACAGTGTATTTCTTTTTAGGGTTTAAATTTGGAGTGAGCTCGTCGACTTTGTTAATATTCATTATTTCAGGAGCCAAAAGGTAATTATTATGCTCATCGTGAAGACTTTAAGGATAATCCAAATCCACTTCAAGAATGCATGGCATGGATTTCCAATTTAAAAGTTCGTCTTCAGTCATCCATTCAAAACCTTTAGTGGGAAGAGGTTTGCTCATTGCCCACCCGTATAAATTGTTAGCGTCTAAGTACTGGATGAAGGTTGACTTTTTGCTCAAATCACCCATGTATTTGTTATTCGAAGTTCCATGTCGGTTTGAAATCATGCTGATTCCGCCGCGTATTCCTTTTTGAAACATAAGCAACATGTCAGGATCGCTTAGAAGCTCCAACTCTATTTTGGTCATTTTCAAACAAGCGTCCCAAGCCAGTCCAGGAGAAGTGTAATACCAAGCAGGGTCTAATTCATAGTATTCACTGCAAACGTATCTGAAAATTTCAAAGACATCCGCCAAAATAAGGACATCAGAAACGTTGTACAGATCGTGATAGTCTCTTTACGTTTCACAGCCAAATTCATTCCAAACCGTTCTTTATCGTTAAGCTTGGAGAAAAACGCTTTTTTCGGAGGCAATTGCCTTTCAGTAAACTTTTTGATCAAGTCCACCCAATCGTAAGGGTAAACTCCTTTTTTTCTTAATAATTCAAACTGCTTTCTAGAGTAATATTTAGCAACGTTTATGCATTGGTCGTTAGTTAGATTTTTAGCCAAACTGTCTAAACTAGAAGACATGAATTTGAAGCTGTCAATAAATCGTAATTCTCGACATACTTCACGTGTTTCACCTTTTTTATCTTTCCATTCATCCCCTTTAATTTCTTTTGTTTGTAATGCATTTTAGTTTTCCAGCCAATTTCTTGACGAACAAGTGGCTGTCATAACCAGACAAGTTGTGAAAGACGACTGGGATGAATTTTGGAATTTGATAATCCAAGTTGCATTTTTTATGAGCAGCTCTACGATACTTTCCAGTTAAATGACAGTGGTCTAGTACTTTGTCGTTACCGAGATCTTCTTCGCAAATGTGACATTGAGTTGCAGCTTTAAATTTGTTTTGAGTTGCCAGTCTATAAATTTTTGAGCAACATCGTCGTCATCTCTTTCCGCCGTGTACGTGATGGTTTTCTCTTTATATCCTTCAGGACCTTTGATAAAATAGCAGAAGGAGCTTAGAGTGTGCTTTTGATATTGTCTCGTGTAAGACTCGCCATCAGGATATTTATTTTTATCATCAATGGGTTTGATGAAACTTTCAAAGTCGGCATACACCATAAAAGGAACTCTCATCGACCTGTTTTTATTGGTAAACTTAATTTTTGTACCTTTTTTAGGAAGTTCGATTCGGACCGAGCTGTGTTCATAACAGTAAGATTGATGATTGTGAAGCATCTCTTACTTGTCGTAAGCTTGAAGACAATTTCTGCAAAAATATTTCTTTCTTTTACCTTTTGATACTGAAGAGTAGGCAAATTGACTGAAACTTTAAATCAAGCAATAATGGTCAGTGTCTTCGTTTGAAATGAGCAGCAAATCAATAGTATGCTTTCGATCCAAATTTTTGGATATTCGTAAAGGGTAAGGTTTTTTGTTTTCATATCCAAAAACGTTGATGCTAATTTCTTTGTTTTTCTTTTCAAACTTGTCTATTTTATTGAGCTTGACAGGAAAATTAATTCCTTCCAACTTAACTCTTCTGATTTTCTAATCAAGTTTTCAATAATCCTTTCATTATGATTATTCTCCAGATTTAGCGCTCTGATGACACACCATTTAAAGCATTCATTGTCTTTGTTTTCCATATTGATAATTGCCTTTTTGTTTTTCAAGTCATCAGGAAGTTCAATCCATGACGAGGCGGTGAGAGGGGTGTAATTGATCATGTTAACATCTATTTTTAAAATTTTAGACACTCTTCAATTAGATCCCTCCTTGTTGTAATTAGTCATGTTTTCAAGAATTCTTTCTTTCCATGTGTCATATCTTTCTTTTAAATCTGTTCCCTCGAGAACAATTTCATATTTAGACGGGAAGGTCACTGTGCGAAGAGTTTCTTGTCCAGTAACAATGCTCACACGCGTCATTTCACACGTCAAATCAAGGTTCGTTTTTGTGTTTCTTTCCATGACTTTTATAACTGCTTCTTTGACCAAGTCTAAAAAGGCTGCAGGGTCTTGATAATTTCTTTCAGGCCTATAAGAAAATTGTTTGGTGATGTAATTTAAAGCTGAATTGGTTAATTCAAACTTTATTTGCGGCTTGTAAACTGCCGATCTTACAATATTTTTAAGAGCCATTGATTTAAGAGAGTCTACTTTTTTTTGCACTTCGTTTCCCACACGGCTTACGGTTCTCTTTACCACCTCTGGGACATAAGGATCAATGACTGTAAGCACGCGGTTAAAACCGTTAGCAACCACATTTCCGACAGCCGTTGTTATCCTTGAAAATAAACCAGGTCTTTTCCCAGAAACCGGTCTCGGTGTAATGACGTTCGATGAATCTTGAACAGGCTCATCAAAAATATGACGCGATGGTTCAGTCACCAGATTTTGCAAGCGAGCTGGTCCGAATGAAATCAAGTCATTAGAAACAGGACGAGGAGCAGGAACCGGTCTTGCAACTGTAGGTTCAGGTCTTCGACGAGGTCCAAACCCAATGACAGGCTTTGTATTTTTTATAGCTTCAATAAGCCCAGCTTTTCGCATTCTTGAGAAACCTTTGATAGCACGATCTCGAGCGAATTCTCGCAATTCTCTAAAATTAAGTTTATCCATTTTTAATAAAGGAAAATATTTTTTAAATTCTTTAGGACTTTGTCGTTTTTTCAATTCTTCTAAAAGAATTTTAAAAAATTCTATAATTTTAAAATTTTATGAGATTCAGCGATCCTTTTCATGGTATTACGGAATGAATTAAGTGTTGAATAATGAAACTTTCCATATTCAAAAGATCTATCCAGACCAATAATTAGTTTTAAGCATGCTAAAACTTCATCAAGTGGATCTATTTCAACCATTTCTTTTAAAACGATTTTGTAATCTTTTGGAAGTCTTCTAACCCTAACCTTAATCTAATCAAATCTAATCGTATACTTCCTTCCCCAGTCATCATATGCAGTAAATTCAGATCCAGCCGCATGAATTTCTACAGTTTCATCAAATATATGTGCACGACCCATTTTATCAAATTCAATCAACTACTTCCTTTCCATCTTTTATTACACCAAGAAATTTTTTAACTCAAATTCACTTTCAGCAACTTTGCCGTTTTTCAAATTTTCCGAAAAGAATTTAAAAGATTTTTAAGCAGTAATAGGAGAAAGCACAGGTGATAAATCTAGAAAAGGCTCGTCAAGGATGTGAGGTGTCCATCAACTCTCATCGTTTGAAAAATCAAATTCATCTTCGGCTATTTCTTCATCTGCATATTCATAAATATTATATTTAGGATCAGGTTCGAGCTCAAATCCCCACTTGTAATCTTCTTCAATTTGATTTCTTACAGGCTCTTGTTCTTCTTCTGAACCATCTTCCGAATCACTCAACTCATATCCTGAATCATCTGACTCGTCTTCTTCGTCTTCTTCGTATTCTTCATAACAAAAATAAACAAGATGACGAATGTTAGATTTATCAATAAAATACCAAGCGTCTAATTCAGCATCAAAATTAAAAAAACGCTGATGGCCAGATTCATCAATAAAATACTTTCTAAATCTAAATCCAAATTAATAAAACGACGATTTCCATTTTCATCATTAAAATAACCAAGTCCTGGTACTCCAACATAATCAAAATATCATAGTCCATTTTTTAAATACTTAAATATATTATTTAACTCAAATTCAATTTTTTTCTTTTTTAACAAATTTTCTCAATTTTGAAATTTTTATAAACAATGTCGAGCGTGTTGAACAACATGGCCATTTTCAGTTTTCCAGAAATTCTTTTCTTTTCATCAAAATCGCAGTCCAAACGAAGCGCATACTGGTCAACAGCTCTTCTCTTTTCTCCCTTGCTCAGATTTTTCCACTCTTTATTATGCTCTTTGATTTCTTTCTCCATTTTCGAAAATTCATCCTCTTCGCCTCCCCACAAAAGAGCGTAAAGCCTGTTTCTTTCCTTATCGCTGTAATTTTTTGGAATTTTAAATACACCGTTTTCAGTGACTAAAACAGAACCTGATTCAAAGGCAAGAAACTCCAACTAATTTTTCTTAGCTTCGTACACCTCTTTTGAGCTATATTCCAGAAAAAACTATTCATTTTTTTTATTACTTTTGATCTTTTTTAGGTCGTCCCACAGGTCTTTCTTCCATCACGTCTTTCATCCATTCGCTTTTGTCAGTCAGATTGTTCTCCACCGCCAGCAGCAACAAAGACGTTTTGCTTTTTGACGTTTTGAAAATGCCGTTTTCTCTCAGCAGCTTTTTCAGCATTTTTCGTATACCTCATTTTTTTAACGCGTAAATATTATTTGCAAAAATCAATAAACAACCTTCATTTTTTTACCATTTGATTTAATCCTGAGCATTTTGTCAGAGATCACGACGGCAAAGGCTTGAGTGCCTGCAGGAACGTTCGCATTAAAGGTGGCCTTGATTTGCATATTCAGCACTGTCGATTTTAACCTCTCAGCCTGCTTGCTCACATCAAAAATAAAAAGAGACAAATGTATCTGTAATTTAAGCCGGTCATATTGGGCTGAGCCAGAATATCGTCGATTCCATAAAGCCTATTGTCAAACTTGCACGCATCTCTGTAAACCCTCGAAAATTTGTTGTTTTTAAAGCCCAAGTCGTAATCCAGGGCAGGGTACCTATCACTGTTTAAAGTGACGTACATGTTTTTAATGTCGCAGTGATCAAAAACTGAAGGATTTCTGTCTTGACTGCCGTCCCCATTCGTCTGGAATCCGACAACGACTTACCTCGGTCTTTCGCTAGCAAATCTGGCGCTCAGCCTCCAACAAAATGTATTGGCTACGGGCACAGAAATGGTGTCGCACTGTCGGGACTTGAACGATAAAGGCACATCCACTCTGGATTCGATAATTTTGTAAAGATTGTTGCTCTCCAAAAGAGAGGGAGTGACATGAGGCATAAACAAGGCCAATTTGGTCAGGTCTACTTTTACTACAGCTGTTGTATTGGTTTTAAAAATCGCATCAGCATCGCTTTTTCTCACAAGAGAAACGGTGTGTTTGAATCCGTAAAGAACTTTGTCGTAATCATCGCAAAATCCAAAAATGTGCTTCAAATGAATGCAAAACGAAAATGTTCCTTTATCGGCGGGCTGCTTAATGATGTAAGCATGTCTGTTTATAAATCCAGTGTTGTTGGCAAGATCTGCATCCACTGGTGTGATTCATGCCCTCGGATATTTGAAACTCCACCGGGTATTTAAGATAGCCAAACATGGTGGTGGATTGACCCGGACTGTATATGGTTTCCACCTCTTGATTTGACAAGTGGTAAGAAATCTGGATAAACAGATGCATGATGCCGTTGTTTGCAAAAGTAACCACATCCGTATCCGCATAAGACGTTCCGTCCGATTTTGTCAGTCTTCCTTCAACCAAAAGGTAGGCCTCAGAGGGAAGCGTGAACAAGTCTTGCTGCTCAATGTTGATTCTTATTTCTACAGTGTTGTTTAAATTGGTGTTGACCGGTCCGTATTCGTGAAATTCGAATCTCTCAATTCCTTCGTCGACCAATGTTTCTTCTGTAAAATTTAAAACTTCGGAATTTGTCATTTTTATAAAAAAAAAGAAAAAAAATTTCGGCATCTTTGCGAACTTTGCGGCCTTTGCGAACTTTGCGAACTTTGTAAACTTTGCGGCCTTTGCGAACTTTGAGACCTTTGCGAATTTTGCGAACTTTGTGACCTTTGCGAACTTTGCGGCCTCTGAAAAGACCTGTGAAAGAATTTAAAAGATTTTTAAGCAGTAATGGGAGAAAGCACAGGTGATAAATCTAGAAAAGGCTCGTCAAGGATGTGAGGTGTCCATCAACTCTCATCGTTTGAAAAATCAAATTCATCTTCGGCTATTTCTTCATCTGCATATTCATAAATATTATATTTAGGATCAGGTTCGAGCTCAAATCCCCACTTGTAATCTTCTTCAATTTGATTTCTTACAGGCTCAATCTGGAACTTACTTAATTGAATGTAACTGTTTAAAGAAATGCGTTGGCGAAACGAAATTACAAATTAGAACTCGAACCCAACAACATCAAAAAAGCTTAAACGAGGGGAAGCATCATCAATCTGCAATAGCCAAACATAGTGAATCATGTCAAGAAGAAATTAATTGGGAGAGAACTAAAACCCTAAAAGTAGAGACAAAAACATTTGATAGGAAGGTCCGTGAGGCTCTTAAAATACAGAGGCACCAATCTTCCCTTCTAAATGGCGGGATTAATCTTGATAATGGGCAATTTGTAAAAACTAAATTTTGGACACCATTTTTTACGTTTTTACGAAAGAATAATAAAGAAAGAAGCCATTCAACTGCTGACATCAATTAATTTTAACCGTTTTTTGTAACTTAAAATAATTTTACGAGCTGATGATGCTAGTAACCATAATCAAGCGAAAATTTCTCATTATAAATTAAGATTTGTATTTAGAGAATTCGTATTATTTGATGTTTATTATTAATATAACATACACTCTTATATAAGATGTCAACATTCAAATCATATATATATATATATATATATATTAGGGTGTGACAGTTGCCCCAACTTTGTCGTATGATGCTGTTCATAATTTTGGTATTTTATTTAGTCATAAAAATAAGATATATAATGTTTTTTTTTAAGATTAATCCACAATTAAATGAGCACCGTTAAATTTAAAATACAGAATTCAGCCTGAAAATCACTATTTTCACTACGCTCTAATACCATGGTGGAGCTTAGAAAATAAAAACAGTTTTTTTTATATTAAATACAGCTATACAAAGTACAAGATGATGTGAAAAAGTTTTTTTACATGGTGTAATAAGGTATAATTGTCTAAATGAAATTACTTGTTTTTCTGGACTAGAAACCTTGATTTCTTATTTTGTGCACAAAATCGCTTTCGCTGATTAGGAATCCGTTGTGTATCAGATTCTACTACTTGGAGAACATCTTGAAAGTGCTTCTCATCCCTAGTTACACCTAGAAAGTCATGGCACACCTTTAAACCACACTCTGCTGCCTCATTTACTTCCTTAAGTTTGTCGACAATCAGCTTCATGTTTTGATAGTCTTCCCTATTAATCCAATCATGTGCTGGAGCATAGAGGAATTTATAGGGCATACCAAAAATGCTAAAAAATCTGAATGAATTCAGCCCAATTAGGTCAATTAAAGAAGTACCATATTCTATTGTAGGAGGAAGATAGGGCTTGCGATACCCCCCCAAAGTTAAGTCCAACTCTCTTTGTGACAGAAGTCTTTTCATAGAAAAGAATGGATTTCCTCATTTCCTTTTTAGTTTCTACTGCTACCATAGAAGAGAAGAGAGCCAATGAAATCAACTCCTCAGCTAAGTATCAAGTGTGCTGACTGAATGCCATAAAAGCATTTTGAACTAGAGTTGAGTCATGCTCAGCAAATTTTACCAGGTTTTCCACTAAAATCAAGTCATTAACTGGTGCACTAGCTGGTACAGGAGAAACAAGCCACCACTGCACATATACTAAAACTGCGGACACAAAATCGTTCCAATTTTCTTATTTGGTTGCTAGTAACAATTTCAGCTTTTTGAAAATGTTCTTTGATCTTTCCAGACAGAAGCACAATCTTTAGAGTATAAAGGAGTTTACTCATCCACCTTGCTTTGTGAAGGGCACCAGGATAGCGCATCTTTGGATCCCTTAGTTATTATAAAAAAAAAAAAAAAGCTGAACCAGCTCTTTGTAGTCGCCTCGTGTGAAAGATTGTATTAAAGATTCACAAAAAAAATTAGCCATCTCTTGCTGGTGTTCATTCTTTTATAAACATCATATTAGGGTAATGATACTTCGCTTGTTCATCTGATGATAGTTGAGGGAAATGTTTTTTGAACGTAGAAAAGTGAAAAAGATAGTAAATAAATGTTAGCTTGTAAGTTAAAAATATAAAGAGTTAGTTCACTCATCCCAACTTTTTAAAGAAGATTTTTACTATTATGTGTCTCTTCATTGATTGAAGGTAACACTAATGGTATATTCTATTAGACTCACTTTTGAAAATTTTGCCAATAAACCCCAAAAGCTTTTCAATAAACTGCCTAAAGATCCTGAAAAACGACAACTACTAAAACAACCTGACTGATAATAGTAAATCAATTATGACTGGAATGTTTATAGTAGTTTTATTCATAGGACCCAAGATGAAATAGTCAATTAGGAAAGTTCCCTGAGATTTCTGATACTTTTTGATAAAAAACTCTGCAGATAAACGCAATTCGTCAACTTACTCCTGCTGACAACTAGTCCCGGTCTCCCCTATCATTATTTCAAGTAATAATGTAATACATAAATTTCAAGAAAATATTTAAACAATTTTTTAACTTAGTAACCATAGTAACCACCTTAGTAATATCTAAATAAGGATACAAATAGTCATAAAATAGTCATTCAATGATTCAATTGAGTTATAGTAAGATTTTTCTTTCGAAATTGAAAGAAAATATTTGGTTGAATTATAATTACAAGTTTTTGTTCAGTTTCATAAAAATTCTCATCTCTAATGATTTTTTTCATTCGATTGCGGCGACCAACAGTTAAAATTCCACAAAGTGAAAATATCCTTTCTACAAACGCCTGTGATGCTGGGGCGGACAGTAAATCTTCAGCCAAAATTGCAATCTTGCTATACTTGCTTTTGTTTTGTTTCCAAAAGAGCAGGCCGTTACTTGGCAGCGCTTCATCACCGCTTATGTCTACCAAATACCTTGACAGCTGACTTGCAACAGTGAGGTTGTCTTGGTTATAAATTTTTCCTTCTTTTGTAAAGATTTTATTTGACAAGAACTTAAAGCGCTTTATGGCAGCAAATTCACATTCAGATCCATTTGACTCAGCAGCAGCTTGTAATTCTTGTTCTACTCCACAAACTTTTATTATATACATCTTTGCTGCATGGAGCAAGGTTCCCATTTCCGGTGTGAGGATAAAGACAGCAACGGTTGGATCTAACAAACATGCAGCAGACGGAAGAGGATTAAACGTATCTGAGTCCGGCTGCAGAATCGATTGAAACCGTTGACGTAGATCTCCAAGAAGATTCGCTGTCAAAGACTTGTTGGTAGGATATTCTTGTAAATGGCATTCCAAATTGAGTATAGATGGTAGAACCTGTGAAAAACCCTTGTACTGCAAAGGGTTCCAAAAGTGAAGAAATGTTTTGAAGACGAACCCATTTATTTGCTTTGAATGTATCGATTCCTAAATTTAAGTAAACTATCTGTAATTAAAGTTTACATATAACAATTGTAATAACTAATAATTATCATTGATATACGTCTCTTTTTTCCATACTGTTGTAATGTAATTTAAAAGGCAGGGTAAAGTATTTCCGTGTTATAAGTAAACCTAATTTAAAGGCTATATACCCTGTCTTTTTTAATGATAATGACTAATGAACTTCTTACAATTTATTACCATTTTCGTTTTTTTAGTTTAAATAAGGTAAGACGCAATTTCGTAGATTTAATAAAAATCCGAAAATAATTTATACACACTAATAACATAAATAATAAAATAATATGTACCAATTTCTGTAAGAACTTCATTTACCGATGTCTTTATTTTCAACAGCCGGTCAATCATCTGATATGTACTGTTCCATCTTGAGGTGCAGTCAGTTATCACAGACTTCCCACACTTGTCAATAAGTTTCTCAATTGCCACACTTGATTTCCTAATTCTTGATACAACTTGTCTCGTTTCTAAGATGGTTGCACTATAATGTTCAGAAACTGATTTTATGAGAAGCTGGGGTGTGTGAGCCATACAGGGCATTCGACGATATGGAATATGATCTGGCAGAAAAAAATCAATTTGTTCTCACTGAGACTGGATCTCTTCCTCATCAGTTTCATGTTCAGACTCGTCAGATTCAAACTCATAAGATTCAGATTCGTCAGATTTCTTAGCTGCATGCACTTCCTGTAAGAGCCTGATGGCTTTAATTATATTAGACCCGATGTCTGAAACAATCAACATAACTTGATTTTCTCTAATACCCCACTGGTCAAGACATTTCTTTAAACATTCGGCAAGCATCTCACCCGTGTGGGGATGTTGGAGTTCCATCAAATTTAGGAAAGCATGTCGTGCTTTATCAATGGTGGTGTCATAGAAACAAGCAGATATTCGAAGGAACGATGCTGTGAGACCCTTCTTCGTCCAACCATCAAAACAAATTGTTACTTTGCGTGTACGATTCATCAAGTCTTTCAGTTGTGCAGATTGTACAAGAAAACGCTCGTTTATCCGCTTGTTCAGTGTTGCAAACCCTGCAATATAAGATTTAAATCAGTTAAAATTTAATCCACATCAGTTTGTGTTTTTAGTTACTATAGTGTTACATTAATCATACTATAATTACAAGCAAACATTTAAAAATTGTTTAGCATTGAATGAACTTAAAACAATAATTTAAAAATTTAGTTGTGTTAATTATAACCTGGCAATTTCAATTTTGGGTCAAGCGTTTTTATCATCTTTCGAAACGACGGCTGATCTAGCAATATCATTGGATAGCTGGTATTAACAATCATCTCAATCACGCTATCCTGACGCAATTGATATTCACTTGATTCCGTTTGCCACGCGGTGATTCGGTGTTAAAAGCACTATCTTATTGTCTGAGTTTTTGTCTTTCCACTATTTCGGGAAGATGTAGAATTGCTGTCATCAATTTTACGTTTCAAAAATATTTTTTCTGCATTTCGTTTTTTCTTTTCATCCGTGTAACATATGTGCGTGTCTTTATGTATTCTCTGAATGTGCGCCACCAAGTTACTGGAATTTTTTCTGGCAAGAGATGCGCCACACGCTCTCATTATTTATGTCGTGTACTAGACACGTGGATTTGTCATTTTTTCCATCGTAAATGAAGAATTTCCATACAGGACTGTCACGCTTCCTACCAGCCAACAACCTTGATAAACTCATTATTCTGTTACTGATTGATTTGCAACTCTAAAGAATCTTCAGATGTTTATTTTATTTTACAACAAAAGATTGAACGCATTGAATTTAAACTTAACGTAATGACAAGCACGTGACAAGTTTTGTGGTCCATTGATACATTCTATAATCATTCCAAATAACATCGTTATGGTCAAACATGTGCGCTAATTTTAAAGCAAGTATGCAAAATTTGTAAATTACTTGTCAAAAAAAACTAATTACTGTATCAAAATTTTTTTTAATATTCAATAATTTTCGTTTGGTAATAGTTCCTAATTCTATTCCTATTTTCGTTTTTTGATGCTTATATTCAATTCTATTTCAGTTTTCGTTCTTCAGATATATCCTAATTTTAAATTTTTATTCACATTAACGAAATCATTTATTTTTACTTCTAATTTTACTTCACGTTAATGAAAATATCACTGATAGGGCACGGTCTAACTCCTTCTGTAAAGACACACATGCAGCAGTTCTCTTTCCTGAAAATGCATGTCTACAGTGTAGATGTAAAACCTTTATTCATATATTCGACGATGGCATCCAATTTTCTTTGATCTTAAAGCTTATTTCAGGTACAATGGCTGTTCTATACTGGTGGGCTGTCCTTGCATTTAGACATAGCTTGTAAAGGTCACTCCCACATGCTGCTACAATACACAATTGCACTAAGTTTGGTTGATGAGATGTTGTTACGGATACTGCATGAAACAAGATCAGGGTTTTTCAATATATCATGAGGAACAAAGATATCTATGCCACATTTAACTAATCTTCTGTGTTTCCTACTTTGTGCTATGGTGGCAACTTCTTCAATATTTTCATCCTCACAAGAGCTAGTGTCTGGTTCAAGATTTATCATTTCAAAAGTACGTTTACACGGGTTTATTTCTTCTCGCCACAGATGATGTTTTGTCTTTCTATTCGCTTTTTGGTCTTTTCTGTGACTACTTTATCCAACTTAGTGTATGTAGCTACTCTGTCATTCAACATGCTTTTCATAAATTAAATATCAACATCAATGGCATCTTGTTCAACTTTAGTTATCCCCTTTTTCTTAGCAGCCATGTCCTTTAGAACTGTGTTCTTATAAAATGTCATTGTCAAATTCAATTCTGCTTTAAATTTTATTATTTCTCTTTCATCCTCTCGTCTTCTATAATCTTTCAATTTCATCAAACTAATGAATTCCTTTTTCATAGTAATCTTTGTTTACTCTACCAATATTGTTTCTGCCTTCAAGTTGGGATATTGGCTTTCTGATTGTGTAAGAGCACATTTTCTATAGTTGCAAATAATGCTTGATCCCAGTGCAAATCTTTCAGGTTTGATAAAAGGCATAACAATACTTGTCTCTGGGTTGGCAGTTTAGAAACTTTAACTTTCTTTGATAATATTTATCTGAAAAAATATCGATATATATAATTTTCTGAAAGGAGTTCAAGTTACAGGTTGGGGGTCTGGGGTACCCCCCCTGGCCCCAGCCAGACACAAAGGTCCTGGGCCCAACTATAAAAAAAATGAACAAGTAAAACACACAAAAAGACATATAAATAATAGTAATAAATAATATTTATATGCTTCTATTTTATAAAAACAATGCAATAAGTATTGTAGTTATTTCTAGAATTAAATTATTATTTTACATTTTACTGAATAACATTATTAGAAATATCCTCTACGCTTATCTCCAAAAAACCAAAATTAAACCCTTAAGTGATTAAGGGTTTAATTTATTTTCTGCCTAATTTTTTGCTACCATAAGGGCCTTATCTATGTCTTGCCTCCAGGCCCCTTACTGCCAGTTGGACCCTGCCCAATATATTGGATAAAAACGATAAAAAACAAAAACTTCGCAAGGTCGGAGCTGCCACAAAAATTGCACAATCTTCTTAAAATTTCGCATAAATGCTAGTGAGACCGATATGCAATACTAAAATCATGAACAATCCTCTAGGATAAAAATTTAATATTTTAGGGGCAACTGTCACACCCTAATATATATATATATATATATATATATATATATATATATATATATATATATATATATATATATATATATATATATATATATATATATACGTTTTGCATGTTTAGATGCAGTTAGAAGAAATCCAGCAACAAGTCGAGCAACAGATAACGAGATAGGTATTGTTTGTCGGGATTGGTTAAAACATGCGAGTGATCGGGAGGAAGGGAGACAACGAAGTGCCAATCTAAATCCAACAATTGATTTTGTTTATATAATTGTACATTGTTTATATTCTTAAACAAAAGCAATTAAATCTTATTTGGCTTTTAATTTGCTGTAAAAGTGTCAAAATTTTAGTTGCAATTTGTTTTAAAACACCGGCTAGTTTTTTGTTTTTGTTTCAGACTTTTCATACAGTTAGAATAAAATGGTCTGCATTTTACAATCATTTTCTAAATTTCGAATTAATATTCAGCGTGGTACTTGTGAATAGCGTTAAAGTGGTTGTTGTTATTTAGCGTGGTTGTTGTTAACAACCACGATGACCAAAATGAAAATTATTTGGGTGCAGTGGTTTTTAATCAAATAATTTTTGCTTGGTTAATAACTTTTGCAAAACTTTTTGAAAGGTCCATGTCCCACCCTAAACATATTTGATAATGCGTTAAACTAATTATGAAATATTTTTAAGGACGTTAGAGTTGATTAACGGCTTTAATTGAATTTTTTCCAATAATTAAAGCTTTCACAAAAACGGAATATTCTATTTCCGAAATAGAATTTATTTTTTGGGACAGAATTGCTTTACTATCATTATGAGACTTTCACTCTCCGCATAAAAATTTTTTGGAAAAATGTATTTTGCACCAGTTAATTTTTAAATTGCTTTGTTATGTAAAATCAAACGTTGAACTTTCTTCCATTTTTTTTGGTGGCAGGAAGCGTAAACTTGCGCCACCCGCTCTTCTTTTAGCGGCCGACGCCAGTTGAGAAGTTGAAACCACTAATGGCAACCTTTAAATCTTCTTGCATACAGAATTACTTCTGACGGCAACCGCCAGTGGCTTTCACCTTATGATTGGCGCCGGCCTCCAAATACGTTTCCAACACCGGCGACCAATCGGAAACCGGGAGCAATTGTAGGTAGGGGCAAAAACATTCTGCCCGCAAAAATATTTTGGGAGGCGGACGGCAATGCTTTGCACCTCAAAAAAGAGTTCGGCATAATGTTACTTTGCCACCGGACGGGATTATTAACGCTGATGCGTCATATCACCATAAAAAAATAATGTTTGATCAAAAAGCGCAATATAAAGGAAGTTTTCGAAAAAGTGCACTCCGTCGGAAAAGTGTCGTAGTCAAGGATTGGGATGGATAGGAAGCAACCCACCATGTTTACTAAACTTGCCCTAAACAACCCACCATGTTTACTAAACTCGCCCCCAATTACAAAACCCCTCCACAAAAACGGCCCGCATACATGCAGAATAATTCCTAAGTGTAAAACCCAGAAGTACCCTGAAGCAGGCAAATCTCCTGAATACGCTGCTTTTCTTACCAATCAGTATGTTAAAACAACATAAAATGACTTTGTTACTTGATAAAAGTAAATAAAATAACTTACTTTTTACTTATTTACTAAGTAAAGTATTTCAATTTTCTTTTACTTGTTATGGCAACTAATTTTTTTTTCAAATAGTTTTTCTAAGTTACCTATGTTAATTTTTGTTACTTTTACGCATAAAAGTAACTTCATATTACGATGCAGTATTCTCTTACTTTTTAAAGAAAATATGACTTTTTTAAAATCTTATATTTACGTAAGATCACTTTCAAAAATAATTTACTTTTACATGTAAAAAGTAAATTACATTTCGATACAAACTATTTGTATAAATCTAAATTACCTTTTAAAGCAAATAACTTTCACACGGTTTACTTTTAAAAGTAATTTACAAAAAGTAAATAACTCAAACAATTTACAAAATGTAAACTACATTTATTTGTAAAAAAAAAAAAAAAATAACGTGTTTTTAATAAGTTTTTAATAAGTTACGCATTTTGAAAACTATCTTTATGTAAGTAATATTATATGCATTATAATATTTTTTAAAAAATGAATTACTTTAAAATGTAAGTATATTTCATAATTTAATCTAAGTTATGTAAAGTAATTTTTGTTTAAATGTAACTATTTTTTTTACATCAAAATAAGTAAAAGTGCCATCCCTAAAAAATAGTAATAATCATAACAGTAAAAATAATAATATAACGATAGTAATAATATAATAATAATATAATACAATACTTTAGTGATAATATGTTAATAATATGATGATATAATAATTATAAAAAATATAAATAATGATAAAAATATTTTTCCATTATAAAAAGGCAATTCAAATGTTTTATTTAAAATCAGAAAAAAAAAAAAAAAAATTACGCGATGCAATTTGGTTTGAACACTTTTTTTTTTTTTCTCAAAAAAAGTAACACAAATTCCCCCTGGTGGGGGCATCAAAAAAAGTAGCACAAATTCCCCCTGGTGGGGGCATCAAAAAAAGTAACACAAATTCCCCCTGGTGGGGGCATCAAAAAAAGTAACACAAATTCCCCCTGGTGAGGCATCAAAAAAAGTAACACAAATTCCCCCTGGTGGGGCATCAAAAAAAGTAACACAAATTCCCCCTGGTGGGGCATCAAAAAAAGTAACACAAATTCCCCCTGGTGGGAAATCAAAAAAAGTAACACAAATTCCCCCTGGTGGGGCATCAAAAAAAGTAACACAAATTCCCCCTGGTGGGAAATCAAAAAGAAAAAAATTGAGCTCATTTCAAAACTGTTTCCTTCGCAAACGGATATTTTCAGAAATGGAGTTTTTTTTAATGAAAATAATTTCTAAATGTTGATGTTCCGATAAAACAAACCTTTTCTTGTATAATCGGCTTCCCAGAAAGTTGACTTTAAGTGGAAAGTTGCCTTTAATCATATATAACTCTCAGAAACCATTGATATTATGGTTAAGTGTCTTTAGAACTATCACGATTTGTAATAATCAGTTATGTCATAAGACATAAGTTCATCTTTTGAGATGGATCTCGAAAAAAGTGTATTTAAGTATTGTGCTTTAAAATGGCTATTTCTAGATTTCTTTGATATGTTATTTTAAAAGTAAACAAAAATTGATGACAATTTTTTCAAAATTGAGATATTCAGAAAAATCATTCATGACTTTTTCAGAAAATGATTGATTATTTATCGGACAAGGACTTTAAGTTGGTTGCTGTACAAAAGTAAGCCCAGGCAGATGTGATAATTTTAGCCCCATTTTTTTGTTTTTGCGAAAACGTTAGTTTTAAGAGCTCTACTATAGATTTGTAGTATCTGTAACTTATTTTTTAAAATGAGTTATCCAAAAATTAATATCTTTTGATTACTAATAGCTATGCTGACATCTATTTTATAGTCAAAAAAACAAATAGTACTTTTTTTAGTTTAAAGAGAGAAAATTCGTTTAAGATATCAGTGACAAAATGTTTCAAGAACGTTACTGGGTCCCAAGAACGTTACCGGATACCAAGAACCGTTTTCCGTTGATCAGTAGGAAGATTCTCTTATTGATAAAACAGTAAAAGTGATCCTAACGTTTTGCTACACAATAGCGATCAATTAATAACATCGATTAAATTAAAAAACGTTTTCAAGATTTTACTCTTTACACTTATACTGTTGTTTGATTTCCTGTTTTTTTTATTTTCATTCTAATCTACTTATACTAAAATGGTGAGTCACTAAGATTATGTTAAGATTTCTTGTGCAGCAGTGCACGCTATTATTTAAAAGCTGTTGCAGTGGTGACCTTCGTAAATTAGGAATGTTGTTATTTCATGATAGCAAGTAAAACGCAAGTTTTTTGTGATCTCTTCAGCTCACATATTACAAGTTAAATTTGTTCGAGTTTAACTTGTTTCGAGTTTAACTTCTTAGATGTCTTGCAACTATTTCTCTGATCTTCTAAGATAAGAAAAACTTTTCACTTTTGTTAAAAATCAATAACAAGATAAGTCTTGTTATTTCTTAACTTAGCTGCGGTTTTACAAAATTGGCCTTGATTGGTTCAAGCCTTTACAAGACAAGGCCGAGATAGTGTGTCGCTCAGTCTTGTCTTGATATGTTTTTCTAAAAAATATTTTAAGACTACTTTTTGATTCAAAGCGCAGACCTTAGTCACAACTAAATTGGCGTAAAAAAGTTCATTCAGTATTCTATGCTGCAATACCTCAGTTCACAGATTTCTAAAGATGTTTTTTTACCTATGCCCATATATGATCATAGTTGAGTTAACTATGATCTCCATGTTACATCATTTTTAGAATTTTTAAAAAAATTTTGAAAATAGCGTAACTACGCCAGATTTGAGATTTTACGCTGAATTTCAGAGCAGCTACACCAAAGTTCAAAACTTTTACTGGATCGACCCCTAGTTATCCCAACTTGTGCCTTTTGTACAAAGTTTATTCACAATAACCTGTGGCATCAGCAACCACAGAACGAAACTTTTCTACTCAAATGCTAATAAAAAGTTATCTTTCCTCAGCAACGAACATTGAACAGAGCATCGTTCCGATTTTAGCTTTTTGTTCCACTGAGCGCAAACTGACTGAAAATAATGAACTCAATAAAGCTATGAACGCGATTTACTTAAGAAATTATTGTTACTAAATATCAATAACAACAAAAATAGTTAACATATTCAGTTTAATTTTATATAATAAACTACTAATCACTTTTATTTAATGGAGATTTAAAAAATGAAATTTTATAGCCCCTCTCCACTGAGTAAAACTCCTCGATCCTGGACTTACGTGAAGTTTTCATCAAGTAAAAACTTTAGACTAATTAAATTTTATTTTAAACTAAAGTTAAATGAACACGGAATAGTGTTAAAAACAAAAAAGAATGGACCATTACTAAAAATGTTGTTGAGTTTAGAAAGTAAATATAAGGCTACCAGTCAAATCCTTGTCCTCAATTAACTCCAAAAAGTTTATCTAGGCTTACTTAGTAAAAAAGTATTTTTTTAAAAGTACAGGGTGCGGCAGTGATTCGCGAACTTTTTAGAAGATTTTTCAAAATGAATTTTTAAAGCACTAAAAAATTATTTTCATGGTATATTAATAGGAGAAAAGTTGAAGATAAATACTTTTCCCACCTTAACATTCAATTAAGTCTCCTTTTTTTTGATCACTACCTCAAGCCTAGGACGGAAGGACTGGCAGGTGCTTATTATATAGTCCCTTGACATTGAGTTCCAAGCACGGATAATTGATGACTTTAGTGACTTGAGACTTGAGTAAGCCTTTTTGCAAGCCATATTCTCAACTACGCTCCACACACTATAGTTAAGGGGATTCAGGTCAGGGCTGGATGGTGGCCAAAAGTGCTTGGGTCAGAAATTAGCCATATTGTCCTGAAGATATCGTTGAGTTTTTCTGGACCCATGACAAGGTGCATTGTCCTGTTGAAATATGTAATTGTTTTCTGGGAATGTCTTCTTCAGCCATGGCACCATATAGCGTTTTAGTAAGCGAATACTAAAATCAGAGGTAACGTTTTCTTTCTCTTTGATGTGGATTGGTGGGCATTTCTCTCCATTAGAAGCGATGATTCCTAGCACCATGATGGACTGAGGGTGCTTGGTGTGACACACAGGTGGTGCTTTGTCACCCTTCTGTACAATGAATCTGTTATTACGCCTATTTATCACACAGTCAACACTAAAAAGTTTTTCATCTGAGAAAACTTTAACTGTTAACAATGCATGGCTTTTTAGCTGATTCAGAAGCTTCTTTGATCGTTCCAATCGTAACGTTTTTAGTCTTTCTGTTAAAAGTTGACTTGAAGGTCGGACCACACTGACTTTTCCAAGTGTTTTTAGAGTTCTTCTGATTGTCCTTTCATCAATATTGAACAATTTTGCTGTCTTTCTGATGGATACAGTAGGATTCTTTTCAACATGCTTTTTAAGCTTTTCTGTGAACTTTTTGTCAACTTTTTTATTCACTGGAGATGACATTTTGGCTCTTTCAGCACAGCCAGGTTTTTCACTTTGTAAAATGTAGTTTTAGATACTCCAGAAACACGAATCACTTCACGTGCAGACAAACCCGCGTGAATCAAATTTAAAGCTTCGGTTCTTTTGGCTTCCATTGTTCCAAAACTTTTACTAAAATGTTTTCTATTCACAATTTTATTAAAATCTAAGACGGTCATTGAACATTATTCAACAAAAATAAATTGCGGAAGCATTTGAAGACTCCACGGGAAGAAACGGCAGGGTCACATTTTGAAAGTTTCAACTTTTTACACTTTCTAGCTTTACTAATCATAATAGCATATTTTTTATTTGAATTCAAATCAAATAAACGATTTGATGCATATTTAAAGTTTTTCTAAATTTTCCTAAAACTTCGAAACTTATAAAGGTTTAAAAGTTTAATAATGATTTATCTCAAAATGAAAAAATGTGACCCTGCCGTTTCTTCCCGTGGAGTCTTCATTTTATTTACATCACAAAACCTAGCCAAAAATTAGTTCGCGAACCGCTGCCGCACCCTGTAATTTTCTAAAAAATACTAAATTAAAAATGCCTTCCCCGACTCAATTCCCTAAAGATTAGATGATGCTGCTCCGACTCAATTCCTAAAGATAAGTTTCATCTTCTGCAGGTGCAGAGCATGAAGCGGGATGTTGATTACATTCTTTATCAATTTCTGTCTCAATATCTTTGCATTTAAATTTCTCCTTTTGACAAACCTTATAGATAAAATTGGTTTTGAAATTAATGGAGTTCATAATTATTATACACAAACGCGATTTGACCAATCGCTTATTTAAGTTCGCACAAAAACGCTTGTTCACAAACTTGGAAAGATACATAGAGTTTAAACCGTTTTAAGTCATTTAAATGTGTTCATCATAATCATTTTCCCGAATATATGTAACGCGTGTTTATCAAAAATGCTTAACGTAACTGAGGATTTGATTAGCGTTCTTAGAGTAAAATACTCCTGAAAATACACAGGTCTAAAAAAGATGCCAAAAGTTTATTTTTCTCTATGGAAAGAGACGATTCTCTGGCCATATAAATCAGTTCACCCTGGGTAAAAGCTCTTTTACGTCGCATGATTGTTCTTCGCTGCGCTGATAATGTAAATCGCCTTCAAACAAAACAAAAAGCGCAGGGTGAATTTTAAGACATAATATAAGATAATTTGAGTTCACTAAATGATCCTGAAAAAGAAGAAAACATCAATACAATTTGTGCTGATAGTATATTTTACAACTTGAATGATTCACCCACATCTCAAGATCCAAACATGCTGAAGAAAAACTAAACATATATTTGGAATCGGCATAAAAAGTTACATACAGTATAACAAATACTAAAGCTGATGCAAATTCATTGTTGATATCTAATGCAATTACAAAATTTTTGCTAATAAATAATTTAAATAATTTATATAATTACATATAATTATATAAATTATATAATTAATATAATATAAAGATAAATAATTACAAAGTTGTAAATAACTTAAGTTATTTCATCACAGCATAAACAATGTTATTAATCACATATTAATAACAATTATTGCTTCATATTTAATACAGAAGCTAACTTACCATGTGCTATATAGGCATATATCTTAATATCTTCAAAAATTGACGTTCCCCAATTTTTGTTTACACCCTTCTCATGTAAAACACTTTTTTTATATATGCATTTATTATATTTAGTTATTATTACCTTTATATTATTACTTTTTATTCCGAACATTTTTGAATTTCATCTCTAAATTATAATCAGACAATGATGGCTTATAGAAGAAATTACATTTTCTATGTTACTCTTTTCTCGTTTTTTATTAGTCAGAATTTGTGTATAGCAAGAATATACTTGTCTGTGTCATGTGTTATTCAATATTTTTTTGTTGAAAAAATGTCAAAAGTTTTTTACAATCATGTACAGTACTTTGTCCAATAAAACTCACCATGATGATTTTTAAAAAAGTTAACATAAGATTAAAAATCCTGTTACAAATACGAAAATCTTATGACAATATGTTAGAATTATTATAACTATCATCTACATTGTTTATTTTTGTCAAAAGACATTCAATTCTTTTTACATTACTTCATTCTTCTTTTTCTTTTTTTTTTAAAGAGAGTCTCTCTAGTTAAGAAGATCAAAGTTTCTAAAATGTGCACAACGTCAACAGATCGGCCAACCATTCATTTTAATCTAAAAGATTGATATTCTAACATGGAGTATAAAAGTTAAAATCTTTACGACGGTGCCAATGACCCAATGCAAGTCTGCATAATCAGATACCTTTTTCCAGAAGTTTAGGAGATCGTGGTTTTCAAAATGAGTCACAAATATTTCACAAAAGTATTTTTTTTTCTTTGGTACTTAAATAATTAAGAGATGTTCTTAGTTCTCATTGAATCACAGTTGTTTATATTTTTCTTGTTTTGCATTATTGTTCTATGCACACAGACTTTGGTAATATAAACTTTTTAAATGTTAAAAAATGGTAATAAACTGTGATTTAAAAAAAACTTGTGTTATCTAAATGCAGTTTCGAACTAAAACTGTATTGAGATGATGTTTCGAATTATGACTAATAAGAGCTTTCTTTAAGGAAACGAGCAGATAGCAGGAATTTTGAATATAGGCCACGATTAAAAAAATAGACAGTAATGACCTTTTTTTGTTACTTGCTCACTAAAAAAATCAAAGCTCCTTATTTATTTTCTGCCATAATGACGCAGGATGATTATAAGCATAATAGGCTTAAACTGCGACTATTGCATCGAAGTCAACGACAATGTAAGATGAACCTTAATTTTCTCAATTTTTTTTCAAAGTAATCAGATGGAAGTCTTCGGCATTCTGCCAGGACTTTTAAAACAAAGCATAAATTCTCATAGGCGCCAGTTTTCAGGAACACTTCGAAATAAATTACCATAATATGCATTATTTCTCTTATGTTTTGATACTTGGAGGATATTCTCTTCGTCCTCCAAATCTTCATCTGCACCAATTAATCTGCATAGTTGCTGAAGTTTTTTGGTAATCAGCCTGTCCGAACATAACAAGGCAAGTATAGTTGGAATATATCAAGTAGTATTGTTTCAGCTGTAACTCAGATATTGACAAAATCTTCCTCTTTTATATATAATTGTAGTTGGCTGCTTTTACAAGCTGTCTTAACCTCTTCATAGCTAAAGATTTTTTACGTATTTTGGCAAGAAAATACATTTTAAAAAATAAAATGGCAGCCCTTTTTTGTGAACATATGTAGCGTGGTTTGTGAAAAAGCACTCAATTTAGTAATTTAGTTCTTATGTAAATTCACTTTTAAGAATTTTTGCGTAAGAATATAAATAAAATTGAATATAATAAAAAAGCTAGCAAAAATATAAACCTATCAGTTTTTGAAGTTTTTTTTTGAAAAAGGTAATGTAATTTTTAAGAAAAATAATTTTTTAACATTTTTACTGATTTCCCTTTTCTATTATGTAGTTTTTCTTATACTTTCATAAAAATTATAAAATTCAAACTTCTGTAATGAAAACTGATTTGTTCTGCAACTACTATATCTATTTCGTAATTTTTTAAAAGTTTAGTCCCTCCGTTTATTGACCAAACAACAATTCTATTAACTCTATTTTCACCATATTTCGCTTTCTCATAAAACACGTCACTGATCATGGAGTTAATACCAAAATACTTATAAATTTCAAAACAAAAACTTATAACCAATAAAAATTGTTTTTTTCAAACGGTTTGTGAGAAAATATTTTTTTGAGACTAACACCTGATATAACATGCCAAACACTGTTTTTTTATGTTGTTTTAAATAAAATATTTTGAAAACATCCTGAGAAGTTTGTATTTTTCAAATCCATTTTATCACCGCAATAAATCCTACTTAACCTTTAACGTTTTGTAAAAACTTTTTTATTTTCACTAATACCTTTAAAACTTCTTAAATTATTTTTAATTTAAAAGATTTCTTACGAGTAGCATAAACCAATGTTGATGCCAATTTTAGAATTTTGTACACTAAAACATCTTAATCCAGTTGAGATCCTCTGATCCCATTACCTTCGCTGCTGTTGACAGCTTTTGTGCCGCGATAATCGGCGCCTGTAGCATGACAAGCTTTGGCTCATCACCTGACTCCACACGGTATAAAAATATCAGTATCTGATATATTTAATATGCAAAAACTCATTTTTATATTGTGATTACTTATATAGTTGTTCTGGTCGGTTTTAATAACTTTCTCAATACTAATTTCTAATGGGGAAAGTTTATTTGAGTTCTATATATTCTTCTCGTTTTCATGCAATTAATGAGTTATGTGGTAGTTATATTAATAGTCTTATTATTATTTTTTTATTTTACTTGCATTGAGCTTCTTTGAAACGTCACGAGTATAAAAAAAACCTTTTTCATACCAACACTCCTTATGTTTAATTAGTCAATTTAGCGATAATTAATCCTTTAAACAGTTATATAAAAAAGTTATTCTAGTTGTAAACAAGTTTTTTCAAGTAGTTTTCTTTTTTTAAATTATTCCATTGGTAGGAAGTATATTCAAAATAACGTATTCTTTCAAACTCCCATCCTCACACCTTCCCACCTTCCCACACTCCCTTATTTGCATACATCATAGCGGCGTTTTCAAAAAATGAATTTTGACAATGGCGTTTTCAAAAAATGAATTTTGACAAATAGATTATTTTTGAACCACCCCCCACCCCCACCCCACCCCCACCCCCCCTTATGTTATATTTGAATAATCTTCAATTAAAAATTCAAATTTGCCGATTTTTATGGCATAAAATTTCTTTAAATATAAAGGAAGAATTATTAGAGAGTAAGAACAGTACAACTTGATGGACAAAAGTTTTATGAATAGTACAACAACTTGATGGATATTACAAAAGTTGTATAAATAGTACAACAACTTGAAGAAAATTAGTACACCTTAATGAGAATATTTCATTATTTTGTAGTGTATTTGTATTATATTTTTTGTTTATTTTATTGTATTTTCATTTCAGCAATTTTAAAAGATAAAAAAAAGATGGCCCAATTCGGTGTAGTACTGTTTTTAAGCTTACTGATTTAATAACTGTCACGAGAGAACAATTTGTTTGATCAATGAAGATTATTCAATTTACATATATTTTAATTTTTTCAACTCTTTTTAAGAGAAAAAAGACTTACGAGAACTTGCAACTTACAACTAACATTTAACTTAATATTAGTTAAGGAGCAAGGGCTCTCTAAAAGCAACTTTTAATGTCTTTTTATGAAAAAAAGGCTTTGATTTAAATTGATGTTCCCTAAACAACAGGGCCCAAAGTTAAACATCTAGCAATTCTTCCTATACTCTAAAACAATCATTATCTATTTACTCAGAGGCCGGTTCCCCATCACCTACTTATCAAAAGACTAAGATGTTAGGCTGTCAGGAAAGTTTTGTCGGTTTGATGGATGCTATTTCTGTTATTTAATTTTCTGAATAAATAGTTTCTAAACTGTCAGTTATTAAATAGCGTTTGATGCAGAATTTAACACCCTTTCTGATGATGCTATTCATTTTTTATCTGCAGTTAAATTTTATCTGTATTTTAGTTTATTACTATACGATGTTTAAGGGCAATTTTCTCGTATGAGTTCTAATTGAGACAAAGTACTGTCGAGACAACTAGAAAAATTAACTAGGCATTTGGGGTCAATAGTGTCAGCAAACGCATCATTCAGCGTTGGTTATCCAAATTTCTTTCTGGAAATTTCAGTCTCTATGATGAGCCCCGTAGTGGTAAACCTACTCAGGAATCGGGAATCCATTCAGGACAGTAGTTAGACCCAATTGAGCCCCCAAGGCACTTCCCAAAAGCGAAAACCCACCAAAGAAGAGACTGGCTACAGTATGGTGGTTTATTGTCGGAATGATTCACTGTAGCCTCTTGGAACCAGACCAAACCATCCCTACAGAGTCCTATTGTGCTGAAATCAATGAAACTTATGCAAAATTACGCCAGCAGCAACAGGTATTGGTAAACAGGCGTGGTGCAATCCTACTGAATGACAACGCACATTTCACAAACTAATGTTCTAAAATTAATCAAGTTGAGCGTCGAAGTTCTGCCTCACCCACCATACTTCCCAGACCTAGCGCCAACCGACTGCCACCTTATCAAGCACTTCGATAACTTTACCATTAGTAGAACCTTCGCCAATCAAGACCAGGCAAAAAAACGGCCTTTTTCAACTTAACAACGAATCCCGAGCACCAAATATTTTTGCTGACAGAATAAAATCGAGTTGTTGTAGGCAAAAGTGTGCTGATTCAAACGGTTCTAATTCCTACTGATTTTGAGGAAGTATCCCTAAAACTGTTCAATGTCCATGCATACTAAAACCAACAAGACTTACCTTAAAGCCTATTAGTTGTCATCATGCAAGTTTAAAAATTTGTTACCAATAAAATGCTACTAAACCTTTTTATTTTTTCCTTTGCCAAAACCATAGTAGGGTTGCAGAAGAGAAAAAAGCACACTGAAAAAAAAAAAAGAAAAAAAAAGAGGGATGGAGGGATTATCAGGGAGGTAAAAAATTTTTCCATTTTAATCTAAATGTGAGCTATTTTTACTAAACGCAGTTAAATACGCTGACAAATGTGACTAGGATGCACATAATTTTGAATGATGCCCGAAGTGTGCATGGCTATTCGTCACGGAAGGAAATAATTGTAATTTGTAAATACTTGTTAAAAAAATTATTAAATACCCATGTTTAGTTTATGAGTTGATGACTTAAACTCATTTAGAGTAGGAGAGACCGGACTTAGTTGTCATGGGTAAGTTATTACAAGTCTTAAAAGTCAGTTACCTCTAAAATCAGTGACACTTCTAATTAAGTCATCGATTTTAAAGGTGGCTGATTTTAAAGACTGGTGACATATTACCCATGTAAAATGCCTTAACAAAAAAATTATAATCTTTATATCTAATTTGTTTTAAACACTATTTTACATACTTTAAAATTTGGGGGAAAAACTGTTAATCATTTAGTGTTTATGAATCATTGAAGTTAAAAGTTTCATTGAAGAATTTTTTTTTAAACAACAAATTATTTGTACAACCATATGTATAAAAGTATACAGATTTGTCTGTATGTTTTACAAAAATATTTTAACCATAAAGCGTGGGTATATTGTTCTTACATTTTTACTTAATTGTCACGGAAGTTTACTCATAAAAGTAATAAATAAAACTCAAAGTATTACTATTACTAAAGCCCAGATCTTCTAAATACAGATGGGTATGCCAAACAATTTAAATTATTACTAAATAATACTATTTTAATGATAAATATATTTCAAAATTATGATGCTAAACATGGTTTAAATGTTTAAGTGCTTTCAATCTACGAGACTCGTTTAAAGTGTTAATTTTTTTGACATTTTTTGTAAAAAAAATTCCTTAGGAACTAAATTTCTAAAGAAACCAGCAATTTTTATTTTCGAAAGATTAGAATACTAAAATGCGTTTCTTGATGCCAATAGGATATTTTGGTGATTCAAATAAAAAAGCACGGAAGAAAATTGCTGACGAATTTATTCAACAAATCTTGAGTATTATGAAGGCGTTTGCTTGCATTCATTCGTTAATGATTTTTGTTGGCATAGGAATCCACACTGACAGATATTAACAATGACTGTTTATGCTGAAAAATTGAATGAAACCTCTTACTTCTCAAACTGAAAACATCTGTAAAATGTTCAACTTATTTCACCTAATCATTAAATGAAAACCACCTACAAATACAACTACAAAAATTTTAAATGATGTTTAGCAGTTCCTTTACTAAAGTTAATGATTACTACAAGAAAATAACTTTATTGCAGGGTGCACTATTCACAGTATTTGTTAAATGTTTCACAACACATTGAGAAAGTATTGGCAACATTTGTATGCGAAAATATTTTTAGAAAATCATTACATCGAAGTTGTTAAACTGTCTATATAAATGACGCAACTCTGAAATTAATCTCAATTAATTAATTGTTACTGGATTTAGAGGATGCATGACTTATAAATACTTCAGGACATGTATCTATTTCCTAATAATTATTACAAATAGTTGTTTCTGACTATGGTCTGTTGTGCTACATTTTTTGAAAGGTGGGTTTAAAGAATTTAAAACGCTTTTTTATGCATGATATATAGAATTAAGTTCCACTCTTAAGAAGAATTACAAAAGAGCTAATGCTTTTATCTCTGTTTAAAAAAATAATTTTTATCGGCTCATCTAAATCTTGGCTTCCTATTTACAGCGCGTATGCGTGTGTTATATTTGATGTTAATGGCCTGGATCTTTAATTAAGTGGAGCGCTTCAGTCTTGCAAAGCTTCTTCAGAGTTAAAAACATATTTCAAACAAACATCAGGTAAAATGAATGCGGTTGGTGATATACAGAAAGAGAAAAAGAACTAATGTTTATTCATTAAATTAATATCTGTAAACAAATGCAGGTAAATATTTGCGAATATACTTTTAATTTGCGTAAAAAACATTAAAATTTATAAGATTTTTATTTTTTTGTATTCTAGTTCTTTTCGTTGTTTACAAAGTAACTCAAAAAGTAACAGTAACAAATTTTGCGTCTACAAATGAAACGAGGCAATCGAATATCAAAATACTTCTTCCTACAAGTAATATTAGGTAAACATGACTTTCCCCCCTCTTTCTTCTTTTTAAATTAAGTTTAGAATATTGAATTTGCATGTTGATATTGCAGTCCCCGTTTTTAATTTGTAATTCTTTTGAGTTTTTGTTATTTAAACTTGTTGCTATTGTTATTGTTGTACTATATATACTTATATATAATATTATATTTATTTGTAATATATTTATTTATAATATTATATTTAACTTAGGTTACATTAAAGTAATATTAGAATTAGCGAAATAAGTTACCTTTCTTATTCAAGGAAAAAAAAAAAAAAAAATTCTGAAGAAATAAACGTTTCTTGATTGACCTTTATGCATTTTCTCTATAACCCAACTGATTCACAGTAAATTTTTAAAGGTTAATGAAAACATAATTTCATCTAATAAAATGTACCAGTAGCCTCATTTTCATATTCCAAAAGTAAAGTTTTTCGAAGTATTAACTTTTTTTTTTTTTTTATTTCTCTTTTCTAGTCACGACAGCAGCTAATATATTTGTATTTTATAAAATAGTGCAGACATCAAACACTTTAAAAATCTTCAAAACACTGCAAATGAATTAAACTGATAATTCTTTTTTATAATTTTTTTTTTTTTTTTTTAAAACTAGGATGCTTTTCACAAGTTAGTACATTCGAATTGCCAAACGCTGCGGAAAACAGAAAAACTTTATTCAAAAGTAATTTTTATTTCTCAAGGGAAATGAACCGAATGATTCTTTACATTCCACACTCCGTAGTCTGCAAAGCAATACAAGTTGCATCAAAGGAATTCAGAGTGGATTTCGCCACATATTATAGTAAAACCGTTAGACAAGAAACAACTAATTTGTGCGCTAGCACAAAGAAAAACACGAAGTCAACAGCTACAGCTGAAAATTTCCACGTAATACTAACCAGAATTTATAATCTACTGCCGATTGCATTTCAATGTAACATTCTGAGCCTAGTTGTTTTCCAGGTATACGGTTTAGCGGAAGATAAATGTGAAAACTTGTTACAGGTGAGCGAGTCTAAAAGAAAAATATTTAACGACATGATGCAATTAGTTGAAAACAAATTGCGCAGAAGATTTTCCATCATGCCGGTCTCGTCACAATGCAATCAAATTTTTGCTGGTGCCACCGAAGTGTATGCAGACACTTTAAAGGTTTCGTTTAGTAATGTAAAAAACAGAATTGAATCTGTTAAAAACACTTTACAAACCCTGGTGCCAAAGCTTGTGGAAAATTTTTACGAAGAAAACGAAATAAGTCTACCCGAATTGACCTCTTTTTGGAAAAACCGCATGACAAGTAGATTTTTCCTTCACTATAGCAGCTACGAAGAAAAAGATTTGTTCACAATAAAAGCGAAATTGTTTTACGCTTTGAACGGAGAGCCTCCCCAAAGCGCACATCTTGTTTTGGCTTCTATCTATTCATACGGCATTGAAAAGTTTGAAAAAAGTATAGAGGCATCGGTAAAGATAACTTTGGAAAGCAAAAGTCCGAGCGCAAAAGTAAGGTTTGAGAGATTCCCAGATTTCTTGGTGAATTACTTTAATGGGTGCAGCGAATGTGAGCAGTGCGCAATTCTAAAAAGTATATCATTGTATTCCAACAAATCAATGAGTGAGACAGTACAAAATCTACAAGTCGAAAAGAAGACTTTAAAACATTCATGTACCCAATTTCATAGAGAAAGCAATCACAGCGACGATATTATTAAAAACAAAACCAAAAGCAATGAGCGCCGGAACGGCGCATTATTGCCGCTGCAACTAAATACCGATAATATAAAAGTTTTAAAGTTACCGGTACGCAAAATGTCGGCCGTAGAGATCTTGTTGATTATCTCACTTGGCTTTGTTTTTGTATTTGGAGTGGCTTTTTTTGTCACGCTGGCTATTTTTATTAAACGCAGAAGAGAGAAAAAAGTTTTCGAAAAAACGATCTACATTGATTTAAAAGGACAAAAGTCTATAAACTTCGTGTGAAATTTTAAATTTCCTATGAAACAAAATATAAATTATGAAAGTTATAAATCATACAAAATATGTAACTTCATACGAGATTTTTATTTTCATATGAAACCAATAACTTTATTTTAAATTTTCGCGTGTTTATAGTATTTATATGTACATACTGACTTAGATTTATAAATATATTTATCTATACTAATTAGCGTCGTGACTTTCCCTCTGTAACGGTTAGGAATCTAAAGTATAATAGTGTTAAAATAAAGGTTCTTAAAATTCCTCTGTCTTTAACTGTTTTAGACTAGCTTTCGTATTTAAGCTCCAATATTGGCAAAATAAAGAGCCTTTGTTAGTCAGGTGTTAAACTGGGTTTTTGATTTAAACCGACACATTGAGCGAGGAACTTATGGGATGAGAAATATATGTATATATACACACACACACACACACACACACACACACACACACACACACACACACACACACACACACACACACACACACACACACACACACACACACACACATATATATATATATATATATATTACAATGTTTTTTATTCTCCTAATCTTTTTCTTTAATCTTTTTTGGATAAAAATAAATTGCTCGTGGGGTGATGTTCAGCCTAACGATCTTTTTACAGACGTTTCATAGGTGTATATCTCTTGTTAACACCGATATACAATGACTAAAAACTTAATGTGTAGACAAAAAATAATCCAGCCTTTTATAGCTTTTTGTTATGAGTAACCGTGAAAATATAGGTGGTTAATTAAGAAGCTAATTAAGATTTCTCAGTAAATAATATTCTTTTGCAAGATTTTATGATAAAGACTATAATTTAATTATGCAAATTTTAATTTAATTATGCAGTCAATAAACTACGTTTAACGAATTACACAAATTCATCCGGCTATTTTATGACGCATGCCAAGTCTGAAAATTACTGATATCTCTTATTTTCCATTATTAAGAATAATCATGGGATATGATAATGAAATCTTATTTTGACGTCCGAGAGAAAAAAACCGAAGCAAAAGCAAACATTAATAATGACGCTGTTGAAAATCGAAAAATTGAGTGAAATTTTCAAATTTGTTGTTTGATTCATTGTCATAACGTTTATACCAACTATTCAACCAACGAAAGCTTTTTAAGCAACGTGAACTTTTACTTCATTTACAAATATCATTTTAGATTTTATGTTTTTATTTTAGAAAACATAAGAACCATTCTTCTTAGATCTTTTGTTCGTCGGAGCTCCTTTGGTATAATATTTACGTCTGAGTAAATAGTTAATGAAAATATATATGCATATTACCAGTTAAGAGCAAAACTGTTATAAGGATTAAAAAGCAGCATATAATCTATCGTGACTTTGGGGTCAAAGAAAATAACTTTCAAATATTTCAAATATTTATTTCAAATATTTATTTCAAATAATTATTTCAAGTATTTTAAGTATTGATTGTTTACTTTATCTGTAAAATTGAACGATTCGATTTCTCGACTGCCATTTTGAACCCTAACTTCAGCTCAGCGCCAGTTGGTTTGTGTGGTATTCATTGTGCATGACTCAAGTACTTATTATTGTTTTTAAATGATGTAAATTTAACTTTATTACAAAGAAAAAAAGGAATCCTTTGCATAGCAGCCTAAGTAAAGCCACCTGCGGACCTAGTGACAAGATTACTGTCAGCGTGGTTCATTCCACGGATAAAACGAACAACACCAATATTTAAAACTTAATCCGCTGATAAATTACGCTTAATCTTGAAACAATTTAGTGCAGTGCACACTAATAGCAAAAAGTAAACATATGGCATCTTATTTTGTAATTATATTTTTGTGCAAATTTTTCCTTTAAGAAATGTTTGCGAAAGCTCAGTTTTTTTTTAAGCAATATTTATAATTAGGAAGCAGATTTTTAGGCTTAAAAAACATTAAAACGAACGATTGAAAGTCAATTGAACGGAACACACAAGAAACTTTTAACAAAATTATTTTTAAGTAAATTGAACGAAATAATTTGTAATGAAAACTTTGTTAATCAGTTGTTTTTTTATTTAAACTTAAATTTGTTTCGTTTTTATCATTTTTAATAACCGTTTATTATTCATGTTAATATTGTAATTTTAATTAATTTTGTTTATATTTTTTTAATTATATTTTGTTATTATTATCATTATTTTTTTTAATCATCGCGCTTTTGACATCTTTATCAAAGCTCGAAAAGTCTTGGATCAATATAAATGAAGTTTTTTATGAATGCCGGAACCTTATCAGTAATCCCTAAAAGCGCTTTTGTGGCTTCCATCTTTTTGTCGAACATGACAAAGTAATATTAATGTCATCATCGGTATCATTATTGAAGTCAATATTGGAATGAGTGCATCGAATTGTATTTAACCAACAGATTAGAAGCCGCATTTATTTACACAATAAATACGCTTTCATCCTATGGGTATTTCAGCAATGATATTTTTTTAAAAAAATAAAGCTACCTATCTATGTAAATTAAACAACTGAATAAAACTCTATATTCTGCAATTTACTAAAAATAAACACTGCGGTGTTCATTCAGTAAAAACATCTAAAAGTCAATGATATATTATATATACTAGATGTCTAACTTCGATCCGAAATGTGAAGCCGTGGGAGCCATTTCTAATTCGGCCAAAAACGTGCATCTTTAACTGTTATTTCGCACGTCGGATATAGTTTTTGCCCTTATTACAAATGGCGGATATAGTTTTTGCCCTTATTACAAATGGCGGATTCAATTTGTAAACAAAAAAAGCGGCTTCACTTTTCGTCCAATAAAATCCCGCAAGTTAGACATCTAGTATATATAATATATCATTGCTAAAAGTGGATTAGGTTTATGAAAAATGACCACCATAAACATCACGGAGGGATATTGAACAATTAAACAATTGAACAATTGAACAATTGAACAATTGAACAATTGAACAATTGAACAATTGAACAATTGAACAATTGAACAATTGAACAATTGAACAATTGAACAATTGAAATATTGAACAACTGAAATATTGAACTAGATCAGTTTAAATCTTCAATTAAATAGATGAAGATTTAAATACAAGATATTTTTGTATTTAAATCTTTACAAAAGATTTCTTAAATAGCATATCAACTCTCGAATTTTCTGCGTGGTAATAATATGATTAGGATAGTACTTGCTACCGGCATAAATAGTCTTGAAAGATGATTGATGAATGATAATTGACGAATGATGATTGATGAATGATGATTGATGAATGATGATTGATGAATGATGATTGATGAATGATGAATGATGATTGATGAATGATGATTGATGAATGATGATTGATGAATGATGATTGATGAATGATGATTGATGAATGATGATTGATGAATGATGATTGATGAATGATGATTTGAATGATATATGTGGTGTTTTATGTCTCATTATGAGTTAGCTTCATCTCATTTATATCTTTAACCCATCAATAAGAGATTTATCAAACAAAATTTTATAATGACCCATTACCCTTTCTTTACCCAACCCTTTTTTTAAATAAAATGTACTTTCTACGAGATAATCCACTGCCCAAAATTAAACAATAAATTATACAACAAAAAAAAAAATTTCTTTCCTATTCCTGGTTTTCTTCATTAACAGAGTATTTTTAGTTTCAAAACTAAAAATGAAAACTAAATTCTAGCATTCTTACAGAGATGGAATCTCGATGCGTTTTTCTCAGTACCGTTGAGATAAAGATAGAGACCTCCTGCACCAGCCTTCTGAATAATATATCTATATTTATTTATTGCATTTACTTTTTGCCGGTAAATTTTTAAGTTAAAGATTTTAATGATTATTAAAACCAAAAAAAGCAATTCCTTGAGGTGAATGCACTTTAATTGTTCAGTTCTCGCTGACCTTTTTATCTTTATTGTTGTTATTTTTAATAAGTTGACTTTTTTTTAAATAAAAATAAGAAGGTTAATGAGAGAAATGTTCAAAACAGTCTTACATTTGAATCTTCTAAAATTTTATTTTTTGAAAAACTCATTTTTTGAGATTTGTTGAGAAAAATTCATTTCTGAGTTAAAGATTGAAATGAGGCACTAAATCAAAATCTGGTTCAGCCAGTGGAAACTTTGTTGCTAAATTATATTAAATTATAATAATTAATTAATTATATTAAATTATACTAAATTATAGAGTTTTGAAGCGTGAACTATGCTGATTGTTACACATTAAAGCCATACGTAAAACCATAGTTTTTTTAAATATATGTTTTTTGACTTAATTTGACTTAGTAATTCGGTTTAAGACATTTCATTTTAGAGGATTGTTTTGAATAATAAAGCCAATTAAATTTCAACGAAGGAACATAAAGAACTGAAACATTACTTATGTGGAAGGTGTTCCTGTTAAACGCAATCCTACATTCAATTTTCCGAACTGTTTACTGTATAACTGTGTACAAGCCTTACCGATCTTTACATCATAAGTTTCTGATTTCCCAAGAATACTGTTTAATTTTTTGTGGGTAAAAATAATTTGAAATTTCTTTGAATTTTACTAAATTTTAAGTAAATCATCAGCCTATTTACTGCTGAAGATCATGATCGATCCATCTTGTATGGAAATGGATCAGTTATGATTATTGCAACGATGTATTGTTACAAAAATTGTTGAAATATATGGTTAGAAATAACATCCTAAATGATGGCTCGTTAAAAAATGTGTAACATTTAAAAAACCTAATTATTTTATTATCTTTATAAGATTTCAAAAAAATATTCCATTTATAAGTTATAAAAATCAGGGCCGCCCAAGCCACAGGGCTAAATGGGCTAAGCCCCAGGGCGCAAGCCTTTTGGGGGCGTCAATTTTCAATGAGTTCAATTCATTGGAAACTGCTATTATGATAGCATTTCAGAGTGAAATACTAGGAACCATAGATAAAACTAATATATTGCTTCAAAAAGTTGATACTACAATTGAATGCATTGTTACATTATATGCTTCTTTAGAAAAATTTGTACAATCGAAACGAAATATAGATTCATTTAACCTTTACAAATCAGAAGGTATAAAATTATCTGGCTGTGATAAATGCAAACGTATACGGAAAAGAAAAAGACAGTTCGTCGAAAATACGTCGGAAGAAGTACAATTCGATGCAAATGACGAATTCCGCATAAACACATATTATGGCATTATTGATAAAATTCTAGCAGAAGTACAAAAGAGAAAATACGCATATGATAACGTTTATTCAACATTTGGTTTTCTAGTTGATTTAAAAAATATTAATGAAGACATAATTAGAAATAATGCTTCAAAGTTGTGCGAAATATATGAGACTGATTTAGAAAATAACTATATTGAAGAATGTCTACATTTTAAACATGTGAATTTATTGGAAACTACCGAAAATACTGCAGAACTAAGTTTAAAGCCAATAATCGAGTTAAAAATTGAATCTACATTTCCAAACGTAACCACAGCACTGCGCATATTTTTAAATATTGCCACTACAAACTGCAGTGGCGAAAGGTTATTTTTACCAATCAAAAGAATAAAAAATTACTTACGATCTTCTCTATGGGACAGAGAAAACTCAATGATTTGAGTATTTTATCCATTGAGTGAGATTTATTTGATAATTTAAATACTAGTGAGATTATTGATCAATTTGCCAGAGAAAAAGCTACGAAAAATAAATATATATGTTACATTTGTTTAGATTAAGGTTTGTTTTTGTTCTTAAATGTTTTTTGATTTAATTAAGTTTCATTTTTGTTTAGTATAAAAGTAATAAATAGATTTTTTCAGGTTCTGACACTTTTGTATAACTTTTCCGGAGACACCGCTCCCATTTGCCATTCTGTGTATTTTCTTAGGAAAAGGGGCGCATTATTTTTAGTAGCCCACGGGCGCCGATATTCTTCAGACGGCCCTGATAAAAATTAATTATTGAAAGTTGCAAACTAAATTAAGTTATCCCGCTCCCTTGGCTATGGAAGTTTTGTATATTGCTCAGGTTTTATTACGGATTTATCCAGAATAATTACCAAGTTAAATTTTCCGGCTTAACAATCAGGTTTTATTGCGAACTTTGTTGTTTGGTTTTATTACGGATTCAATTATTTTACTTATATTATCCTTAAGTGAAATTTTCCCAATTTTAAAGAACTACAGAAAAGTTGGCTCGAAATGTTAATCAACAGGTAGTTATACCTTATTGATTTACTGAAGGTAGTTTGGTTAAAAGCGGTGCGAAAATATCTTTTAAAGTTAATCACTCAATCATGTCATTTATATGTACAACCCTATACTGAGAAATATATTAATCTAACCTCGATTGGAAATTTCTTCCAATTGGCCCAAATGTGATGTGTTCAACTAACCTAAAGAAGGAGATGCTTTATTTCATTCTTTCTTACTTATTTTTTTTTAATACTTTTATTGGTTAAAGTTATAATATCCTAAAATTCAAAGTTTGTTGTTTTCATTATTAGAATAATGATATTTTTCAATTATTAGATAACGATATTACATGATTATTAGAGTAATGATAACCTTAATGAAAAACACAAAAAATGAAAAATACTGTAGATTAAACAATACGAAGAACATTATTTTATAAATAATTATAAATATTTATTTTATAAATAATTATAAATATTTATTTTATAAATATAATCTCAATAATTGACAAGATTATTTTCATAAAAAAAAGAAAGGTGAGAACTTTAGAAAAGAAAAGAAAAAAAAAAAAAAGAATTATACAAACATTAGTTTTAACCAATTGGAGCTTTATCAGAATATGTTGAGAAAGTTATCAGAATATGTTGAGAACGTTATTTAAGGCCACGAGCACTAATGTAGTGTATAGTCCTACCATCCTAAAACTCAGTTGATTTATTCAAACATATTTTTCTTAGTATAAAGCAAAGTGATGTAAACAACACTATTTTAAATTTTGAAGAAATTGTGTTAAATAGGTTAGAGTTATTTTTATTTGAACAATTTTGACAAATTCTTCAATACAATAGTGGTACATAATAGTAAAATAATGATGGTATATGAGAAGTACACCACTGTTGCTTTCATGTAACAGTTAAAATTTTCAAAATCTTGTTGCTAAAGTCAAAACGCGGGCAAAATTCAAAGCGTTGTGTTGTATCACATTAAATGCAAAAACTCATTATCTCTTAGAATTGTTACATGCATCAAAATGAGGTTTAATTATATTCTATTCAAGAGGGAGTGGCATCATATGAGTTAGATAAAGTTTGATATCTTTTAGTATTTGTGTGTGTGTTTTTTTTTTGTATTAAATTATATGATAATTTTAAGCAGTATTGATAATTATGTTCTAAATATGTAGTGAAGAAATAGTAAGCGCATCTTAAAAAGAAAATAATGGTGTTCCATCATTACTTTTCTGTTAGAGTTTGAATAGTAAAAACTTGGTGCCTTAGAGACAAAAAAAAGAAACTAATTGAAGTAAAAAACAATGGCGAAAATGAAATATTTTTCTTAAATTATCTTTCTTACGTTTAGTGCGCAGTTTTAACAGCGGAAGTTTAAATAATTAAAGGAAGCTTGCCTATCCTCTCTCCCCCAAATCACTGATAATAATAAATTATTATAAAAAGAAGAAAAACGTATAGAAAACAAATTTAAATTTAGAAAACATTTTTTGCAAAACTATATATTTTTTTTCATTAAAGTTTATACATATTTGTTTCATTTCAAAGTTACATTTTGAACATATTTATGTCCTTTTTATGAATAAGAACTTAGGTTTTTACTGTCTGGTCACCGATCTTTTCTCCCCCTATCTCTCCCCTAAAGATTAAATTTGTTAAATTATGTTGCAGTTTATACACCGCAAAAAAGTTCGATGATAAACATTGAGAATGATAATTATTGGAATTGGAACCCGTCTTGATAAACAGAAATGGCTGAAAACAAAAACTTTCGAATAAAATTTTAAAACAGGAACAGCTTTTAATTGATATATGATATCTTAAATGAAATTTTGTTTCTTACTAATTTTGTTGAAGAATTAATCTTTTTTTTTTTAAAAGGTTTCTTTCAATGTATTTATTCAAAATTGCCGAAAACTGCTGACCAGTACGTGCGCTGTATTTCGTTAGGTATCAAGCAAATTAAATAAAACCCACTACGTCTCAAATAAAGCACACTGAATGCCAATGAATAACACATGTTTTCTTTTGCTGCAATGACATTAGAAAAGAGTTCGTCCATTTAAGATGGAATAAAGAAAACAAGCCACCTGTGTAAGAATCGAACTCTTAGTAAAGTTTTCCGTAAGAACAAACTTGTACAATATACTTGAAACAAAAAAAGCACTATAAATGCAATTGAATTAAAAAAGTATAAAAGTTAGTCAAGTATTAAGCGTAAGTAATAACCTATAGCGTATATATAGAAAGAAGGTCAATGTTATTTCATTGTGCCAATGTTGCATAGTGGTAAAAAAAACTGAACCCATCTTAAAAGTACCAAAATCCAAATATTACTGTATGAATAGCCTAAACAGTTATCTTCTGTTCACATTTCATTTCCATGTATAGTGTAATCAATTAAGTTGCATTGTTGTTCGGATGAACAGTTTAGTAATTTCATCAATGTGGAAGACAAAAAATATACTTTCGTTGCTATTCGTTAAGTCCGAAGCCCTGGCATTCTCCACCAGTCTCACCAAGAATGACAGTATGTTCGGAGCTATAAAAGGGCACATCTTTGAAATTATACCAACTTTATTTGTGCTGCAACATCTCTCACAGTCGATCGGTTGGAAGGCAGAGTTATTACTAGAGGACCCACTTAGCAATTTCCTTCTTTAAAAATTCACCCTCACAATAGATCATATTATTTCCACAGCAAAACTGAACTTGTTTAGTCAGCATCATTTAAAGCATAATAGAAGTTCTATGATATTCTTATAATGCAGTATTATATAATATGGCAGCTATCTAACGCACCAAATTTAAAACAGGTTGTATTTAAAGTACGAATAAAACTTTATTCAGAAAGAAGCTTGTTAATCCAAAAGGTTATGAAATGAAATTAATGTAAAAAAAATTTTGAAAATATTTTCACACTTCTTTTAGATTAGGTTTATTGGTGAACTTTGTGGTTGCATTTAAAAGGAAGATTATCGCTCCTAGTCTTGTCACCAAAGTCCTAGCTGAGTGGTTCACGACGAAGTCAAACAAGTACAGTGTCCAATTTTTGTACGATCACTGCAGTTATCACACCAAATTAAAAAATGTTTAGCATTTCAATAGCCAATCGAGCTGATGCGTTTACGAACAGCTCTGTCAGACCGTGACACTTGAAGTACCTGATTGTTATTCACGGTCCTTTGGAAGCGCTGTTATTGTACGCATGCGCAAATTTTACGGGAAAAAATCAACGCTTTCAAAATGGTTACGGCCCTTAGCAACGAAAACAATTTTTCTCTGGAAACCAAGTAATTGCATATTCTCCAATATAATAGGTTTTTTTGTTGCTGTCTTAATTCAAATTAGTTTAACGATAACCCGGTTGTGTACTAAAACACTTAAAACAAGAGAAGGAACATCTAACCGTTCGTTAATATTTGTTGTTGAGAAAGATGGCTGGTTAACTACACATGATTTGTTTACATTTTTGGACCCTACGTTCTAGGTTTTTAATCGTGGAAATCTAACCGAATTTCTTGAAAAATTTTGATAAGACCTTCTATTTATTTCTTATGGCTGTTCTTAGCATTCAATTTTTTTAATGGACAAAAAAGGCGCTTTTCTGCATTACCTTATTGACCATTATAACTACATTTTATTTGCCTTTAATAGAGGCAAATAAAAGAAAAAAGGAACTATATATTATTAAGAAATGTAAAATGCTGTTGCCAAAAGTGTTTTTATCTGTGACAATTTTCGTTTTTTCTCTTTCTTTTTCGTGCTTCTGGAATTAAGACCCTACTTTTAGTATTAGTCTTCTAAAGGTGAAATTTTCGGATTCTTTTTAACCGCTTTGTTTGGCAACGGATACATTGATAAATACGCTTTAAATTGTTGAGCTTAAGATAAATTGATTCTCCACCTTTTTCGCCATACAATCCAAAGCCAACGTCCCATTTTTTCAAAAATGGAATAGCAGGATCTTCCAGCATGTGTAACTTCGGAGGCACTAAGCCTTAGGCCAAGTTGTGTAATAAAAATGCATCAGTTCAACAATATTTTTTTCTAAAGGAAAAATGATAGCAACATGAATCATGTTGTACTTTTAATCCCAGCTTTATAAGTTAAATCATCATAAATCAACAAAATTATCTTGCTCATCATTGTTGTAGTTTCAGTATACTCTTCAACCTCAATAACTATAAACGCAATAAAACTCCAAAGTGCTTTAAAAAACTCATTATAAACAGAAAGAAAAAGAAAAAAATCAAATGAAACTTATTAAGTTTCTGTTGTCATTGTATTTTTTGAGTAGAATATGCTATAGCATGCAGAAAATTTATGAAAGTTTAGTTTATATTTTGTAATAATTTCGACTGCTTTCTTGCGCAAACTTGTCCCAGAGAATTTTTCATCATAAACAAGCTTTGGAATAGAATTACATAACTTTAGTATTGAGTTTTTCTAAAAAAGAAAAATGTCTCTTTAAATTATTGTTGTTAACAATAATTTTACAGATTTGTAATAAACCCAGATAACACACGTACATCGGCCCGACGCACAGTGGAAAATAAAGGTGTGTTTCGGACCAAAAATCGATAACTTTTTTGTTACTAAAAATAGAGATTTGAAATTTTGCACAAATGTAAAGTAGTATATGACGCTTCTTGTGAAATACTCTTTATAAGAATTTTTTGTAATACAATATTAAAAATAAATAAATAAAAATCAAAAACTTCAAAATTGGCAGTTAGTTAATTTACACTTTAACACAATGCTTTACAAATATATGAAAATACCTTAAAATTATTAAAAACTACGAAAAATACATAAAGTGCTTACCTACTAATTATAGAAATATTTAAGACAGTTTCTTAATAACAATTTTTAAATAGTTGTTTTTATGAAATAATGTATAGGTATATTAAGGTGGTACCAGGGTAAAGGTAACTTTTTAACAAGAAATTGAAAACTATTAATAGACTTTAGCTCTTTTCTATTAATGAACAAAAAAAATATATAAAACAGTAGCCAAATAAAAAAAATTTAGTGATAACGTCATTAATTATGCGCACAATTAGTGTTATTTTACCCCCAAACCTGCTTATTCTTTCATCTAATATAACTAACTCAAAAAGAGTCAAAACTGCTTGAAAATTTGAACATGAATTCTTTAATGTATTTAGAATGTTGTCTATGAAACAGAATTTTTTAAAACATTTTTAATTTTACCAGGTTGACATTCGAACTTTAAGATATAAAATTAAGGGAAGTTTGGGACAAAAGCATGATAAAAATGAGTTTTAAATAAAAAATAACAAAAATTTGCTTCATAGACAACATTCGTAATATGTTCATCTTTAAATCTGCAAAATTTCAGCCCATTATCTATTTTCTATCAAAAGTTATTTTTTCTGAAAAATTGAGATTTAGCGAGATAAAAAGCGTTTCTAAGGTCGTTGTTATGAAGCAAGAACCAAACTGCTCTTTAAAAAAAGGCCAAATTTGATTAAAATTAAGAAGATTTTTGACTTTTTGCAAAACGCATATTGAAATAGGTAGATTTAAGAATTCAAAACATTAATTTTGGTATTTTTCAAAATTTTATCAAAAATAGCCGTTTTTTACCCTGGTACCACCTTAAAGGTACTATATCATAACTACATAGGGACTTTCAGTTCCTGAAATCAGTTCGTTGACTTTCAAAAGCTGCAGAGTATCTTCATCAAGTTCTTGCACATTTCACGCAAAGAGTTTATTTGGCTCTTTACTTCATCTACACTAGCTTTAGTTTTCTTGGAAGTCTCTTTGCAAAATTCAATGCATATAGGTCGACAAAAACGAACATATGAAGGTGCCGGATTTTGCCAAACAACTGCGCTAGTTACTTTATCAATTAGTTTGATAGGCACCAAAGAACTAGTAAACAAATTTGCATAAGAAATAAGTTCAGATTCCTCTGGAAGTTTCTGCTTGTATTGGCTTTGGCCAGAGGAACCATCACAGCCCCATTTACTATATGAAAGTAAATGTTTGAATTCAATACTGTACAGAGAATCTATGGTCAAAATTCTAGCTACAGTGTGATCCAATAAATCTTGCAGTTCCAGAATTTTCGCATGTGTGTTCGTAATTTCTATTGCAGAAGATGGTGGATAGCAGGTCTGTTTAATTTCTTGAATTTTACAATATGGTGGGAATATGGAACAGTTTCGTTCATTTGTCACCTTCCTCATATACAAATATTGTGCTTTTGTTAAATCTAAATCAATAAACACGCTGAGTGCTTCTTCATCAGTTAGCATATTTTTCTGGCTTGCGTTTTCCATAAAACTCGATGTTAATTTTTTTTTGTCTTTATCAGCAATCCTTAATGATTCCACAAGTTTTGCTTCTGCTTCTTCTCCTATTGAATGCAACGCCTGAAGATATGTATTAAAGATATGCTCGAATCCATATTCCTTAAGTAACATGGAATTTTTTCTTTTTTTGCTGGATTCTGACGAATCTCCATAAGACACGCACGGCCTTCCGCGTTTTTCAAAAGAAGTAGATGGCGTGGAGTCGGTAATTGCCTCTTCTGAGTTAGGTAAAGATACACAATATCCAACCAATCACTGTTCTTAGATAAAAAAGCTTCCTTTTTCCGTGACGCCAGTATCCATCGTTTATTAAAAGACGGAATAATGTGCCTTTAAATACCACTAATGATGAAACACAATTTGTCCTCAGAAAGTTGATAATTTTCTTTTAAAATTGTTGACAGTGCCTCAACTGTCATTCCTCCATCAATATAGGAAAGCAATAATTTACATTTCAAACACTTAAAAGTTGTCATTTTAACAAGTCACAAAAGTAACTTAAGTAATATTCAATACTCAAACGAGTCGATTTAATTTCCACTATGAATTTGTTATACTGATATAAATGTTTCAACTCTTTATATATTGGCAGTGTACATTCACCACAAAATGAGTGCAAAAATAAAAGAATGCCATGGTATCAATAAAAAATTGATAATAAATTAAAAAACATATACCAAGCTATTGTTATAAATAAACAAAATTTGAAACCACGATAAAAAGCGGTTTTCTGTTTTTTTACTTTTATCACTCTTTTCTCGATAATTTCGGAAACCGCACGTTTCTGCAACTCATTCTTATACATGTTTTTAATAAACACCTAGGCTACAATACTACATTAAATGTAAAGCGTGGGGAAGCGTGGGTAACTACCAAAAGTCTCAGTGAACTTGAAGAATATAATTTTTTTTCATTTATTTTATTGTTCAAATAATTACTCCTAAACTGAACCATATAAGTAAAAATGTATAATTTTCTTAAAATCTCCATAAGATGAGCTTTTCAAAAATGTATAATACTTTATACTTATTCCTAGAAAGTTTTATAGAAAATTCACTTTTAAAGTGATGAAGCGAACAGGTTTGAAATGAACATCCGCAAAAGTAATAAACAGTAGGGCTCCAAAACTTTTATTTTTACATAAAATTATGTGAAATTCCTGCATTATAGTAATGATTGACTATTAAACTATTAAATAAAATTGAAATATAATGACAGTAGCGACATTAGTAAAAAACATTTATGATATGCTGTTGCTCTACAATTTTCCACTGTGCGATGTCTTGCCGATGTCTTTTATATCAGCTGTAGATCGGCATCGTTTTACTTCATCGGGCCGATGTTCGCCCGATATGCAAAATAAATTTACTAATGTTCCGTCGCTTAAAGACGTCGGCTTGATGTCTGCGAAAGTATAGTAAAATTATCTGCAATTTGAATGTTTACTGTGCGCAAACCAATGATATATATTAACTAGATGTCTAACTTCCGAAAAAAAGTGAAGCAAATTTTTTTTGCCACCAGCATATGATTGGATAATAACTTGTTTTGCCACCAGCATCTGATTGGTTAACAGATATTACGGAAAAACGAATAGCAAAAATAAAACAAAACATCGCTAGAAATTTTTCTTCTTTGCTGAGGCTACCGGTTTTACAACCTCCAAAAATTTGCTTCACATTTTCTTACGGAATTTATGTGAAGTTAGACATCTAGTTAATATATATCATTGGCGCAAACCTAACGATACTAATGACGATCATAACAATGCTCATGTGCGCTCATAATGACGCATTTCATATATTTGAGGTTTTCTAAACCCACGTTTGTATATTTTAGCAGAAATAAATTCATTTGTATATTTTTAGCTGAAATAAATTACATTAAACAAAACACATTTGTTTATCGTTTGTCAAAAAAAAAATTATTTTGCGTATTTTAAAACACGTTTGTATATTTTTTACTAAACATGTTTTTATATTTTTGGATTAAATTTGATTTAAAGTTCTAAATATTTCTAAAAGTTATAAAATCCACAATTAAGTTTTTTTGTACTTATTATTATTGTTACTATTATTGTTAATAATAATAATAATATTATTATTATTATTGTTATTGTGTGTGTGTATATATATATATATATATATATATATATATATATATATATATATATATATATATATATATATATATGTATATATATATATATATATATATATATATATTTATTTATTTATATATATATAAAGTAATTGTCAAACAAGTAAACAATAATTTTGAAATATTTCTTTCTTTTATACAATATTAATATAATATATAATAAAAAAGAAGATATAAAATGGAAAAAGTAAAAACTGAATCTTATTGGACACGTGCTCGACATGTTAAAAAACTTGCAAATAAAATTTTATTTGTTGCAATGGATGATAAAAATAGTATATCTGCTAATACAATAAATACGATAAGTATTTCTAATGAAAGTTGCTGTGTTGCAGACAATATTAATAATAATAATGATAGTAATTTTTTAAACATTGGTGAATATAAGACAAGGGAGTTTGACATTGATTTTGATATATGTGATAATAATACCTATTATAATGTAGTTAATGACAGTAACGCAGAAACTATTAAAGAAGTTAATGATATTGAACATTCATTAATTGAACAACTCAGTAGTTGGGCTGTATTATTTGACATTAAAAGTATTGCTCTAACTGCTCTGTTAAAACTGCTAAACAATTATCACAATGAATTGCCATTAGATGCTCGTACTCTTTTGCACACACCACGAAATAGTTCTGTTGTTGCTCTTAGAAGTGGAGGAGAGTATTTGCATTTAGGTATCCAATATGAATTGCAATTTAGTATTGATGGTCTTCCTTTATTTAAGAGTAGTAGCTCTTGTTTGTGGCCTATTTTATGCATCGTAAGACAGAGTGAAAAAAAGAAGCCTTTTGTTGTAGGCATATATAGTGGTAATAGCAAACCAGTAAATTTAACTGATTATTTTGAACAGTTTGTAATAGACTGTAAGAAGTTAGTCAGCCATGGATTGTTAATTGCAGGTGAACATTATGAAATTGCTTTGCATAGTTTTGTATGTGATGCCCCTGCTCGAGCTATGATCAAATGTATAAAATCGCATAGTGGATACTTTGGGTGTGATAAATGCAGAGTAGAAGGAGAATGGAATGGAAAGGTTATATTTCAGGAATTAAATGCACCATTGAGAACTGATGATCAGTTTGACAGGCAAGTAGACGAAGATCATCATTTAGGGCTTTCACCACTGAGTGCATTACCGATTGGCATGGTATCAGGTTTTCCCCTTGATTACATGCATTTAGTGTGTCTAGGAGTTGTTCGAAGACTTTTGCTTTGTTGGTTAAAGGGTCCTAAAAGTGTTAGGTGCTCAGCTCAGCAAATTACATTACTCTCTTCCTTATTGGTGGGGTGTGCTGCTCACATGCCTACAGAGTTTGCCAGAAAGCCTAGATCTGTGTCTGAACTTATGAGGTGGAAGGCAACTGAACTGAGACAGTTTCTTCTTTATACTGGTCCCGTTGTACTGTGTGACGTTTTACCAACAAATTTGTATGAAAATTTTTTATTTTTGTCTGTAGCAATTTCTATTCTAGCAAGTCCACAATTTTGTAGGCAGTATTTAGATTATGCAAAACAACTTCTTATTGTATGTGTAGAAAATATGAAAGTTTTATATGGTACAGGCATGCTTGTATACAATGTTCATTGTTTAATTCATTTGGCTGATGATGTAAAGAACTTTGGCCCTTTAGATAACTTTTCTGCTTTTCCATTTGAAAATAAGCTAGGTACTCTAAAAAAACTTGTTCGCAAGCCATCATTTATTTTAAAACAGGTTGAGAGGCGTTTAGAGGAGAGACGAAATAGTAAAAAAACTTTGTTGCCTGTCAATAAAAAACTTTATACACCACAAAAAGAACACAATATTGGACCAGTGCCTTTTGGTGTAAGTTGTTTAAAACAATATTGTAAACTCAGTCTTCCAAATGGATTAGTTTTGTCAACATCTCCAGGGAACAATTGCTTTTTAAAGTTAAACGGACAGCCATGTTTGGTACGCAACATATTGAGTGTGGACCAGTTTAAATATAAAGTAATTGTTGAACTTTTCAAACTTAGTCAGGATTTCTATATATCACCTTTGCCATCATCTACTTTAAATGTCTTACATGTTTCCAATCCTTGTGGTTCTTATGAAACTATTAACAGTGATGATTTTTATCAAAAATGTGTATGTTTGCCTTATGGAAACAATTCATATGTTATTATTCCTTTTTTACACACAATTTTTTATTAGACTCATAAAAGGTTGTACAACTGATAATTTAGTTGTAATATTAGAAAATACACTTTTTTGTATATGTAACATTAATGCTGTCTGACCAATTTTATTTTAATTTTTTAGTATAAATATAAATGAATGTATAAGTATACACTTTTTTGTGTATACACTTTACTTTTATGAATATGTAATATATTAGCATGTTTTCCTTTTGGTTCATAATTAGAGGTTGTTATATTATGTTGTGAATTATTTTCCTAATCTAAACCAAGACATAATCAACCATTTTGGATCTTAAAAGCACCTTTATGGTGCTCTGGAGTTCCTAAAGGCATGTTTTTTAAAAGAATTAACAACTTTGATGACCAATAACAATGCATAATTTAAAAAAAAATTTTATTTTTTATCCATCTTACTTATATTTTGAAAATATTTCACTTGTACACATGTATTACAAATTTTTACATTTCTCTGCTATAATTATTTCTGATTATATTAATTGTTTTTTTGTAGTGTTTAAATATACTAGTTTTGCATAAATTACATTACAAATTTTTTTTTGCTGCATACTAGTAAGTAAAAAGTAAGTGAGTTTTATAATTGACCAAGACTGTGTTTATGACCTTGGTTGAAATAAATATTAATTTCATTAGTTCATCCATTTATTATTGAAGCCATCTGGAAAATGTTTAAGGTTTGTTAAATTTATACCTCTGTTTTTTTTTATTTTATCATTTCTTATTTTTTTAAGTTTTTTTTAGTCATTACTTGATGTATTTTCTTAGTTTTAACTGATGTATTTTAATATATAAAGAATGATGTAATGTAAATGTATTTTATTAGTATGCAGTAGTCGTTTTTCAAACAAGCAACGGAGAAGAGGTAGATGCTGTGCCATTGTTTTGGCTTTCACAGGACCGAACATGTTGTGCTTGGCCTCCTAAATCTACACCTATTAATATGATTGTAAAGGCAGTCAAGTCATTGCAAATACCTGAAACAGATTGGTTACAGTTTACTGTCAAGTGTCTTGGAGTATATGGTTAGTATACTTGTCTACTTTTTTTTATCAATTTAAATTTATTGCAAAAGCCATTGTTACATCTACTTAGCTGTTGTGAGTATTTTGTGGCAATGTTATTTACAATTAAATAGTGTATTCACAGCTAATGTCACATAAATGTCTTCACAGCATTATTAAAATCATTTAATGGCATTTCTATGTTTATTTTTAATTAAATGTATATATTTTTTATTATTAAATATAATATATAATATAATAAAATATTTGGTATACTAAAAAAAAAAATTTGCATTATTTTAAATTTTTTTATTTTATTTTAAAGAAGAATATGATACTGCTAGGAAAAAAGCCAAGAAGGGAGAGATAACATCTGATTTAGATACAGCTACATCTGACACAGAAAAGATGAAATCTGAAAAACGAAAGAAAATGAGTGTTGATGATTTTCCTAATGAAGATGATGTTGATATAAATACTCGATATATGAATATGAATAACGTAGGCTTAAGCATTGATGTTGGTCAAGTAACGTCAAAAAAGAAACCAAAGACTAATAAAGATAATTTTGATAATTTTGATTTTCAGATGTCTAATAAATGTATTTTGAAAAATAAACCCGATACTAAGAAGCTTTTACTGCCCCCTCAACCACCCCTTAGATATGCATCTGATCAGTCATCTTATCAGAACAATTGTCAGTTTGAATCTCGTATGGCATCAACTTTAGCACCTGAACAACCTGTTTTACGACATAAACCACCTTTTAATACCGCAAGATTCCATTCTGCAGATACACAAATAATGCATAACTCAACTATGCATTTGAATTCTATGGAATCTAGTTACAATAGCCACGAAATAGTGAATCAGAAATCATATAATGATGAAAAAGAGCCACAAGATTTTATTTCTAAAATTTCAAGTGATTTTAGAACACCTCAATTGGAAACTACAAATTATCTACCACGCACTGAACAGGCAGTTTATGGTAATTTATATGTTGTTTATAAAGTTTATTCAAAAAACTTGTATTAACACTTGTAATAAATAATGTGTGATAAAATATCGAGGATCAATTAAATTAGTTAAGTAGTAGAAGTAGTTAGGAAATAAATCTGGTTTTATTAAATTTAAATTTGTTATTTAATTAATTAAAATATTTTTGACTATAAAATTTAATTTTAAAAAATACCATTATTAGGATGATAAAAATCTATAATTTGTAATTGATGGTTATAATTTATAGGTGATGTAATTAAGTTGCTTGTGGAAGTTAAAAAGCAGAATGATGATATAAAGGCTCAAATTCAATATCTTTCAGAGCAACAAAATGTGATTTTGAAGCATCTTGATTTACAAGTTCAGGGAGTTAATTCAAAGTTGCCCAAAAATTTAAATTTGCCATTGCAAACATTCGAACAAGTGCAAAGTTTTGAAAAAAAATTGAGACTATCCGCACTAGACAAGTTACAATTAGTAAGTTTTTTAATATAGTGACAAACTTTTAACATTTCTAGTGTAAGTTTAAATTATATAATTTCTTTAGACTCAACATCTGGGTCTTCAGGGAGGTGCTACAGTGAAGGAAACTGTCAGAAGAGTTATGAAAATGGTCATGACTGATGAATTGGCTAACAAATTTAATTTCATGGGCCATGGAAACAAACACGCCTTTTCAGCCCTTCATATTAAGGACATTGTTTGTGGTTAGTAAACACTTCTAATCCTATTATTTGAGTTAATTGATATTTTTTGTTATTACTGTTTGTAAAAGAGTATCTTTGACGTTAGACTGGTTTGCATATAGTGTAAATTGATATAAAATTAAACATGATTTACTAAAAGTGGAAGTTTCCTCAACTATTATGCATTGTTGCATAACAGTTATATTTTTTAGAAACATTGCATGAAATTGTTTGGTTATATTGAGTTAAGCATATACTATACATAACAAAAGTTCCACACATTTTGTGCATACACAATATGCCAAATGGCGTATGCTGATTTGTGACCGATTCTTAATCTTTTAAAGGAGTTTTTGTATTGCGCTAAGTATTATTAAAGTAAATTTTGATTGAACACAGTGTGATTTTAGTAGTATATGTTTGATTAGTGATTTTAATAGTATATGTTTAATTAGTGATTTTAGTAGTATATGTTGTTTGTGTTGAATATGAGGTGATTAAAGTATATTTGTATAAATTTGTATATTGTACAGATTCCGTTCGTGCAAATACCATGACAAAAGATGCCAAAAATGCTGAAATTGAGTCGGCTATAAAAACGTGGCTTCGTGTTTCATCGGATAGAGGTGGAGGTCGTAAAAAAAGAGCCGAAGCCAAAACTAATGCAGAAGCCTTTTAGCAATTGTTACTAAAAAAATGTTATAATTTTATTATTTCGTTTTTCAAAAAGTTTTTTTGTTTTGTTTATAAGCATACGTTTTTTTTTTTGTACATACTTAACTTCTTTATTGCTTAACTTTTTATTTTATTGGACGCGTAATTATGGTAATGTTTTACTATATTGTCAGTTATATTTTTATTTTATTATTCGATGTTATTATGTTACTAAAAATATTACTAAAAACTGTTAAATTTTATTATTTCGTTTTGTATTTTATCCAAAATATGTAAAAATTACATATGAACCAAAATGCAGACGTCGTGCCGATGTAATTTTCACGTTTTTGTTTACGTTCTACCGATGAGCAGCCGCCCGTCAAAAAGATGTAAAAATTACATCTTCAGTCAATCAAATACGGACGTCGCGCCGATGCCTTTTTGACATTTTTGTTTACGTCCTGCCGATGAGCAGCCGCCCATCAAAAAGATATAAAAATTACATCTTAAGCCGATCGAATGTGGACGTCGCGCCGATATCGGCCCGATGCCTATGTGTTATCTGGGAATTGATTTATAAAAGAAATGGAACCTGAAGCATTTTATGCACATAATTTCCAATAAAACTTTTTCCATGGTATGCTTGTAACTGAACTTTCAGTTTTTGCAATATAGCTTCAATCTGTTGTGTGCATGGTCCTCACTTTTCTTCAGTGTAGATTCAAGCTCCAGAGTATTACATTGTTTTGTCTATAGAAGTATTATAATTGCTTTTAAAATAAGATTAGTTAAATAGTAGTTTCCACGAGGAAACATTAGTCAGGAATAATCCAGATATAACATATAAAATGCTTAAGGTGGTACTAGCCTATAAGATATCAAACTTTTCCAATTTTTTTACTTTATAAATTTGAATAAAATAATTATTTTAGATTTCAAAAATGTATAATGTTTATATGTTTCATAGTAAAAAAATGAGCTAAAATGTCAGTCACAAGAAAATGTTTTTCTAATGATAACTCACATGTGTCTTGAATGTTTCAGAGAGATTTTTTGTTTTCTTGTTTTCTGAGTTTTTTTAACTTTGAACAAGAATATCTTTTTAACTACTTGGAGGTTATACCTAAAATATTTGCACACTGGCTATCAGGTTACTTTCGAGGGGTTTCACCAAAATAAGGTTTTTACAGTTTGCTGTTCTTAAGATAATATTATAGACAGCACAGATTTTACCATAAAATTAAAAATCATTATTGAAAATGCCACCATTTTGCATCTATAAATGCCATGATGGTGATTCCGATCAAATCCCTTTATCAACATGTTAACCTTTTTGCAAAAATTTAGACTCAAAATATAACTAATTAAGAAGAAATTATTGTTTAAAAATGCAGTTAAAATTGCATATTAATTGCTGACTCTGCATGTTTATGGGCACATTAATAGTTTTTTATTTATTTACGCAGAAAGTTTTTTCATTGTACATGTATTTAATCAAATATTACATTGAAAATCAAAGGATTAACAGTTTTAGTTTTTGTAGGCCAGCACCACTTTAAAGCAGAACAATAATTCTATAAAAAACAGAACTTGAAACATTTTAAAGAAATGCTAACCATTTCCTTTTTCCTTTCCTTTAGAAAATCAAGTTGAGGGAAGTAAATTGACTTAACGCTTTCCAAATTATCAGGATTATTTAATTAGCCATTTCTATAGCAACATTCACCAGCTGTATTTGTTCATCAAGATTAAAAATAGAACTTTGAAGGTCTGACAGTTGTTTTTGCTTTGATATAAATTCATGGTATTTTTCAGAACAGATGCTGCTATTATTCTTTAATACTCCTTTTGACACCATTAAAATATCCAATTTCATGGGCTTCTTCTACAAACATGTTGAAATATTTAAGAGAAATCCAAATAACAATGTGCAGAGTTGGTAAAGAAACCTAGATATAAATGTATGTGTATAAGTTATAATTTCAAAAAAATAAATTAACTTTTGGTGACATTGTATAATAATTCACCTGAAGCTCCTGAAATACCATAAAGTGCACAAAGAAAGTCATAATCACTAAAATGTTGATATCCCTAGATATCAACAAAAAAAAAATATTGATATCTCTAGATATCAACATTTTGGTTATTTCTAGGAATATCAACATATATGTATTTTTTGAAATCAATAAGGCTACTACATATATACATATATACATATACATACATACATATACATGCATAAATACATAACTACTATGACTTGCCGATTCTGACGCATTGACATTTTTTTATATGCATTGACATTTTTCAAGACACAATATCGATTCTGACGCATTGACATTTTTTTATATGCATTGACATTTTTCAAGACACAATATCGATTCTGGCGCATTGACATTTTTTTATATGCATTGACAGTTTTCAAGACACAATATCGATTCTGTCGCATTGACATTTTTTTAATACTTAATGAATTCAAGATGGCGTCGTGTTTTTAATTTTCTGCAATCATTTTTGTTGACTTACCTTTTTGTGTCTCTGCCTCGTGTTCTGAGTTTATATTTAATCATCATGTCCGAAGAGTTGATCATAGTCCATAAATGTAAAGCACGGTTTTAGTTTGTAATGCCCAAGGGCTAGCGTGTGAATTCCGTCTTGCAAGATGTGTCTTTTGTCATCGTTAGCGCTGAGTGCGACTTTGTTGATTTCTTCGGTGTAAATGTTATGCTGATGTGATCGGATAACGTTCATGGATGCAAGCTTTTCATTTCCACTGAATAAGCAGTCTTTATAATCTTGATGAGTGATGTGTTTTTGAACGACTTTATTTTTAACCCCTTTGCATCTTTTCTCTTCTTTTTCATAGGTTTTGTAAGAGTAGAGCTTAGGACGAAGTCCAACAAACTCTTTAATTTGTTTACCAGCAGCTTCATCCTTGAACTTGCCTATAACCTTTTTATTTTTAAACCCAATATCAAATCCAAAGTTTTGAACGGCAGGATGATCTTTCGCGAATTCGCTCGTGTCAAATTTAGCTTCAATATCGTTGGCAATGTCTTGATAAAAATCATCCGTTTCGATTTCGTAAAAGAGTGAGTCAGTATCGGTCATGAGTAATTTCGCGCGATCTCCGTATTTAGGTTTGATATAGTCGTAATGATGTTCAAACATGAGAATTTTGCTTATGTCTAGAACACACAATCCTAAGTAAACAGGCTTGTTGTAAAAGAGTTTTGTTCTTTTCATGTGAACCGCAGCAAGGTTTTCATCAAAAATGGTACTTCTATCATAATTAGGTTTTCTTGACAATTTTAAGACTTCTTTTTTAGTGGTGATTAGTTTAATATCAACATGCTTTCGAATATTCTCCATGGTTTTTCCAAAGACAGAGTTGTTCATAAGCTTGAAGAATTCTTTTTCAAACTCGTTTTTAGCTTTTGCTCTTAATGCGGTGTTGAGATCGATGTATTGTTTCATAAAAGGTTCTTCTTCAAAGGTGATACCACGATGAATTTTGGTAACGACCAATCCAAGTCGTTCATAGAGTTTTAGGTTTTCATGATGAATAGTATATTTTTCCTTGTTGTTTAAATTAGGAACAAGCTTTTCCACTTTTCCAATGGTTAGTCTTTCAGGAGCTAAAGGATAGTCGTTGTGTAAATCGTGTAGGCTTTCGGGATAGGTTAAATCAACTTCGAGAATACAAGGCATGGATTTCCAATTAGCGAGCTCCTCTTCAGCCATCCATCTGAATCCTCTAACAGGAAGAGGCTCACACATAGCCCATCCATATAAATTATTAGCGTCTAAGTACTGAATGAATTTCGAAGGTTGTGAAGGATCATAATCACTCATGTATTTGTTATTGGCAGTTCCATATCGGTTTGAGATCATGCAAATTCCACCGCGTATCCCTCTTTGAACCATGAGAAGCATATCAATATCAGACAGAAGCTCTAACTGAATTCCAGTTAGTTTCAACATGGCATCCCAACCCAAACCAGGTGAGGTGTAATACCAAGCAGGATCAAGCTTGTAATAGGTACGGCACACGTCTCTGAAATTTTCAAAGATATCAGCAAGTATCAGAACGTCTGACTTGTTGTACAGTTCTTGATAATCTTTAAACGTTTTACATCCAAATACATCCCAAACGTTTTTTGCATGCGCATAGTCTTCACAGCTTATTCCCTCATCATTCAGTTTGGAATAGAATGCTTCAATAGGAGGTAATTGCGTTTCGGAGAACTTTTCAATCGAGTCCACCCAGTCATAAGGGTAAATACCTTTTTTTCTTAATAAATCAAACTTTTCTCCAGAGTAATATTGAGCAACGTTTTTGCATTGGTCGTTGTTTAGATTTTTAGCTAGATCTTCTAACTTGAAACTCATGAATCTGTAGCTGTCGATAAACCTTAGCTCTTTCCATACTTCCTGAAGTTTACCTTTCTTATTAATAAATTCTCTTACTTTGATTTCTTTCGAGAAACTGATATATTTTTCTTCATTGTCGGGTATGCAATTGAGCTTTCCATCTAATTTCTTGATGAACAAATGACTGTCATAACCGGACAAATTATGGAAAATGATGGGTATGAATTTTGGAAGTTTATAATTCAAGTTGCATTTGTTATGAGCAGCTCCTCGATACTTTCCAGTTAAATGGCAGTGATCCCACACTTTGTCACTGTTAAGATCTGATCCACAAATATGACATAGAGTTGCAGTCTCAAAATTCTTTTCATCCTCATCCGTTACCACTTTCTTTTTTACTATATCAATCTTGTCGAGAATCTTTATAAGGTCAGCTTCAAGCATGGTTATAAACTTTTGAGCTACGTCATCCTCTTCGCTTTCAGCTGTGTACATGACTGGTTCTCCTTTGTAAAGGCTATCGTCAAAGCATTTGATATAATAGCAGAAGGAGCTTGGGACGTGCTTTTGATATTGTCTGGTGTACGACTCTTTCGAATTCGGTGTGCAAGTGTTAAGAGGTTGGATGAAACTTTCAAAGTCGGCATAGACGCAGTACGGAACTCTCATAGACTTGTTGTAGTTTTTAAACTCAAGGGTCGACCCTTCTTTTGGAAGTTCGATTCTTACTGCATCGTTGTCATAGCAATAAGGTTGATGCTGTTGAAGCTTTTCTTCCTGGTCATAACCTTGTAAGCAATTTCTGCAATAATACATTTTGTGCTGATGATTTGATGTTTGTGTTGACAATAAGCGACTCAAACTTTTAATGAGACAGTAATGGTCAGTGTCTTCGTTTGAAATAAACAACAAATCAACACAGTGCTTTCGATCTACAAAGTCAGATATTTGCAAAGGATAAAGTTTTTCTTTTTTATAGCCAAAGACGTTAATGCTAATCGCTGGGTTATTCTTTTCGAAATTTTTAATTTTAGAAGTCTTGACAGGAAACTCCATTCCTTCCCAATTCAGTTCTTCTGATTTTAGAACCAAGTCTTTATCAATTCTTTCGTTGTCTCTATTTTTTAAATTCAACGCTCGAGTGACTGACCATTTAAAGCATTGATCGTCCTTGTTTTCCATGTTGATGATTGCCTTTTTGTCTTTTAGCTTTTTAGGAAGCTCAATATAGGAAGAACCGCTGAGAGGTTCGTAATCAGTAAAGTTAATGTCCATTCTTAAAATCTTAGATATAGTGCAATTAGATCCTAAAGCATTGTATTTGACACTACTTTCCAAGACTTTTCCTTCCATTTCACCCATGAGCTCTCTTAACTCTCTTACATCCATAGCTTCTAGAACAATCTCTGATCTTGATGAAAAGCTTGCTTCCCGAGTCACTTCTTCACCAGTCATCATGCTTACAGATTTCATTTTACACGTTAAAATAATTCTTACTCTGATGTTTCTTTCCCCTTCCATGGTTTGAATGACAGACTCTCTCACCAAATTAAAAAAGGATGCAAGGTCTTGGTATCGAGAAGAAGGTCTATAAGAAAATTGTCTTACAGAACCCTCTGCCGAATGTTCAGTCATTTTAAACTTTACTTTAATTGGTTTTACCACAGGTTGTTTTACAGCAGGTTGTTTATACTCTGTTTTTGATACAAGCGATTTGATAGACTTTATCTTTTCATCGATTTTGTTCACTGCTTTGCTTACCTGATTCTTGACTACTTCGGGAACGTAAGGCTCCACCCATTCTTTAACATCATTTAACTTAGTTTTAGCATAGGACGCCACACTTTTTGTAGTTGCCTTCAGACTTGAAAAAAATGAAGGTCTAGGTGGAATGACTGGTTTTGGTGTTATAGCAGGTGTTAAATCTGAAACAGGTTCGTCAAGGATAGGTCTTTGCAAATGAATTGGTTTTGGAGCAATAGGAGGCTTTTGCACTGCGGAAGGAACAATCCTTACTTTTGTTGGCTTTATTGAAACTTTTGTAGGTTTTATAGAAACTTTTACAGCTGGCCGAACAAACCTAACCACAGTAGGTCTACGAAAAGCAGCAGGAGCAGAGACTACTCTAGGAGGTTGTAAAACCATTATAAGTTCTCTTTTTCTCATTTTAGAGTATCCTCTTATTTTTTGCTCTTTAGCAATTTCTTTTAATTCTTTCACCGTTTTGTTTTCCATTTTATTAACAAAAGATTTTTTTATTTATATCATTTTTCAATTTTTTTAAATTCTTATATTGAATTTAAAAACTTCTTCCTCCAGAAATCTCATATTTGTAACCATCTATTACTTTTCCATTTCTGCATTCAAAGTACTGCCAGCTATGTCCTGTCTTTTTATGAGTCTCGTAAGCAGACTTGTACTCAGTCACCTCACCAGTATCCACATGAGTTATTTTTAAATGTAAAGGATTATTTCTAATTAAACCAAGTCTAGCATATTTTGGATCAAGAGGTTTCTTTTCTTTTTTCTCATGTATTCTAGGTCTGCCAACAGGTTTCTTGTCTTTCGAGTTTTCCAAAATGACATCTTTATCAATCAGATTGTTTTCAACTGCAAGCATCATGAGAGACATTTTATTGTCTGACGTTTTGGAAACACCGTTTTCTTTTAACAAATTTTTCAAAAGTTTTCTTGTATATTTCATCTTTTTTATTTGTAAAGATTTTTTTTAAATCAAATTCGATTTTTTTAAATTTATGTCATTGATGAAAATTATTCTAAAGTTTTTATATACAATATCATTAGGATCAAGTGAATGATTTAAAATTGCGCTTTTTAGATTTCCAGAAATCTTTTTCTTCTCCTCGAAATCACAATCCAAACCAAGCACATAATTGTCAATCATTCTTAGTTTTTCTTTTTTAGGCAAGACTTTCCAAGTACTGAGATTCTCTTTGATTTTCTTTTCCATTCGTGAATATTCTGTCTCACCACTCCATACAAGTAGGTAAAGCTTGTCTCTCTCTTCGTCGTTGTACTCTTTTGGAATATTAAAATCTCCGTTTTCAGTGATGTAAACAGATTCGCGAAACACACCTGCTCTTTCAAATGCAAGAAGCTCAAGATGTCTTTTTTTATTTATATCAGTCTCTTTGATACTACATTCTAGAAAAAATGGAAAAAACTGTTTCATTTTATTCTTCTTTTAACAGATTTAAATCCTTTTTAGGTCTACCCACGGGTCGATCTTCCTTCACGTCTTTAATCAATATGTTTTTATCAATCAAGTTGTTTTCAATCGCAAGCATTAATAATGACATTTTATTGTTTGACGTTTTGGAAATTCCGTTTTCTTTCAGCAATTTTTTCAAATCCTTTTTCGTATATCTCATTTTTTATTTTAAAAATATTATTTTTTGAGTCCTTTCAATAAACAAAATTAAATCTGCTTCCATCTGATTCAAATCTAAGCAATTTATCAGAAATGAGAACAGCAAAAGCCTGGGTGTTTGCAGGAACGTTCGCATTAAATGTAGCTTTTATTTGCACATCTACCACTGAAGTTTTTAGTCTCTCAGCCTGTTTGCTCACATCAAAAACAAACAGAGGGCAAATGTATCTATAGTTTAAGGCAGATATATTAGGTTGACTTATGATATCGCTTACTCCATAAAGTCTATTGTCAAATTTAGAAGCGTCCTTATAAGCTCTTGAGTATTTTTGGTTGTTAAAGTCTAAATTGTAATCAACAGCAGGATATCTTTCACTGTTTAAAGTGACATATATGTTCTTCAAGTCGCAGTGATTAAAGACTGCAGGATTCTCTACTTGACTTCCAGATTTATTGGTTTGGAATCCAACAATGACATACCTTGGTCTTTCGCTAGCTGATCTTGCGCTTAATCTCCAACTAAAGTTATTGGATACAGGAACAGCGATGGTGTCGCATTGTCTAGATCTGAACGAAATTGGAACATTTACTTTTGATTCAATGATTTTGTAAAGATTGTTGCTAGCCGCTACAGATGGTGTGACATGAGGCATAAACAAAGATAATTTGCTAAGATCTATTTTTCCTGCAGCTGCTGTTTCTGCTCTAAAAATAGCATCACTATCGCTCTTTCTCACAAGAGCAATTGTATGCTTAAATCCATAGAGCACTTTATCGTAATCATCACAAAATCCAAAAATGTGCTTTAAAGGAATGCAAAACGAAAACGTTCCTTTTTCTTCACTTTGCTTGATGATGTAGTCTTGTCTTTGCTTAAATCCAGTGTTGCCGACAAGATCTGCTAAAGCTGTCGTGTCTCTTTGCCACAGCTGATTCATTCCTTCAGACAATTGAAACTCTATTGGATATTTGAGGTATCCAATCATGGTGGTAGCTTGCCCAGGTTCGTAAATGGTCTCCACCTCGTTATTCGACAAATGATAAGAAATCTGGCTGAACATGTACATGAAACCATTGTTAACCAAAGTAACAACATCTGTATCAGCGTAAGAAGTTCCATCCGCTTTTAAAAGTCTTCCTTCAACCAAAATGTATGCCTCAGATGGAAGCGTGAACAAATCTTGCTGCTCAATATTGATCCTTATTTCTCCATCCACATTTATATTTTTATTCACGGGCTCGTATTCGTGAAACTCAAATCTCTCAATTTCTTCATCCACCATAATCTCTTCTGTAAAATTTAAAACATCGGAATTTGCCATTTTTATACATCAAAGAAAAAAATTTTTGCATCCTCATGCAATCAAAAGTCCATTTCCCTTTTTTACCAAGTCTTGTATTCTAATCGCGTTGTTCTTCGACAATCCTGATCCAAACATAGAATATTCGTTCATAACCGGTGCTTCTGCTGCTGCTGCTTTGTTAACAATGCTCGAAATAATTTCTTTGCTTTTAAGACTGAGATCATTCTTTGCAGCTGGCTTTGGAGTTCCAGTCTTGGCATACAATTTTTCAATGGTCTTTTTACCTTTATCAATAGCTACGTCTTTAGCAGTGGAAATAGCTGCAGAAGCCAGCTCTTTTCCTGCAGATTTAGTAGCCATGATGGCTTCTCTTCCCAGTTCAGTTTTTGCAATTTTATTAGCCAAAGTAGATGCCGCTCTTGAAGCGCTTGAAGATGCCGCTCTTCTCAAGAAATTCTTAAGCGTGTCTATTATTCCACTTCCACCTACAATATGCTTCTTAACATATCTATTTCTATAAACGATCATTTTTTTATTTCCAAAGATTTTTTTTATTTCATATCGATATACGCCATCATAGCCTTGTACTCGTCTTTATTAATCCTATTCTGCCTCAACAGCTCATCGCAAATGGAAACAGCTACATTTCTCGACTCTTTATTTCCAGCATGCCATGCAGCGATACTCAAGTTGAGATTTTCCACAAGAGCATTTGGATCGCTTGGAAGAATAATCACACCATTGCCTTTTTTGACTTTAGTTTCACTTTTAAATTTATCCCAAAAAGGACCTATAATTTTCCGATATTTTTCGCTTCTGGAGGCTTTTGGCTTGTTTGGATTTGCATTAGAAAAAATAGCACCAGAGTTGAAAATAATTTTTTCATAATTTTCCAAATCTTCATCGGTAACATTGCTCATTAATTCGTTTGGAGCTTTAGATTCTGTCATAAGCTCCCAAAGGCCTTTTGTTCCTTTATACCTTTCTCCTCCAACAATGATATCATTTCCATCCACCTCCACCTCCATTTTTCCAAAGTATAATTTATCACTAATTTTACTAAGTTCGAAATTTCTTTTAACATCGTTTACGAATCGCTTATTATACTTATTTAAATAGACGGATGAAATGTCTCCTAAATGATTTGTCTCATCAAAACTTGGAGGTGCTTGTTCATTGCGTCTTTCTTCGATGCTCTTGATCATCTTTTCATTGCTTTCAATCAGAGGCTTGTAAAGCTTGCTCAAATCAGTCTGAAGATTAGCATCATAAATATTCTCATTCAAACTATCTTGATAGATTCTTTTTCTTCTTTCAACAAATTCTTTCACCAGTTCATCCCTCTTGTTAGGGTCTAGTATTTTAAAAAAGGACATTTTTTAAAACGCAAGAAAAAACTTAAACGTAAACTTATCTATGTTTTTTAAATTAATTTTTCTTAGATCCGTGGAAAATCTATGATTTTTTAAACATGTTGTTGAACGCTTTTATTGCATCTTCTCTTCCTTTTTGGATCAACGACTCTTTAGTTATCTCGTCAATGTTGATTTTTGTTTTAGTTCTTATTTCTTTCATCAGACTCTTAAACTTTTGAAGCTCGTCTAAAATCAATTCATACTCTGAATCGCTCACAATGTTGTCTACTAATGCCTTTGAAATGTGACTGTTGATGGTGTTCAATTTCGACTCGGCCAACACTTTAATCTTTTCATGCTTCTCCGCTTTTAATGTCAGTTTTTTGTTGACTTGTCCTCCTACAATGGATAAAAACCCCATTCCAATAGCCGCACCTTCACACGCAATCGCAATAGGAGCAGCAGCGATGGTGCTCAAAGTTCCAATTCCAACAACTCCAAGTGCAAGACCACCTGCTTGCAACGTAGAGTCTACAAAAGAAATGATTCTGAAAGCGCGATGATACTTTTTGCTGAGATGCACTCTCTTTTTCCTCTCGTTGTCCATCTCTTTTTGGACTTCGCTTATATTTTGAAGCCTATAAACATGTCCTCCTTCATCTACAGGAGCTGATGGAAGAACTGGATAAAGTCCATGCGCTTTTGCGTTAGATTTAGCATCGTGATTGTATTCCATTTTATATTAAACGAAAAAAATATTTTTTTTCACTCATTAATGAAATTGACAAAGCATAAACTTTCCCCTTTTTTAATAATGACATCTGACTTGCTGTTATTGTAAATTTCCATGATCACATTATCCACCGACTCTGATAGTATGATGCTGTGACTGAAATAATCCAGTTTTGATTTTAGGCTTTCCCTCAAATTCACTAAAGCTAATCCGCTTTTAAGCTTTATTCCAAACATAAAAGTTATTTTCTGATGACTCAGTTTATTTAATGTGATGTCTTTTTGAGTAAATATTTCATACTTACTTCCCACTTTTACAGGAGGATGCTTCAAATACTTGTCGAAAAAAAGATATGATTTATGACGAGCCTTTCGATCGTTATTAAAAAAATTTTTTTTATGCACATGATTCTCCATTTTTATTATCACAAAAAAATTAATTTTTATAATACATCATTTTATTCCTCACATATAAAGAATAAAATGATTATTGTCTGCGTCCATTAAATATTATTGTTGGTCCTCTTTCAATTATTTCATATCGTTTTTGTTTTTTAAGAGTTAATTTTTCTTCTAATGTAATTTCAACTACAGACGGTCTCCTTATAATAAGTTTAACTTTAATTTTTCCACCAGGTTCAGTAGGCTCTGTTATAATTATTTCAGACGGAGGACGTTCAATTCTTCGTCGTCGTTCGATAATATCATGTTCTTGATTTCTTTCTCTCTCATCACGTATTCTGTTTGCTCTCGTTTCATAATTTTCTCGTCGGTTTAAAAGCTCATATTGCCGTTCTATCATTTCATCGTAATAATAAAAATAACGTAAATCTTCAGGATCGCTTTCTACAATTTCAACATCTTCAGTTACACGGGTTCTTGTAATTATTGTTTCTCGTCTCTCTTCCCTCGGTAATTCATTGTTAGGTATATCCTCTGGATCATCATCTTCAGGGTCAACTAATATAAGTCTGTTTGCACTCGCTTCAATATTATTGTTAGGTATATCCTCTGGATCATCATCTTCAGGGTCAACCAACATATGCCAATTGTAAGGCCTATCCTCAGCATCAGAATCGTGTTCTAAAAATTCATTATCTGACATACTCATTGTTATTTTTTATATGAAAAGAAATTTATTTAAGTCATTTTCAATTTTTTCTTTCATCTGTACATTATATCCATTTGCGGATTCATGGAAATCACTAGTGATTTTTATGCGTAATAATAGGCTTGTCCTAGAAGAAGGTAAAAGCTTCCGGATTGACCGACTTGAGCATCACCAGAGTTGAGCGTGACAACGAGTCTTCTACCAGCTGCAGCCGTAGGCATAGAATCTGCTTCTCCGAAATTTCTGTAAAAAGAGATGGTGGTGGTCGATCCGATGGAGGATGTGGATTGGTACAAAAGTCCAGTCGATTTGTTGTTGAAGGAAGTTAAATTTGAGCCGTTCCATGACGACAAATAAAAATCTTCTAATCCAGAAGAGGAAAAGATGCATGTGCTGTCACCGTCATATCCTGGAAAATACGTGTAATTGTTGGTGTTGTACGATGTCCAAGGAGTGAGTACAGTACCATTACCTGGAGGTAAATTCCCATCGTACATTCGGACTCTTGATTCCCACCAGTTTCCAGAAGAGCCGATGACGTGCATCCTGATGTATTTCAACGAGACGCCATTTCCTTTCCCGCTGGTGTTCAACAAAACGTATTCACTGCCATAAGTGGTGTTCAAATATCGAAACGTTCTGCAGTACAGCTTGTAAAGAGGGATGGTTGCAGGAATGGAGGCAAGTGTGGAAATGAACGGTTGAATCCAGTAAGTGATGGCAGTAGCATTTCTGTTGACGAGTTGAATGGAGACGTCGTTTCTGAAAGGCATGTCCAATGTGAAATATCCTCCCAAGGAAGTGGTGTTATACATGTTGCATCCCTGCAAAGAATTGGCGTAAAAAGCTCCTCCTAAAGGAGAAAAAAGCAAATCAGTAGCAAGTCCTGTTTGATCCACTCCAATTCCTTCTGTTGTTTCTGCATAATTCCCTACATTGATTTCTCCGTCAGTAAAGATTCGAATGAAAACTTGACCTGGAATATTCGTGCCAGAGGAGCTGTATAAAGCCAACCACAATCTTCTCAGCACTCCGGATTTTCCAGAAAACGCAAACACAGGAGAAGTGGTTAGCGCCGCCACTGTCTGAGACTTTAAGCCTAAACTGGTAAAACTGGATCCTGGAACGACACTGGTCAAACTCGATTTTTGCAACAACAAGTCTACATAATTCTTTGTTGATCCATCCTGTGAGTTGGTTGGATCAGTCACGTTGATCAATTTGTGTGAATTCAAATCCAAATCTGCTACACCTACAGTTGTTCCACCTGAAGCATGCGTGTCTACATAATTTTTCGTAGCTGAATCTGAAGCTGATGTAGGTTCTGCTAAATTGGTTAATTTGTGCGACGTCATGTTAATGTCGGTGTATGAAATAGCGTTGTAAGAGACTTTGGTGTCTACATACCCTTTTGTTGCAGCGTCTTTTAAAGCGGTAGGATCGGAAACGTTGATCAATTTGTGGCTATTTAAATCCAAGGCTCCAGTGATCGTGCTTGATCCATCTACTTTCACATTCATGCTCGAGCTGACGTCAACATAATTTTTTGTCGCGGCGTCATGCGAATTAGTAGGTTCGTTCAAATTGATCGCCTTGTGAAAATTCAAATCCAAGTCTGCAGTTCCAATCGATGATCCTCCTCCTGACGAATGCGTATCTACATAGTTTTTCGTAGCAGCATCGTGTGCGTTAGTCGGTTCACCTAAATTGATGATTTTATGAGAGTTGTAATCCAAATCTGCAGTGATGGTGCTGTTTCCATCTGTCCTGACATAGAGATCACCTGTTATGGTTGTTGATGAGGAAGGATCATAAAAATACCTTCCTAATTCAGTTCTTCCAAATTTGTCAATCATTTTATATAGTCACGACTTTTTTTTCACCAAAGTGTGTTAACAACACTTTGAAAGTCATCTCCTTCCTGTAATTTTTTCAAGACGTAAAGACACAAGTGTCCACAATAAGACGTGTTACCAAACTGCACTCTTTCGCTGTTGTAAAAGACAGGGCTTTTCAAATAGTCAACGAGCTCGACGAGAGGAGGCTGGGCATAAGAGTCAAAGCTGTATTTTTTGTCTCCATCTTTATACCAACAGACCCAATGAAATCCATCTGTGCTGGAATCTCCCGTGTTGGTAATTCCACATTCTTTTACTCTTGGCTTTTTAGGCAATTCATCCCTCACAAAAACACCTCTAAAGTTTTTAATTTTGAGCTTTTTCACAGCATCTATTAATTGAAAGTTGGTGAGAGGTTTATTCGGTAGTACAATTCCTTCAACGTTGATCATTTTTTTAAAATTCAGAAAAATTTTAAAAAGGGTTTTTTTACATTTCATCATCCTGCTCTATTTCATCTTCTTTCACCTCTAAATTCATGTCTTCACACATCATGATGCTATGAGGTAAAGATGCATTTTTTACGATGACGGCTTCGACCAGTTTAACTTGAATAGACACAATCGAAGGACCGATATACACCCCCTCAATTCTAAGCCCTCCAATAGCATAACATCTTTGATTGATAAAATCATGTCCAGAAGATCTAACCAAATTTTTATTACCACGTTCCCCTTTGACTCTATTTTGTGTATCAAGATCTGTTTTCTTTCTATGAAATACAGAAGTAATGAATATTTCGTCTTCATTTTTAGATCCTTTAGTTATATACATTTTAGCATAAAACACTGGTGCTGCATCAGCATGGTCAGCTTTATATTTTAAAATAGTCAATTCGTCTGAATTAATTTGCTTTTTTCTTCCTCCCTTTTTAAGTTTGGCTGACAATTTATCTACTTCACTTCTAATGAACAAAGTAATCTTTTCCATTGTGCTAATAAACTTTTCTTCTTGTTCTGTCTTTCCTTTCTTAGCATCAAAGCAAACGAAGGACATGGAATAGCCAGTCAATTTTTGTGTTGCTGGATCTTTATTCTCGCATACACCATACGAAAATAATATAGGTGTTCGTAATACAAGAGGACCGTCTCCAGTTGAATAAGAATATTTTATCGGTAATTTTTGATAGGCTACTGGTTTGGTTGCTGCGTAAATTTCTCCAACTGATAATTTACTCTCATCAAAATTTTCAATTGTAATAAAACTCATTTCTTTTATATAGAAAAGAAAATTATTTAACTCGTTTTTCAGAATAATGAAAATCTACGATTTTTTAGATCATTTTTTTCATAGAAATCACTTCTTCATTATTCACCCATGAGTTGAAAGAGTCTGGATATCCTAGCCATTTGACTAGTGATCTGTTCTTTTGCTTTCGAATGACTTTTTCAATTCTGAATATGTCTTGTTGCGTCTTTTGCATTTCTTGTTCATAAAATGTACCTTGTATTTCTTCATTGTTAGCATCAGCGATTTTATACGTGGGTGGATTCGTATGCTGAACATTTAACACGGTAAAAACCTCTTCAGTCCATCTCGGTGTATACCCCTTTTCAAAATGAGACTTCTTTTTTACGATCCTCACTTTGTCTCCCATTGAAAATTTTGGTTTTGCTGGTAATGTTTGATCCTTTCCATACAGGTTCCACCATACCCTACCTTTATTCTTTTCATCGCTAGCTTCCATTGGAGTCATTTTGATGGAAGAGTGCTTGGTGTTGTTATAATTTTTCACCATTTCATCTAATACGTCAATGTATTTATTGGTGTTGTTGGCTGAAAAATATTTAAACATTCTCTCTTTCATCGTTCTGTTCCATCGTTCAACAACAGAACTTTTTTCTTCATTTTCAGTGGAGTATAATTGCACACCTAGAGCTTGTACATGCTTGTTGTAAAACTCTTTTCCTTTATCCACCCACATCTTTGTACACTTTCTCTCCTCAAATATTTTGCTTAGAGCGCTAGCTACATCAACTCCAGTTTTACTCTTTAACGGAACGATCCATCCATACTTTGAAAACACATCGATCACCATGAGCAAGTATTTTACACCGTTGTTGAATTTTGAAAACGAATGCATGTCAACCAAATCAGCAGCCCATATTTCATCGATGTCGTTCACAAACACTTTTCTTCTTTTAAAATGATGAATGACTGGTTTATGAAGCTCCTCTGCAAGCTGATCCGTCCATTTCAGGTTCTCCGGTGCTTTTTTTTAAAACCTAATCCGAATTTAGCTTTGGCTTTGATGATGGGAGTGATCAGTTTTCTTTCGTTAATCTCTTTTTGAGTGGGGTTTGGAATGGAGTTCATTTCTTCAAGCATCATTTGATCTGCTACATTTCTGCTTTTAACATCGTTTAAATATTTGTAAGCTAAATCGTGGTGGTATGCTGCATTGTCTACTCTATCCACCGGTTTACTCCAATCTTGATACATGTCTGTGGATGTGAGTCTTTTGTCCAAGTTTGTGCCAGGTCCTGCAAAATTCATTCCTGGAATGTGCATTTCTCCTGGAAATTTTGCCCATGGAAGCTTTATTTTTTTTGAAAAATTGTTGATCGATTCCACCAAGTCTCCTCCATTGACTTCATTCGCAGAAACAAACTTGCATTTGCCTCTTCCGCAGACGGCACAAGTTCCTTTAAGCATATTTCTATTGCTTTTGCTTATAGAATGGTACAAGTTGTTCGTTTCTGTTATTCTTTTGCATTTGACACAATACATTTTTTTATATTCAACATAATAAAAAAATGGAAGTGATTGATTTGTCATGGAATGTAAATAAAAGCAAAAGGAAAAACAACAAGCTTTTGCCTAAAAGTATACGTGGAATCATTATTGGGAAATCAGGATGTGGAAAAACAACGTTGCTACTCAATTTACTTTTAAGACCTGGGTGGTTAGACTATAATCATTTGCAAGTGTTTGGAAAATCCCTTTTTCAGCCAGAATATAAAATACTCAAAAACTCGTTCGAGAAGAAATTGCCAAAGGAAGTTATTCTTAATTTGTTTAACATTCAAAACAAAATTGATGAATTAAACGTAAGCCCTGAATGCGTTATTAATGAAATTTCAAAAAAATGGGATAACACAGAAGATATGGAATGCCAATTTTTCGAAACGGCTGACGATGTGCCTAATCCTGAAGATCTTGATTCATCCAAAAACAATTTAATGATCTTTGACGATTTGCAATTGACTAAACAAAACAAATGTGAAAAATACTATATCCGAGGAAGACATTCTAACGTTGACTGCTTTTACCTTGCTCAAAACTATTTTATGCTGCCTAGGCAAACCATCAGAGAAAATGCCAATTTCATTTGCTTGTTTCCTCAAGACTTTAAAAACATAAACCACATTTATCAAGATCATGTTTCAAGCGATATGAAGATAGAAGAGTTTAAAAAGTTTTGTAAATATTGTTGGTCACAACCTCACGGATTCGCCGTCATTGATTTATCCTCTAAAAAGGATTGTGGGAAATATCGAAGCGGATTCGACAATTTTTATTTTCCCAACTCTATATAAAAAGATGAGCGGATTTTATCTCCTTACAAAAGCAAAAAAAGAAACTCCAACCATAAGAAACAGCGTCATCCAAACCGAGTTTGACAACCCCATTGAATTTGATCCTAATAAAAAGTATGAAATGGCTCTTGTTGGCTTTGACACTATTCACAGCTATACCAACATCAATTCGACAAATAATGTTTTCAGATACAGTCCTAACGCCGGTTCAAACAGCTACACCATTTACATCGAAGAAGGAGCGTATGAAATTAGCGAGATTAATGATTATCTTCAGAAGGAAATGGAAAAACAAGTTGGAACCTTGTATAGAAAGGATGGTGTTGTTATCGGTGCAAACCTAATGACTTTAAGATCTACACTGAAATTTGGAAAACCTGGATCTACAACAAAATATTGGGTGGATTTCAACGTGAATAACAGTTTAGCTCCTGTTCTCGGATTTAATAAAGCGGAATATACCTATGTAGAGAAAAAAGAAGATCCGACTAATCCGGATAAAGTCACAAGTTATATTGACTATTACGAGTCTGAAGCAATTTCGAGAATAGACGACGTGACCATCATCAGAATCACAAACGATGTTATCGGAGCATCTTATGATAACGGAAAAAGAACATCTGACATTTACTCTTTTCATCCTGACACTCCTCCAGGCTACAAAATTACCGAAAAACCTTTCCACTTGATTTACCTTCCCATAGTAGTAGGCAGAATTTCAAGAATGGAAACAAGAATTGTAGATCAAAACGGTAACTTGATCGACTTTAGAGGTGAAGACATTATCCTCCGATTTCATGTGAGAAAAAGAATAACCTCTGTGCTTCAAGACCTTTTTACGAGCAGCGCTGTTCAACGATAATTTTTTTCTTTTATTTAAAAAATGAGTTATCAAAAAGTAAAATTAAACATTTCACAAAGTCAATCTGACAAAATAAAAAAAGCGATTCAAGACAAGACTGATGTCAATATAAGGCTATCTCATCAAGACTTGAACGGTGAACATATTCTCGCTATTACTCATGCGCAATTGAACAAAATTACAAAAGCGTATGAATCCGGTAAAGGAGTCACTCTTAAATTAAGCAAAAGACAACTTGCACACAACTCAACCATTGAAGGTGGATTCATCGGAGCTCTTCTACCGTTATTAGGTATGTTAGGCAGCACTATTGCTACAAGAGTAGTTCCTGCTCTCGCCACTGGATTGTTAGCAGGAGTAGGCTCTTCTGCTGGCTCTGCTATGGTTGATAAAATTGCAGGAAGAGGAATCGTTTACTTGAAAAAGAATGGAAGTGGAATGAAAATGACTGCTGCAGGATCAGGAGTCTTTTTAAGACCTTGGGTGAAACCTACTATTGGTGAAGGACTCTTTGTTAAAAATGGAAAAGGCTATCAATCTATTGGATCTGGCTTATTGCTCGGACCTAACTCACCCTTTAATAGCATTCCCTTTTTAGGTGCTATTCTATGAATAAACTCTTGTAAATTTTATATATAAAGATATATAAAATTATTCTTTAATTTTACTCATATTGAAATTTGCTTTCGTATTCTTAACAATATCTTCACTATAATCACGATAAATTCTTTTGTCATCGTTAGCATGCACTAAACTTCTATTCACTGTTTTTCTCATTTCAATATGATTATATGTATCAATAGCAGATTTTAATCTTATTAAAACTTCTTCGAATGATAGCATTTGAATCATTTGTATAAACGATTTTTTAACACACTTTGGAAGCTTTCGAACGTTTCTTTCTAATTTAAGAAATTTTCTAGATTTCTCATCACGATATTTCACTTCTTCACCTTCAAGAATATAAAGAAGATCGAATTCATCTATTTCATCCATTTTTATTACATAAGAAATTTATTTAACTCAAAATTCAAATTTTTTTATCTGTACATCGTTTACTGTAGAATAGAAAAATACGATGACGAATTAAAAGAATGAACTCGCTCTCATTAAAAAATGAGCATTGTCTTATTAAACACGAAAATCATGGAAAAGTTTGACAAGGATAACATTGACGATATGACGCACTTAAGATCCATATTTCTTCTTTTAGAAAACAAACACGACTTGTCAGATGAAGCTCTAAAGCATCTGATGGAGACCAAAGACGAATTGGATAAACGCAAGACTGAAAAAATAACGTTCATCGCCAAGACAAACCATCTCATCCAGCGATATCAAGACATCCTACAGACGCAGCTTTCGTTTGAAGACCGTGCTAAATTTGACGAAGAAAAAAACCAACTTCAACGTCAATATTTTACCATTGCAGAAGAAACGCTTTCTCAACGACAGTGGACCGATATTAAAATTGCCCAAAAAATTGTCTTGCATACTAAATGTAAATTTTGCATCAACGATGACCTGAGCCAGTTTGAAATGGACGACAGCAATAAAAAATACTGTCTCTTGTGTTCAGGGCAACAAGAAATGTTACAAACAACTGTCTCATATAAAGACTACGACCGATCCAATTCAGTAAACAAGTACACTTACTCGCGCATCATTCATTTTCAAGAGTGTATAAAACAATATCAAGGCAAACAAAACTGCAAGATTCCTGAAGAAGTCTTTGAAAATTTGGAGAAAAAATTTAAGGCGCTCAACTTGCTGATCGATTCTGAAAACACCAATGTGAAATACTCCCGCATTACCAAAGAACACATTCTGATCTTTTTAAAACAACTCAACTACACGAACCAGTATGAAAATGCCAACTATATCTATTACGTGCTCGTCGGTAAGCGAGACGATATAGAATATCTGGAAGAGCAGTTGATTAAAGATTTTAAGGATCTGTCTTTCTTATACGATTTAGTGTACGGAAAAGACAAGCCGAAAGAATTAAAGAGAAAGAGTTTCATGAACGCGCAGTATATTTTGTTTCAGCTGCTCCAAAATAGAAGTCATCCATGTCGCTTGGAAGATTTTTCAGTTTTAAAGACCATTGACAAGAAAAGATTTTACGACGACATTTGCTCTCATCTGTTTGAAAAACTCGGATGGAAATTCACACCCACCTTTTAATTATAAAACCGTGCTTTACATTTATGGACTATGATCAACTCTTCGGACATGATGATTAAATATAAACTCAGAACACGAGGCAGAGACACAAAAAGGTAAGTCAACAAAAATGATTGCAGAAAATTAAAAACACGACGCCATCTTGAATTCATTAAGTATTAAAAAAATGTCAATGCGACAGAATCGATATTGTGTCTTGAAAACTGTCAATGCATATAAAAAAATGTCAATGCGCCAGAATCGATATTGTGTCTTGAAAAATGTCAATGCATATAAAAAAATGTCAATGCGTCAGAATCGATATTGTGTCTTGAAAAATGTCAATGCATATAAAAAAATGTCAATGCGTCAGAATCGGCAAGTCATAGTAGTTACATACATACATACATACATACATACATACATACATACATACATACATACATACATACATACATACATACATACATACATACATACATACATACATACATACATACATACATACATACATACATACATACATACATACATACATACATACATACATACATACATACATACATACATACATACATACATACATACATACATACATACATACATACATACATACATACATACATACATACATACATACATACATTAGGGTGATTCTATTTTTTAGTTTGTCATGCAAACCTTTTCTAAAACATGAATAATTGTATTCTAAGAGCAACTAAATAAAAAATAATTAAAAATTTGAAAATTTTACTAGGTCAAAAAAAAAAGTTACTTTATGGAAATAAGACAAAATACTTAGGCAAAAAAATTGATAATTTGTATGATATTTTTTTAATTAGCTGAAGTTAATAGTGAATATAATATAAAACTAGCTTAACAATTATTGGTGGATTAGAAATAAAATAACTGTATTCCATTTTCTATTTTAGTTATAATTATATTTACCTAAATATGTCCCACATAAGTGCTAAAGGAGCATTAAAGAGAAAAGCAAACAACTTAACACCACCGTGTTCAAAGGAATCTCGGGAACTGCTTGCTTCAGCAGCGCCTTATGGATTACGGACTAAATCCTTAGCCAATTTCAAGACTATTCCAGAAGTCCGCCACATTCTTGGCTACTATCACCATCTAGCTGACACACGCCCCGCACCACCATCAAGAGCTGTTATGCAAATAATAGCAAAAGATTTGGAGCAGCTCTGGAATGTGAAATTTAGCATGCCCTCAGTATCCAGAGCTGGCATCACAAAAAAATTGAATGAAGTTGTGAATGCTTATAAATTAAGTTTGAAGAGAAAATCGAATATGGATTTTTTTATGCCATTTGATATCCTTAATAAAAATATAAAGCTGAAGAGGGAAGAGCAGATCTTCTATAATCATCAAATGGATGATAGAAAGAGCTGTGTATTAACCAGCCAAACAGTTGTTGAGCATCCTGCTAACAGGCAGTTGATACCAAAAAACATGGATCTTGATTATGTAGAGCAACTGTACACAGAGTCAAGCTCTGAAAATGATAATAACGTTGATGATTTTCAGCCTTTGTTTGAACGACCCAAACGGAAGTTTAAATCAAAGGTGAGTAATAATAATTTTTGGAAATAAAAAAAGTTTTTTTATTAAATTTATATTAATTTTACTTTTGGTTTAAGGCGATGCCAATTGCCATTATGTGCGCAGAAGCTGGTATCTCAACCCACAAAGGAGTTAGTGTAACTCGCTCATTAAGTTATTTCCATAGTGACATTCCAACTCCAAATCAATCGGCTATTTTCAAAGCTGGTAAAAGGTTGCAAGTCACAACTCTACTTAAACTTAAAGAAGCTTTGTCTGTTCAATTATCCTTTATATTACACTTTGATGGAAAAGGTGTGGCACCATATGATTATGGGATTAAAAAAGTGGAACGCATGGTCATTGCCCTTCAGTCTGATGGACCAATATTTTGGTACATTGGCCTCAAAACATTACATACTAGCGGAACTTCTGAAAATCTAGCCGCTATGATAACGGAAACATTGTTAGAGTATAATGTTGTGCATAAAATATCCCTTATAATTTGTGACACCTGCTCTGTCAATACAGGTTAGTAAAATTAAAATTATTTATTTTTAAATAATAAAAAAAATCCAATTAAATAAGTTATTCCATTTTACTTCAGGTGGATCTTATGATGGTTCTGGTGGAGTAGTAGGGATTTTAAGATCTAAGCTATTTAACAGGCCTGTTCCTTATTATGGATGCAATGCTCACATTTTGGACCTTGTTTTGAAAAAAATGGTAATTTTCCACTTGCCAACAACATCAAAATCGCCTACTCTAACTGACTTTAAGTTCATTCAAAAACTAAAAAATAAGTATCCGCAATTGAAAGAATCATACAATATCCTGCATAAAACACCTCATCCTCCTCCTACTGTAAAAACCTGGAGAGATGATTATAAGCTATTGGCTAGGTTTGTTTTATTAAAAATTATTATTTTCAATATCAATGATTTGTATATGTGATGAATGCGTTGATCCATTTTATTGTTTATTTTTCCAGGTTATGTATTGCATTTAGGCACTATTTGGACACCAATATTTTACCCAAACTGCAGCTACCAACGAAATTACCAAGTTCTCACTCAGCAAGGTGGAACAGCAGAGCAATATATGTCTTGTTAGGCTACTTTCTACTTCCTGAAGAACGACCATTATTGAAAGAAATAGCTAAGTTTATTAGCTGTTCTTGGTCACTTGCATGGTTTAAAATGAGAGAGGAACCCAACTGGGAAAACTTAAAAGAAACTACATCAAGCTGCATTAAAGCCCAAGAAGCTCTGACAAGACATATTCTTGGTGTTAAAATCTCATTCAAGAATGTGCATCGAACAAATGAGGTAGCTGAGAGAGGACTCCGAGCTATGGACATCCGATGTTCCCGGGCTAAGTCTGATGATGCTCTTGAGAGACTTTTTTTAACAGAAATGTTTATGCAAATGTCGAATAAAAAATAACTTCACTTTATAAACTTTGTCGTATTTCTTTTGCTTATGTATAAAATAAAAAAAGACTAAAAAAAAGAAATAATTTTGTCTTATTTCCATAAAGTAACTTTTTTTTTTGACCTAGTAAAATTTTCAAATTTTTAATTATTTTTTATTTAGTTGCTCTTAGAATACAATTATTCATGTTTTAGAAAAGGTTTGCATGACAAACTAAAAAATAGAATCACCCTAACATACATACATACATACATACATACATACATACATACATACATACATACATACATACATACATACATACATACATACATACATACATACATACATACATACATACATACATACATACATATATATATATATATATATATATATTACTTGTTTCTCTTACTTATACTTCATTCTTTGCAGGTCTTCTATTTGTTCTTGAAATCATGTCATGGCTACTTCGATGTTGACTCTGTAGTCCTTTGTCTTAAAAAATGTTGAAAATGGTAGTATTTTTTTTTAACTATTTAGATTTAAAGTATTTATGATCTGGTAGCTCAACTTAAAACTTCCTTCAACATAATCTCCTACAATTTTAACTTGAATACCTTTTTTTAGGAATGAACTTATGATGTAAAAGACCATTACAGCTGCATAAAAACAAAAATATAAATAATTTGGCAACTTTCAAAGATGCACATATAAAAATCTTATTTGAATGCGCTAAGCTACACTAGCAGTGTTAAAACTTGCTTTAATGTAAGAGTATAGCATATGTCATTTGCAAATTGACATACGCTACATTTGCTAAACTTATTTTTTTTCTAAGGGTTTTACTTTTTTTAAGACATGCATACTTTGCTTTTAATAGGAACTATCTCAATTTACATTTTTTTAAAGAAGATTTCTATTTGTAAAATTATTTGAGAAAACGTTAGGATTGCCACTATTCATAAATCATAAATTTTTTTAATGTTTACATCGCTTTCGATATCTCTTTCTGGAGCATGCGCATAATAACATCGTGCTGTTGCGCTTTAAGTAAACGACCGTTGTGTGACCGTTGTGTGAACGTTGTGTGCACTACAATAAAAAGATTTTACTAAAAAACAAACTTTTACATGCATAATAATCAGATTTGTTATATCCAGATCGAATGATTAATTGTTAGTTATATTGCGGGTATATATAAGGCTACTGCTGCACCGGTTGCTTAGTATTTCAGCGTAAGTATCAATCGTTTTGAATGTGACGCTTAAAGTGCCTCTCTTTCGTAGCGTACTTTAGTTTGAAAAAACCCACGTGGATATTTTTTGCCTCCTAGATACTTTGTAAACACTTAAAATGGATATCCTTAACTAATAGCTCGTATATGGTATGCGCCTATACCGGCAAATATAAAAAATCTATGAAAAAGCTGTTTAAATTATTATACAAATTTAATTCAATACTTAAGAAATCTAGTATGCATTAATATAAAAATCTATAGCACCACCATTAGAAGACTGTCTTAACTTATATAAATCAATATAAATATATCAAAAAATTTCGTGTTAATATGAATGTTACCAAAAGTCATCCTAAATTGTAATTCATTAATAAAACGCAATTACTTAATATGCTTTGATATACTATGATAAAGAAAATACAAAAAAATCATTAGAAATAAATTAATCACATAATAAAAGTAGAAACTTACGAAATTCATTTAGCAACACCCATAAGTCAAATTTTATAAAAGAGAACATAGAGGTAGAATAAATAATGTAATGTATTCACAGATTTACTTGTACATAAACTTACATGCATAAATAAAAATTTAGAAATGATTGAATAACTTAAGAACAGATTCTTGAATTGAAAACTTTTAAGTTGGGAGATTGGATTCAAAGTTAAACAGTTAAACATAGTACTCACAGAATGAGAGCAGTTGCTGTACTTTGATTATGCAATAGTTTTAAGTAACTTTTTCACATTATATAACATATTTCTAAGAGTAGTAGTGTTTTTTAACAATAGATCAAAAGTTGTGATATGTGTGTGTAATAGCTACCTTTGTTTACAAAGTATGGACTTATTCAAAGTTCAAGATAAAAATGAAGAAAATCTTACGCAATTATCTACTGTATTGGTAGTTTTTCAATTTTTAATTATTGTATGTTTTATACTTTATGTTGAACATTAACAACTAAAAAAGGCATGGATTGGTATAAAAAGCAAATATTTGTTTTAAATTTAAAGCAAAAAATAAGTACAGGTAGATTCTCAAGTAACAAATAGTAATCTTTAAAGAGATTTTCAAATTTTTATATTACAAGATTTTGCAATTTTTAATATGTATGTATAATAATTGCTGAAACTCATTAATGTAGAACTTATCTTGGACGTTTGGTATAAATAAAAATCTTCCAGTATTAAATTTGTCATCAGAAGATAAAAAGGTGAGTAAAATCCAGTTTTAAAGCTTAATAATAAATTATTGCATTCAAAAACATATATACCTATGTTTATATACAATATATATATATATATATATATATATATATATATATATATATATATATATATATATATATATATATATAGTATATATATATATATATATATATATATATATATATATATATATATATATATATTATGTTGTATGTATGTATGTATGTATGTATGTATGTATGATTTTTAATTTGAAATGAGAAATTTCGGAATTTGCAACTGCTATTCATTTGGAAAGTTATCTATAAATGTACTCATAAAACTATGCTAAAAATTTTAGTTATTGTTTTATGCTACTGCGCACACTGGTGTGTTGTATGATTTTGTTCACAATCAGCAAGTTCTTTATCAGGGCCATGTAAGTTAAATTTTTTGTCTTTATATGTACTTATTTAGTATTCATAAAGACAAACTTTAAAAAATACATAGACAGTTATGTTCATGTACATTTATTAGTTGTCAAGTAAATTTTTTTAATTATCACTTTTGATAAAAGAAAAATATTTCAGTAAATACATGTCATTTTCATAGCAGTGTTCTAAATTAAGTATTTAGTAAAGTTTATGTTCTGCATATGTCTAGAAGCTATACTACTGGTTACTTTATGTCTAGAAGCTATACTACTGGTTAAGATACACCTATCGAAAAATGGTCCCCAATTTTGAGGACCAAAAAAACTACCGATGGGGCATTAATCTGTAAGGTCTCAGGTATCACCAGATGTAAAAATTCAAATCTAATCTCTATAGGCAAAGGAGAAAAACACATTTAAAGTTTTATAGCACTTTGCGCTACTGATTGCACTTGGAGCCCCTTTGTAAATCTGTTTTGTTTTTTTTTTTTCACTTTTAGGATATGGATAGGGATGGCAATCCCAGGATCCCATATAAATTGTTGATCCCGTAATCCTAGGTTTTTTTACAAAAATTTCCCAGAATTTCGGGAATGTAATAAAAAAAGTAAAGATAAATAGGGATTAAGCTATTAACTTATTTTTACATCATAAAGTGTCTAGTAAATATAGTCTTTGTTAAAATACTTGTTACATAGCTGTTTGTTCTATTTGCAATATTTTAACTAGTTCAATTTCAAATTTTTGGCTTTATTTTAATTCTAAATCGTCACACAAGAATTAGAGGGTTGTATCTGCTTTTTTTTACATTATAAGAATTTATTAATAAAAGCTTTAATTAAGAATTAGTAATAAAAATAAAAAACGTAAAAGTTATATAAATAGTATTATCAGTTTAATTATGAAACATAAATAACAAAAAAGACTTATAGTTTTAGTTATAAAAAATGACAGGAATAAAACATTTTAACTAAGAAAAATTGAAAGTTAAATTTTCACAATGACAAAAAAAATTAGATAGAACCCAATAATTCTTATGCGATGAAATGTATACGTGATTCTAAAAAACTCTCTAAAAAAGGGTTTTAATTGATGAAGTTTTTAAAGCAAGGATTGTTAAGTAATCAAACTTTTTTACAGTTATTCAAAATGGTAATTGTTTTCACAGTAATAGATTTAGTTTGAATTATAGAAATAGTTTAAGATCTTTAGAAATTTAAAAAAAAAAGCCAGAACTTAAGTAAATATTTTTAACCTACAACCTATAAGGGTAGAAAGTGTAACTTCTGAAATTCAAAAAGAAATTTGATTATTTGAAAGTGGTGCCACAAGAGGTTATCGCGTTCAAAAAGCATATGATTATATACTATCTATATGGCCAACAAATGTGGAGTCCGAACAAGCAACTCGGTGGCTGGGTTTTTATGCTTAAAAAATCGAACGCAATTAAACGACAAAATGATTGATGCTTTCAGTTTTTTAAAGTGGTGCTTTCAAAAATAAATAAAATTCTTGTATACTGATTTATATTCATATCATTTTTAACTTTTATTTTTATTTATATTGTGTTATCTTTTTAATGAATATTTTTACAATTTAAATTACTTAGGTTCATTAGTAAACGAACTATTTTAGTTAACTAAAAAATGAAAAATGATTAATTTATTGATAAAATAATTATATTATCAATAAATTAATCATTTTTTAAAGTTTGATAAGTATTTTGCTCTTCACATGCATCACCACCAATTATTATTTCTGTCTTTTATCAAATCCCAGGATTTCCCGGGGATAAATTTCTCAACCCTGAAATCCTGGGATTGAGAATGTCCGGGTTTTTGCCATCCCTAGTTATGGAATTTTTAAAAAATATCAAAAACTCTTTACATATATGTGTTGGCTATAGCCTGACAAAGAATCAGCTATTTAACACTTGTGGTTTGTGTACAGGGACCTAAAGTATAGGGTATGACGCTAAAAGCCTCTTTAAAAAGAGACAACGGATGCTTTACGTTTTTATTCTAACCTTATATCAACTATGGAATTTTCAAAGGTTAATAGAATGAAGCCTTAGCATGTATCTTTCAGGCAAAAAAAATAGAAGCAAGATATCTTTTATCTGTGCAATGTATAGCTCTTAAAGTAGGAATCTCGGCTTTGAAAAAGTGGCTAAAATATAGCAGCTTTTTGTGGTTTTTATGCTTTTTAAAAATTCAAAATTGCATCAAACAACTAATTTAGTAACAATATCATGTGACTAGTGGAAATGGGATTCTATGGTTGTTAGACATCACATTTGTGTGTACTTTGTCTGCAAAAAAAGTCCTTTTTTTGTCCAAGTTTGTATAAAATATGAGGTAGAAAACACATAGCTAGAGGCATTTTTTCTAATTGTTTTGAATTTAAAACACATAAAAACCTCTTTATATTTTGGTTGTTAAACCCACAGGTTTGCTTTGTTGCTTTTGTTTAAAATGATTGACCAAATATTGGATGTAATAAAAACTTTTTTTCATATTGTATTATCGGTTGTTTTTTTGGTCCTCAAATTGAGGTTGGGACCATTTTTGGAGAGGTGCGAAGAGTTGAGGAATTTATATTGCTACTATCTTTTTTCTAATTGTAGCAAAATCCAATCAGTTGTATATGTGTTAGTCCTGATAAGAAATGGTTGGTTACAGCAGACATAGGTCCTAACAGTCTGGTTATTGTTTGGGATATTATTGAGAGGTAAATTATTATGTACATTTTAATCTCAATTTTTTATCTTAAGGGTTTTAAAAACTTTTCTTTTATACATAAAGGCTTCCCTTTACATGGGCTTCATATTCATCTCCTAATGTTTAAATTGTTAAAATACATAATTAACTTGATTGCTTATGCTTTCATTTTTTTTCTTCCTTAAGAACTTTTGTTAAGTTAATGAAATAATTTACTTGATTATTTATGTTTCCAAATTTTTCTTGCTTAAGAATATTTGTTAAGTTTGTAAACCTTGGTTTCCTAAAATTATGTTCATTTTATATAATCGTTTGAGTTAGAATTTTTTCCTCTGAAGACAATATTTAATGTAGACCATTTTTTCCAGAACACCTCTGAAGACAATATTTAATGTAGACCATTTTGGAGTTTCATGTTGTGTCATATCTGATGATGCTAAGTATATAGCTCTTCTAACTTCTTTATTACCTCAGGTGACTTCTTCAACTTCCTCATTACCTTTTTTTGTTAAACTTTGTTAATCTTTTGCTAAGTTTTGTTAAATTTTTGTTTTCGTTATGCTTTTCATTTAAAATCATACTTAAACAATGTTAAAAAAGAAAAAAAAATTACCTTGGTCAGTTCTTCTATTTTTTTTGATCAGTTCTATTGATCAGTTCTTCTATTTTTTTTAGAGATTGACAGTATGGGACTGGACAACTGAATCACAGGTACCTATTGCTACCAGTGTTCTCTTGGAGAAGTTTGGGTTAATGGTAAATGTTTTTTTTTTATATGGTATGATTAATAATTAAGCAAATTTAAAAATGTTAAACTGCATATCAAGTCATGTTTTGCTTTCTGAGTGATTGTTTAAATGTGTTTTCTTATTAGTTATATTTATAATGATTTTTAGACTCATCTTGCTTTTAACAGCAAAAATTTCAAACAATTAGTATGCAATAATAAATTGAGAATAACTTTTGCACATTGGGTAAGTGGAGCATTTTTTAACAAGTCGTTTTTGCTAACAACTTTAAGTTGTTTTAGTTATACTTTAAAAGATATTTATTATTGCAATGCCTTTGTTATTATTGTTTTTGTTTAGGAAAAGGATGGGAATTTTTTTCTAAACTCACCCCAGCTTAGTGATAAGGTTTGCGAAGTTTTTGTTCCTAATTGTTACTTGTAACAACATTTGCATTAAACGCTGACAACTATTTGTTGAGAATATCTTTAAATTACTGTTTTATTTTCAAGCAAAAATAAAATATAGTTTGTATATTTACATTATTGTATATTGATTTTATAGATCATTGATATCTGAGATATGGTTAATGAATATAATAATACTACTTTCAGGATTTTAATACAGTCATAGGAAATTACACTCAAAGTGTTCTTCACCCACAAAACTGTCAAGCATATACAGCCACTGATAATGGAAGCATTATTATTTGGTCTCATCTTAAAAATGGTGAATGGAAAGCTTTAAAAGTTGTTAACATTCAAAAAGATGCTATAACTGCATTAGTCTTATGGAACAGTAGTTTTCTTATAACTGGTGACGTAGCAGGAAAAGTGAAGTTTTATGACACAGAATTAAAGTTGAAAAATTGGTTTGTTTGTTAATTTAAAATTTTTACCATTAAATGGATCTAGTAATGTTTGAATTTTTTTTTTTCGATAAAAGTGTTCAAAACTTAAGTTTTTTTTCTGTGTTTTTGAGAGAAATAAATGCATACACCATTAAAATACTTGTTATCTCGATAGAAGTAAATGCATACACCATTAAAATACTTGTTATCTTGAGAGAAATATATGCAAACACCGTTAAAGTACTTGTTATCTAGGCCTTAAAATTGAAGTAATTAGACAAAAACCAGCAGATTTTGATTAGGTACATGTTCTGTCTGCCAGACTTTTTTTGAAAAGTTAGGTTATGCTTTCCGTATGCATATGTTACATACCACTGAATGTGTTTTTTTAGAGATAACCATAATGCAAGATTATTTATTTAATGCACATTTAAGTTTCATTACAAAGAATAGTTTTTAATTTGGTTTCTAATAAAGTTAATTCTAAATGTGTGATAAAATAAACAGTAATGTCATATTTATGTGAAAAACATGAAGAATGCTAATGGATTTACAAAACTTTAACTGTTCATAATTGAAGATTTTAATTTGTCCAAGAGTCACTTTTTTTTTGTTAAAGGTTTGAAAATTTTGGAATTGAGGGCTCAATCATTAGTATCTCTTTCACAGCAGACTCCAAGCAATATGCATCCAAGTCTTATTCTAAAAATTTGACAAATCTAGAATATTCACTTACTGGGATAGATTTTGTGATTACTACTAGCAAGGCAAATTATGTCTACTTCAAAACAGAAGGGAGTGAGGTGTTGGTAAGGATTCTTGAAAAATTACAATTCTTTTGTTAAATGCTATATTTGAAAATATCATTGTTGTTAACTTAGTTTTAAAATAATTTAGTCATTATTTGGTTGGATGGTTTTGTGCAACAGCGTGGCCTACATTTTTTATTTTACAAGTTAAGCATCTACTTTGTTGGAAAAACTGTTATTTTACAACAAGAAAAAATGTTTTGAGTCATTCTTTGATTAGATTGCCTTCTAGCACATAAAATGTTAACTCACACTTGGTTTCTTACCTTACGGGTTTTGAACAAGAATGGTTTATCCAACAATTTTCTTCTGTTATCACAATGCTTGTATGGATAAACCACATCTTTGCATAACACCATTCAATTCAAAATTCAATCAAAATTTTAGATTTAATAAATACTATTATTAAAGTATTAAAATACTAAGTATTAAACAGCTTTAACTTAAACCAAAGATATTATTTTAATGGTTTACTGGCTGACATTTTAGATTTTTGAGAACTTTTTCTAGTTTTCATGGAAAGAAAATGATAAGGGAATCAAAGCAATTGCAAGCCATTTTAAAGAGTAGGTATATTCCTGTATACACTCTCCTGGGACTGATATTTTTAAACTTTTTTTAAATATTATAACTAATGGTTTATTTCCATATTAATTTATCTAAAATTTCAATTTCAAGCTACTTCTTGCTCTTATTTACCAATATTTTTCGTGAGCATGATAAAGTATATTATCTGCATTTTGCTTATATCTTCTAAATTAAATGTAATTGCAATTATGAAAGTGTATTACATACATTTTTAAATACAATATTGAATTTTTGGTTATTTATTTCATTTGTAGATCTTTACTTGCTATAGGTGGTATAGGAGGGTTGCTTCAAATTTATAATTACCAATCAAAGTGAGCTCATTGATTTTTATATTTTATTTTAGTTATGCAGTTTTTAAAGCAAAAACTTTTGTGATCAAAAATTTGTTGAAATTACCTAACATTATTTACAAATAATGTTATTTATTTTTATTACTTAAAAATATTTTCCTATTATACAATTTTAACTACCTTCTATTGTTTTCTGATAATTATTTTATTTTACATATAAAAATATTTCTAGGTCTTTGATTCATTCAAAAGATTTGAAGTGTGGAATCACTGCTCTAGCTTATCATCCAAATGGGGATTGTTTAGGTGAAAAAAAGTCTCTCCTTTTTATATTTAAGATTATAATTATCATAATTGTTATCCTTCATTTTGTAAATTGTCACTTTGGTAAATTATTTTTAATAGGGGTTTTACAATTATTATCTTTTTTTGCAGCTGTTGGCTTTGAAAATGGGACTGTAGAACTGATCAACCCTATTACTCTAGAGCTCGAAAGAAACAATGATAATGTTTTTGCATTCAATTGCTTTTCCAATTCTTCCTTATTGAAACTGGTGTTTTCTAATAATGGGAATTATCTTGCTTGCTCAGTAATTTGTCTAGTAGCATTTTTTTCCTTTAAAGTTTTTTTTTTTTTTTTTTTCACCTCAAATTTATCTTTAACACAAAAGTTCTTACAAATACATCTTTAAGATGCATTTTATTAATAATGGTTTAAATTTATCTTTAACACAAAAGTTCTTACAAATACATCTTTAAGATGCATTTCATTAATAATGGTTTAAATTTATCTTTAACACAAAAGTTCTTACAAATACATCTTTAAGATGCATTTCATTAATAATAATTTAAATTTTTTTATTCTATAATAGAAGAAAGCCACGTTTTGCACAAAAGTTGTTTCATATTGTGCATATTGTAATAAGTGTAGCCACCCTTATAGTTATTAAGTATTTCTAATTGTAAATCTAATGATTTACATTCAAAAATGAAATTGTTTTGCATACTTCAAAGTAATTTTTTTTCTTTTTATGTTGTGTTGATATAGACTCTGGACAAGTGTATTCTTGTATTTCAATGGAGTAAACAAAACAGGGTTTGGTTTTTTTTGGGCAAAAGCCGAGCTCATTATAAAGAAGTTAATGGTACAAACTATTTTCTATTTAGATGTTCAATTTTTTTATTTTATGTATTATTATTATTTTTTTTTTACTCTTAAAAGTTTACTTTTAAGAATTTACTCTAATGTATGTTACTTTAGAAAATGAATGTTATTTTAGAAAATTTGTTATGTTACAAAATCTATGTTACTTTAAAGAAAACTTTTTTAAAAAAAAGGAAAAGAAATATGATTTTAGATTTGATGTTTATGTCTGGTTTGGATGATGATACCTCAAGGTTATTCTCAATTGGTGCAGATCGTATGCTGGTGAGCTTTATATAAATACTTTGCAAATGAATGTGCTGAATCCTTATTTAAAGAATATATATATATATATATATATATATATATATATATATATATATATATATATATATATATATATATATATATATATATATATATATATATATATATATATATATATATGTATATATATATATATATATATATATATATATATATATATATATATATATCAATCAATGCCAAGAAAGTAAATTTCTAACAAAGCTTTTCAAGTTCAAATTGAAAGTTAAGCTTAAAGGAAGTGGTTTAAGTTAGGAACAGTTAATCTGATTAGCCAGTGGGTGCTACTTGAAGTTACTACAACTCTGTTCTTGTCAATAATTTCTTATCAATATTTTCTAGTTGTTTTCAAATCTATTTCAGTGCAGCTTTCAAAGTTTCTGGAAATTTTTAAAGATAATCTTGTAAGAACTCAAGGTGACTTCCCATTAAAAATCCTCCCCACAAAAGTTTGCTAATAGTTCAATTCTAGCCTAACTTATAAACTCTCAACTTTCAAGAATGATAGTTTTGATGAATAAAATGAATGGTAGATAGTGTAGCATTAAAGGTTAATGTAAATTACTCTAACAGTGTTTTTTACTAAATCCACTAAACAGGTAAATTAGAATTAAAAGTGTATTCTTTTTTTTCTTTTTGTTTAAGGTTGAATATGATTTAATAAATTCAGTGGAAAACTTAAAAGTTTTGATGTCAGATCGAATCGAACAGGAAGCTATACCCCTTTGTTTTACACCTTATCCTCCAATTGTCAAAGAAAATTTCTTTATTGTGGCAAATGATGCAGTAAATGACTTTTGAATTTTTTTTCTTTTCAACTTTTTTTAAAAGTTCCAAAACATTTTTTTATAGAAAAAAAAGTTTTGGAACTTTTTAAATTTTAAACTTATTATATTTAGTTTTTTAAATTTTAAACTTATTATATTTAGTTTTTTAAATTTTAAACTTATTATATTTAGTTTTTTAAATTTTAAACTTATTATATTTTGTTTTTGTTTCTGGTTTAGTACAAGTTGAAGTTGTTCAACTCAACAACAAAGATGTGTCGGCTAACAACATTAGGTCCTGTGTACGGAACTCCGATTAAAAAGTAATTTAAATTACATAATGTTTTACATATTGTAAGTTTTAGATTGTAACATCTGTGTGTTTGCTTAGCTATATCAATAAACTTTGCTAAAAATAAATGAAAAATCAAAAAAATAATCATAAGTAATTTATTGTTAATCAGGGGAATCATCAGTACTTTACAGTTAATCAGGGGAAAAATAATGAGGAAGTTATCCATTTTCTTTAAGATCTATGACAAGTCCAATGCAAGTTTGTTAATTTTGACTTAAATGATTTTTACCCTTCAAATAATCTGAACTTAGTAATTAGTATTATAAAGTTTGCAGCAGATCACATTCATATTTCTTACTATGACTAGACAAGCAATACTCTGTTCTATAGTAAAATGAACCATGTTTTAAGAAAGCTGATGTGGCTTTTTTCCTCTTTGCAAGTTTTAAAATATATTTTCTTTTCTTCTTTATTTGTTATAATTATATATCTGTCATCATAATATTAATGGTCATTTGTAGAAAAAAAGAAAAATTATCATAGGGTTTTTAAAGATAAAAGAGTCAATATAAGCATACAATTTTAAGTATGTTAACTATTTAATCTTATACTCAATCATCAATTGTTCATGCTCAAGCATAAGAATCTTCATTAAATAATTTTGATTAGAAAGAATCTGAAAGTGAGCTGCATAAAAATATGGTATTATCATTTCAGAGAACTGAAGTATTGTAATTAAAGTAAATAAAAGTATCAACAAGGAGGTTGAGTTTTCATCAGCATCTGATGAAAATTGGTTCAACTGCCTAAATATATGTTTTTACATGACCTTTATTTGCACCCATTTGTTCTAATACTAGCTATAAAAACTTCAAAATCAGACACCTAAATTCTTTAACTCGGAAGGTTGTTAAAATTTTAAATCCTTATAATCAGTGTTTAAAATGATATTTCAATGAGCAAAGATAAAGTTCGCCTAAATAAAAAATTATAATTAGTTTTATAATGTAGAAAGAAATAGTTTAATCATATATTGCATTACATCTGTTTAAATAAACAAGTACTATATATATGTTATTTACTGTGTATTTCATATTTAAAAAACAATTTGACTGAAGAAAGTAGAAATGCATAAAACTCTAAGTTTTATAGTTCCATTTATCTTATGTATCACTTAATCTCTATAGATTTATCTGACGTATTAATCTATAGATTTATCTGATGTATTACTTAATCTCTATAAATTTAAAATAGGATGGTGGTTTTACCAGATATTCAAGGTCCTCATCGATACATGGCTTATGTAACTGCTGATAAGGTAAATTGATTCTTTCTCAATAATAAGAGTTTTCTAGTACCTGTAGCCTAATTGGATCAACTTCAGTTAGGTTACAGGTACTAGAAAATTAGGTAACTGTTTATTATTGCTTAAATTTCAATTTGTACAAGTTAATGCATTTGTTGTTTATCCAGGTTGGTCTTACAATTTTACCATTAGATGGTAACCCATATAAATCAATGGCATTTATCTCACACAAACAGGTAACAATTAGCATATTAAAGATCTGAAATATGTTTGCTAATTCTATTATTAGTTAATTAATACTAAATAAACTGTTAATTAAACTAATTTATTAAGTAAATAATTTATTAAGTAATTATTCTGTTAAGTAATTAATCTATTAAATAATTAATCTATTAAGTAATTAATCTATTAAGTAATTAATCTATTAAGTAAATAATTTATTAAGTAATTAATCTATTAAGTAATTAATCTATTAAGTAAATAATTTATTAAGTAAATAATTTATTAAGTAAATAATTTATTAAGTAAATAATTTATTAAGTAATTAACCTGTTAAGTAATTAATCTATTAAGTAATTAGTTGATAGGTAGTGATCAGGGTGAGAGTACACAATAATTTTTACTGTCGAGCAAAGGAAAGAAAGTTTTGAGTTTTTTTCATAATTATAATTTCTTGTCAATTTAGCTTGAGTTTAATTTTTTCATGTTATAATTTCTTGCCATTTGATTTGGTGTATAGGCTTACGATATTGTTTCCTCTTTTGATGGTAAGCACATATTTACTTGTGGGGGCTTAGACCCAAATGTACTCATGTGGAAAATCAATTACAGGTGTTGTGATAAGTTTTTTACTTAAGATATTTAAAGATTTAAATAGTTATTTAAGTTAATACATATTTGAAGTATGTAATATATTTGAGCATATACATATGTATTTTAATTCTCTATTACATTTGTACATACTACACCAATTAAGCATTCTCATACTAATAGTTATGCATAATTTTAAACAGTGCATTAGAAGCTGCATCGTGTCTTGGTGGAATTGGTTTGACACCCTTTTACTCTTTGCTAGAAGGAGGACAAAATGGAGAGTTATTTTCAGAAATGGAAGAGTACTTCTACTATTGTCAGATAAGATCGTGAGTATTGACTTGAGTATGAGTACAAAATGATCTCTAAACCAGAGAATCTGCCAGGTTTTAAACCATGTTACTTGATTAAAACCTTTCTAGTTAAAGTTTTAAAGTTTAGTTATTTTTAAAGTATTTGTGTATGTTGATCATGAAAAAATATCTTTTGAAGTTTGAAATAAAAATCAAAAACCTAAAATGTTACAGTTTGCAGATAATTTAATTTGTAGTATATTTAAAAAATGATATTGAACCTTAAATTTAAAAACAACAACAACAAAAAAAGAGATGTCTTCAAATGATGCTGTTAACTTTAAAGATGCTTTTTTGAGCAAAAAGATATTGTAAAACTAATGTTCAAAATATATATCTAATTTTGGATGTCTACTTGTAGAGGTTTGAATTTGATGATTCCCTGGAAGTTAAAAATACTCTTCCGAGAGGATACCAAGATAGAGTTTGAGATGGAATAAAATCCAAACATCTGGCATCAACATATGTAGATGATTTCTTTATGTGCAACGAGGTGTTCGTTGTGAGAAAGCGACAAAAAAGACATTAAAATTGTAAATGATTCATGTTTTGATCGAACTATTGAATCAGAACATAAGCTACTGCTGAATTAAAAAACTTATTCGCAACACTTTTTTAGCGGGTTCTGTTGTGTTAATCAGTCCTCTGTAGTTAACTTTAACGAAGATTGACTGTAATCCTGTTAAAATGGGTATTTTTAGAGCTGCTAATTTTTCTTTTTAAACATTTTAATTGGCTATTTCTGCAATATCTTAACAACTTTAAGTGAGAACAATTTTAGTTTTAGGCATTTTTTAAAAATAATCTGACAAGGGTCATGCTGAGATGGTCATATTGAAAATGTTCATGTTGAAAGTTTGCAATAAAACCCTAAAATAGTTTAGGAATCAACAAAATGATCATAACGTAAGAAGAGTCCTGTTTACTTACACTTGTGTTTTTTCAAACCTTAACAAGCAAACCAGATTTTAAAAATATTTTTAACAAATCCTATACATTAATACTAAATTAGTAATAAAGGTCTTGATCGAAATGATGTTTGGCGATCTCTGTGGTTCACAGTGATCGCCAAACATCATTTCATACAAAGAGGTCATCAACTAGAAGGTCCATACAAAGAGGTCATCAACTAGAAAATTTAAATGAAACTTCTCTTTATCTTTCTTTCTAGCCAAGGTATTGATACCATGATGCCAAGAGAAGTCTCTTCAAAAATTCCGTTATCCGAGGTTCCGTTTCTTATGCGTGCTCTGGGTTATTATCCTTCTGAACAAGAGGTCTTTTTTTTTTTATCTTTTACTGATATAATTGTATCAATAATATATTTTAGTGACGCTTTTATCTTTTTTTAAAGATAGAAGATATGGTCAACGAAGTTAAATTCAGCGAATATGTAGATAGTGGCAAGTGCATCTATTCTCTTGATCTCGAAGATTTCATGAAACGTAATAATTTTCGTTAATTTATGAGAACTTTTTTTTAATCGAATGTAAATTTTATGTCATAAAAGTCTGGAGGTTATCGAAATTCGTCCCATATAATTCTATTAATTCTAAATAAGTGTAATTTGATATTTGATATTTTGTTATAACATTGTTTTCAAGTTTACTTGAACCATCGTCCTGCGTTTGGTCTTCAAATTTCTCAGATTGTAAAAGCATTTAAAGAAATTAGTCATAAGGAAGAAAATGAAGACAAAATTGAAAAAGCGCAGCTCTTTAAGTTACTTCAAGAGAAAGGTAAAAACAGTTTTTTACAAAAAGCCACCATTGATAAAAAAAAAACCCAACTTTATTTTTTCGTTAGCTTTTTAACATTTTTCCAATTTTACACTTAGGTGAGCATCTTTCTGAAACGGAACTCCTTCACTGTATTTCTTCTGCGATGACGAAAACTGACCCACTTTCAGCTACCGAAGAAGATTTACTTGATTACCTGCCTCAAAAGATATCTTTTTCTGTTTTTACAGAGAAAGTATTGATGCTCAATGAAGTAAAAACCAACAACAGCAGTTTCTAATATTCTCTTTATCATGTTTTCGGAATTTTTAATAAAATTAAAAATAAACGATAATCTAGTTTATTTATAATTTTATTATGTGCGTAAGATATCTTTTTAATAATAGATAGATAAAACGTTTATTTAATATTTATATCAGTTTACAAGAAATTTATGTGATTTTTTTTGTAAGTTTAATTCAAATTATAAAAATAGTTTTTACATTTTATATAAATTTTCAATTAAAATAAAGTTTTTTCTAATAATTTCTAATAAACCTTTGAGATTCTATAGTTAGCAATAAATATAATTCAACATTTCTCTAAACAATTTCTCACTTTCATTTCATATTGTCGTCCTTATTTCAACGTCTTTTTCTTGCGGCTCCATTTTTTAAGTAATATTCTTATGATTTCTCTTTTTCTTATCGACGTAAATATTCCGTGAGAGAACTTTCGGTTTATTTCTGTTCGTTCTTTTCTTCTTTAGTATATGTAGAAGGTGAATTTAGTCTCGATGTCATCTCTGACAAATTAATTTTACACGTACCGCTTGATATGTTGAGCAGGCTGTTTGGTATAACAAGCCGTACAAATTCTAATGTTAAAAGAAAAAAATTTTTCTAACAATTTCGATTGACTTCTAAGAACTTTCTGTTGTACCTTATTAAGTAAAAATGTAAGAAAAGTAATATTAAAACAGCCATATTTGAAAAACTGTACAAGCATTGTCCGATTTAAACAGACAATCTACCTTCGTAATAAATTTGCCGATCTTGAAGAAGGCCTGAAAAATCCAGTAAATCGTTGACTTCAGTAGGGGATAATTGATCAAGTGATCTAATTAATGATTCTCTTAGGCTTTTACTATTTATGAAACCAATTCCTTCATCGTCAAATACACGATAAGCTTCAAGCGTACTGGCGTGTTCTTCCATTGGTTTTGTCATCTTTTCCATGAGACAAATAAATTCTGGGAAGTCAATTTTTCCGTTCCCTTTTCATAATAAAGAATATATTCATGTATGTAATGCTTTATTATAAAATGACAACATTTAGCACTGTTTCTTTTTTAAATTTTGTTTTCTCAAGCGTGCCTATAGATGGCGGTTTTGTACATATAAATGATGGTATCAAAATGTTTTTGTTTTTTTTTTTTAATTTTTTTTTAAGAAAAAAAAAAGCAACAAACAAAAGAAGGAGAAAAGTAATACCATCTGCGTCGACTTCGTTGACGATTTGTTGAAGCTCGGAATCAGTGGGGTTGCACCCCAAGCTTCTCATAAGGGATTTCAGCTCTCTCGTTGTAATAAAACCGTTACCATCTTTATCAAACATTTGAAAAGCATCTTGGTATTCTGAAAAATAAAACTTAAAATCAAAAGGAAGCATAAATATATGTATGTTTTGCTAAGGAAATACGTAAGTTCTAAATATGCAACAAACAGGTGAAAAATAATTTTCAAACAGAAATTCCTGGACATTCATTATCGGCAATCATTCAATCAAAATTGAAAATTTTTAAAGTTACCTTTTAATTGTTCACTTGTCAAGTTATCCTTTAAAAAGATATAATGTAAAAAATATAAAAAATATAATGTATACATAGAAAGTTATTTTTAAAATGTATATTTAAAAACCGTTTTTCTTTACATATAACAATGTGCAATGTTAAGGTTCAGAATCAGAAAACTTATCCAAAAAGGATTTGAGTGTAATAATTTAAAACTTGATATTTACCCACATACCTTGACCATTTTTTGTTTACTAAAGAGCTTTGAGAATTTTTGAAAGTGCTTTTGTTTCGTTTAACACTGCATGAACTCCTTTATTATTCATAACTCTTACAGCTAGCATTATAAATAATGCAGAGTGGTTTGTATAATTCGAGAGATAAATAAGAGAAAAGAATATTTACCGCAATTTTTCTTTTACGTTGATGATTTCTTCTTAATACCGCAACTGAGTACGCCATTTTTTAGGAAAAAAATTTTTTTTTCTTTCTTTGATTTCTAAAAATATAAAAAAATTTTAAGTAATATTAAAGTGAAACTTAACGGCTTTCATTTCTTTGAAGTTTTTATAACTTTGTTATTTAAAGCGTTGCTAAATATCATACTCATAAAATTAAAGACCAGATACCATTTAAATTGTTTACGCGAATCGTAAAAGTGATTTTTTTACGCGAATCGTAAAAGTTATTTTTGCTAAAATTGTACTCATTTCTCAGCACCTTTGGAGACATGTATTTTCTCCTCACTCCAATACTACCAAATCGCCCTACTCCTATCTAATCTATATAAAACTAAATAAAAATTAATTCTTTTAAATATGAAACAATAGACAAGCTTTTAGTAGTCATAACTCGCAACATTTTGACGCGCGCTTATTACGGCGTTCACGCGACAAGACTCATACGTTAAAAACTATATGCGGCTGGTTTTTTGGAACAAATTTTAAATCAATCTAACAAAATTTCCTGTTTATTTTATTATTTTGTTTTTTCTTATTTTGATTTTCATGAGTTTTTTTTATTTAGTCTGTTTAAATAATAACTCGTGAAGTTCTTAAAGTTTTAATAAATTAAACAAAAAGTTAAAATAAAACACAACAAAAACAATTTTAAAAATTTGAGCATATTTTTTCTCTTGACACCTTCTGTAAAACAAATATTGACGTTTTAAAAATCGGAAATTAACGTCAATTAATGGAAACCAGGGCGAGTTTTAATTAACTTAAATACTTTTTCATGGGCGTTGATTAATGAATATTTGTTGTGACGTCATTCTAGAAAAGTTAGTTACCAGGAAATAAAAATAATCCATTTTGAAAGGAAAGTCCGAACGTATTAACAGTAACAGGTGCTACACAAGTCGAAATAGTTACTGGTAATAAAGATTCTCAAAAGTGAAATGAGAAAATTTAAAAAATTATTGTTTGCAAATGTTTGTTTTTTTTTTTGTTTTGTAAGGAAATTGAGGGCAATAATATTTATAGTTTTTTTTGTTTTTTTTTTACCAAACGTATTGGTTTTTTTTTAAATACGCAGCCTCTTTCCTTTTAAAGAGTGTTTTTATATGTTTTGTAGAAAATTAATTAATCATTTTCGTTGCGAATGTTTTAATCAAGTTATTTTTTAGACGCAGAGACTTTTTCTTTTATCAGTTTTTTTAATATTAGAATGGATTTTTATTTTAAATTATTAAAACAGAAAATAATGATACCTTTTTAAATTTCACAAGCGGTAATTTCAATTTGAGAGTATTTTAAAGGACCTTACAACCAAAAACAATGAAGCAACATGTTCATATATTTTGTATGGTTCGATTTCCAGCAAATGTAAAATGTATATGCCGTCAAATGACTTGTTATTCCAGTATTTTGTTTACAATAAAAGTACTGGTGACGAATGTGGTTTAAAGAAGTTCTTAATCAAAGACCCTGGGTTAATAAAATTTTTTGTATCTTTAAAAATCTTCTATTTTCTTTACCAACCTGAATATTGCATAAATTCGATATAATCATGCAGCCGTCAGCGTTTTAGAGTATTGCAGGATAGCTAAAATATCTTTTGTTAAAAACAATAAAATACAGACTCACCGAAATCTTGGAGCGCGCACGTTATAAAGTCGAAGGTTATTTAAATTTAAAAAAAAAGTTAGTAAGACTCTTATCTAATGAAAATCACAAAGTTCACAAAGGAGCTCCTTGCTAAGCTTGTTCAAAAATGATAACACCCTGAATATTTTATGAAGAGACAGGTTTTGTTTTCCTAAATTTTGGAATCTTCAACAAAGAATTCGAAATTTTTTTTTTTTTTTTTTTTTTTTTTTTATGTTTTCAGGCTCTTCAGGAAGATTTGAATCTTTAATTCAGCTAGAAGCTGTTATTTTTCTTTACGCCCAAAAAATCACGTAAAACAATAAAAGCTTTTTTTTTGCAAAGCAGTTTTAAAATTTGTGTCAGTTTCTTCTTTATCTGTTTTCAAACGAAATGAAGCCGAATTTTTTTAAGAAAATGAGCCAAGTTAACGAATTGAACTACACGAATTAAACAAAACGTTTCCTATTTTAATTGATATTAACACTTTAGTTTTCAAGGAGTTTGCAATCGATGTTATAATTACTGAAATCTTGACGCCGAACCACGCTGATTCTTTTTGTTTTTAATTTTTTATTGCATAATTTAAAAATATTTCGTATTTTCATCCGCTTTCTGTGTTTATTTTGTTTTTGTGCATAACCATTTTTATTTAGAATAACTCAATCTGGATGCTTCTAACATAATGAATTTTTTTCTTATTGTTGTTAACAAAGGGTTTAAACATTCTTACAGAACTATGTTGAAAAGCGTGGCAAATGCACGAAATGTAAAGCGTTTTAAAAAAGCCATTCTAAAAAACCTTTGATAGTTGGAAATTTTAATAAAAAAAAAAACTTAAACAACTCTACAAACATTTTTATTCGTGGTTTGGAAAAGTGTTTTTATCTTGTATAAAAAAGTTCGATATCTTCATAACTATAAATTAGTTGGCTTTAAGTTTTCAAAGAACATCTTTTAAAATCAATGACGACGTGCTGTAATTGTTCTGATTGAATTTCTTTTCGTTTTTCAAAGAGAATAATAAGATACCAGCTATCAAACAGAATGTTCAAGTAATTTATCACCTCCTTAAGAAGTTTGTTCAATCGGAAGTTACTGTTTCAATAGAGCTTATTGTTTGGATAAAATCACTCCTATTGGTTATAAACTCCCCCTACTAAAGTAAATACTCCCCTTCTAAAAAAAAAGAGAAAAAAAAAGTAAATAATGTCAATTAAATGTTTGGTATATAAAAAACGGATAGGAGATAATAAGAAAAAGATAACGATTTATGAGCAAATAAAAACATTCGATGGAGATATAGGGCGGAGATGTCCAAATATTTGATGGAGTTGCACAGGTGTATGCAAATTGCATCTGACAATCTTTTTTAAACTACACAGTGGATTGAGTCAGAAGAAAAACTAATTCTTTTGAAACAAATGCTGCAACCGTAAATATGGTTTCATTACAGTGTTGTTGCAGCCGGTAACGATTATTTTTAAGTAATTTTAAAACTTAAACAACTGATGCATTAATTAAATACAAATTATCGATGATAAGCAACCATTTTTCTTTTTATCACACCAAAGATTTATTCTTTTTGTTTACTTACACTATCGCAAAAATAACTTCACTTTTAAAATATCTCGAACCAGTCAATTATATTTTTTTTAAAAATACAAGGCTTTGTACGGTTTAAGAAAGAAAAACGATTCAACAAACAGGTGAATTTCACCTAATAAGATTCATCAATAAAAACATTTCAAATGAATTCTAATTTATCTTTTAAATTGTGTTTCTTATAAAACCTTCATGAAACTTTTCACTTTTTTTAAGATTTATTTTTTTTTTTGTTCCAAATAAAAGGTAAAACTTTTTTTTTCTTGAATTGAAAAAACTTTTTGAATTGGATCGAAAATTTTATTTTAAATTAATTATAAATTGAAACCTGAAAATTGAATAAACAACAGAAATATAGAATGGAAATCACACGATTAACATTAAATATATTTTAATCAGTTGTGCTATTATGACACATAACCATAATACCAAATCATAAATACCAAAATATGGCTGGTCTGCGTGACTTCTTCGCTCTATACAGATCCAGTTGAGGTTTCATGTAAAATTCCCTAACCACCAATCATTGTGGATTTTGAAAAGATTCATTCGTGAGAATTATTTAAAGTTAAATTTTTAAACTGAAGACTGAAGTTCTATTACACAAATAGTTATCTCGTCATCTAGAACTAAATTAGATCAACCTTCCTTAAAAGAAAAATTCTTTAGCAAATTCATTTTTTCAAAGTTGTTTTATTTTATTTTGTGGAAGTTAATTCAAAATAGTTTACGGGGGACAACACATTGTTGCGCAATTTACGAAGTCTTTGCGAAGTATTTACGAAGCCTTTGCGAACGTTACGATTAAAGATTAAAATTACGTGTCTTCGTAAAATTAACCGGAAGCAACAATAAACGATATCAGTTAAACTGTAATATTGAAATTCCGACGAGTAATTGATTTAATTAATTCCTAACATCAAGTAATTTGCTCGATAGGTTCGTTATAGCTTACGTAAATCAATTAATTTGCTCAAAATTTCCGTTATAAGCTGCGAGAACCATCAATTTATTACAATCCTTTCCCATTATATTGTCATAAAATTTCGAAACGGACTGTTCTTCTAGGTTTTTCTACAAACCCATTCGATACTAACGCACTATTAAAGAATGTACACATAAATTAGAACTGTTTCACTTTTATTGAAGTTGTCATAAAAATGTTTAGAAGTTTAAACCATGTAAAAAAAATGCTTTTTTTGTACATGCATCTTCTACCAACAATCACAACTTGTCATTTGACTGCCTTGGGTAAGGTCGTATCTTCTCAGTTTTTTTCCTGGCTTGTGTTCTGACATGCTCCTCTGCTGCTGAGTACTGAGACTGAAAGGTGTTTTAAGTAGCAATGGCTCCTTTTTTGACCTTCATCATCTATCTCTTCCTATGAATCCAAGACCTCAGTGTTTTCTTTCTCTTCCGAGTCATCAATTGGAATCTGACCACACTGACCTTACCAAAACATCGCCATATGAAGAATTTTGACATGTTAATGTCACCAGGACTATAGAAATTTAGTTGAAAAAAATGTGGTTATATTTCGTAACTGATGAATATTTACGTTTACGAATCGTAAATAACGATTAAAATACAAATAACAAAAAATAAATTTCATTATTAGCATCTCAATAAGTTCAGTAAACTCAACAACAACCAATAAAAATACCAGCAAAAATAAGACTTCAAAAACTCTTTTTTAAAATGAGAAATGATCTAGTATGTGGAGCACAATTTTGTAAACAAACAAAATTATATAAAAAGCACCATTTATAAAAAGACCCATATCGTTATTTACGAACTTTAACGCAAATTATTAACGGAAGTTGATTGAATCTTACAATTAATTCAAGTGACTAGAATATGATCTTAAATTACGTATGAAATAAAAATGCTGCTCTTTGCACAACAAAACGATGAGAAAATCCATATTTGTGAGTGGAAATCTCTGTCAAGAGATGGTAGATATTGAAAGTGAGAAAAACAAGAAGAAAAAAATGACAAGCTAGTCCAGATATTAGAAAAGATTATTAAGTTTGATATTTAGTTTTAAAAGTTTTATAGTTTAATATAATAGTTTATGAATTAGAATATTAAAATAATACCGAATCTTTCTATAATCATTTTGAAAAAATGCATTTAAAAACCGGATATCAATAATTGGTATTTCTGATAGTTTTTTTCCAATAATTTCGGTAATTAGGTATTTTAACATATATCAATTACATTAAAGATTTGACGATGTGTAAATTTTACGATGTGTAGATTAGATTCAACAATAATGACAATAATCAGAAAAAAAATTTGGTTTCGATAATAAGGACCCGAAAATACCATATTCTAGGTTTTAGCCGGAAACCGAAAAAGTATCGAACTGTTCGGTTGTTTAAGAAACCCTATAAAAGTCGCCTGGTGTCTAGTCACCTGGTGCTGATGTTTAAGTTCAGTTCCGGTAAAGCCGATTTTTTATAGTTTCTGCAAAAACTCAACTTAAGTCAAAAAATCGATTAAATACAAATGAACCTCAATTTTAATTGGTAAAATTTCATGTGTACGTGCGAAAAACCTGACCATGTATATAATTATCTTATATCCAAGCGAAATATCTTGCTTTTATGCATTGTAACTCAAGGTAATTGCAAAAAATATTTTGGTGTTCATTTTATTATGAATAGCATTAGGAAATATCTGTATTTTTAACCAATCAACATGATATACTTTTAAGCAAAGCAACGAAATTGCCTACTGTCTTAAAAAACTTTTAAATAGTTTGCTGACTCGATGTTCAATACTGAAATAATTGACCAATTAGACCAGAGATTTTAATTATTAGGAATGTCATTACTTTATCTAAGCTAGCTATTTCTTCTGGTGAGCCAATGACTATAGCATTGAATTTGGGAGCTCCACAACAGAACCCACTTATGAAACCATTGGATCTTCTATGTTTCTGTCTACATTATAGGAACAATTGAAGGTGACGATTTTAAGATTTAATTAAGAAGATTTACATACATACATACATACATACATACATACATACATACATACATACATACATACATACATACATACATACATACATACATACATACATACATACATACATACATACATACATACATACATACATACATACATACATACATACATACATACATACATACATACATACATACATACATACATACATACATACATACATACATACATACATACATACATACATACATACATACATACATACATACATACATACATACATACATACATACATACATACATACATACATACATACATACATACATACATACATACATACATACATACATACATACATACATACATACATACATACATACATACATACATACATACATACATATATACATACATACACCCCTCCGTCATTGCTACAAAAAAGTTTCTTTTGTAAACTTTAACGGAAAATTACTTTCGTTTGTGTAAATTTGTAAATTTTTTATCAAATATTGAAATCGTTTATGGATTTCCTTATATACAGTCTGTTTTGGTTTTGATTGTCGATAATCTTTAAGGTAACGCGGGGTAATATTGAAAGGTGTGTAAAATTGGCATGTGTTAGGTTGAATGTTTTTACCGGTCAACTGTTGACTGCTAAAACGTTGATGTTAAATTACTTAACCGATGCCATCTGATAAGTTTCGGTTTTAGGATAGCATTGACAGGAAAAAGTTTTCTCATGGGTCGAAGTTACCTCATGGGTCTTTCAAAGTTTGTCTTTCATTATTGTCATAATGCGGGAATAAGTAAATAAATGATTTTTCATTTTTTGTCGAGTTTCCAGCACGTGAAAGTGAATAATTGACTTTTTTTTAAAGAGCTTATGTTCACATGATATCATGTCTCACAAGTACATAAAAAACCAATTTCAGCATAAGAATCGTATGATTGGAAAGATATGAATAAAACCATTAATAATGCAAATGAAAATAACGTCAGCGTCATTCACGTATCAATATAATAACATTAATGAATCATCTCAAGGAAGTGCATTGTAAACGGGTTGGATCCCCAACAATTTTTACAAGAGAAGAAAGGTGAAAACTTGATCTTGCATACAACTCAGAAACTTGAAGACTGAGGCTTTGGGATAGATTGTTGCAATCTTGTGAGTATTATGCAAGGTTGCATAAGCAGTATCGGTAGAGCCAATACCTTTACGGAAAGCAAACCGGGGATTGATTGGATAGGTGGTTTTGAGAAGAGATTGAAAAGCGAAGTTACATCGTTGGGTTGGACAGCCTTTTACTACTAATTATGAGCATGGATAACACAGTTGATGCCTTTTTTGAGAAACTAACAGTTGTTAGTACGAAAATTTATCTACAAAACGCACAAAAATATTTAATATGGATGAAACAGGATTTCAAGTCGACAAAGACAAACAGAAAAATCTCTGCAAAGGCGTATTGAAGAATCCACATAAAATGGTTGGTACTTCAACTTACACTCCGTTCGCAGTGCAGATATACTGTTTGACAACCGGTCAACTACCGTACATTGCTTAAAAGGACCTTTAAAGCACCTGGTGCAATGGTAGTCTGGAAAATCCACATTACAACAGTTCTCCTTCGGGGTGGATGGAATCTACCCAATTCATCGTATGATTTAAAAATTACCGAAACAAACCAATTAGAAGGATTGAAACTTCTGATATTTGATATATTGAAAATTGTTGTAGACAGCTTAACGTAGTTTACCTGCCAATACAAGTAGTATTTTAAAAAATGTATACAAAAATGTAGGTAAAGCAACTTTTCTACAATTGTTGAAAATGGCTGCAGACAGTTGGGCATTCAGTCGAAGCAACTCTATAACAGCTTTCGAAACTTGTGGAACTTTTACACTAAATTAAAGTAGAATTATCAGTGAGATATTGTCGACGGCAGAACCTGACATTGAGTGTAACCATCAGCGCAAGTGATAATGTGGATCAAAGCGAAACTAAACCGGAAATCAATGGCATCAGTATAAACTCAGTACTAGTGAAACCCACAAGTTCAGCAGAAAAACAAGAAAAATTTAACTCCAAGAAAGTTACTAGAAGCAGTATTTGTCAAACATCTTTGATCGTTTTCATTTTAGTGACCGAAATATTGACTTACTATTTAACACGTGGTTTGACTTAGCTTAAGCATAGCGTGGAAAGCATTTCTCTTAACTTGTATAGAATTTAATTGTCATAAAATTGTAAAGAATTTATATAATTAATTTTTTTGTTGAGTTTAACTGTCAATATTGCCCCCTGCTTTATGCTGTTTTATTACACACACAAGACACATCTTCAACACACACCTGAGAAAACTAACAAAAAAGAAAACGAATCAAAAAATATTGGCGGAATATTTTACATCTAATGAATCTCGTGCGCGATTAAATGAAATAAAATCAATCAAGAAAAGCAAACCCAAAAGAGTTCATTTAAATAACCTACCAATAAATCATATATCAGTGAACAGATCCAAGAACCGATATTTGTTACGGAAAGTGAAAACCAAAAGGTGATGATGTTGGATAATGCTAGTGAGAAGCAAGCATCAGAACCTGAATATGTACAAATTTCTCCCGTTGTTTTAGAAGTTCAACCAAACAACAAAAAGTAATATCACAAAGAAATCCGCCAAAAAAGGTTATTTCTAGACCAGCATAAGCCGCTGTAAAATTACTAATCAATCAAAAATTATCTATCAGTAATATTACACGACTAATTAAATTCTTTACAAGTATATGGCAGCAATATCATTGATGACGTAGAAAAATTGCTCACAAAATTTTCTTTGTTACAGGCAAAAAAAACATTTTTTCTAAAGTGTCTCTGTTACTCCACTTTACCTTATTTTTTCTAAAGTGTCTCTGTTACTCCACTTTACCTTATTTTTTCTAAAGTGTCTCTGTTACTCCACTTTACCTTATTTTTTCTAAAGTGTCTCTGTTACTCCACTTTACCTTATTTTTTCTAAAGTGTCTCTGTTACTCCACTTTACCTTATTTTTTCTAAAGTGTCTCTGTTACTCCACTATACCTTATACATCGAAAAACCAAGCCGAACTCAAATTCCCTAATGACAACCATCACAACCATGACAACCGTTTATTGACAGCACATTATCATGGATCATGATAATTCAAACTTTGCTGACCTAAGAACGCCACTTATAATGGGAGAACACATCAAGGTACCCTGTGGTGCAAATTTTGAAATCTTTTAATTTGTCCGCAGAAAATAATTTAATTTGAATGTTCAACTTGAGCAAAATTTTGACTTCATTGTGCGCCAATAAAAGCACCTGTAGAATGAGAACCACCCTATATAATTTAATATAAGTTGGTACATGTAGCCTATAACCACACCAAACTCTGGATAAAATTTCAGTCGGATTGGTTAACAGATTTATGGCAGTTTTAGTTTACACTTTGTTAGTTTTTTGCTACTTATACCTCAAAACGTCACCGATTACTGTGATATTCGGTCACTGTTTTCAAAATAATGGTTACATGAGTGTTCTACTATGTAATACAAACAATTTTTACTATAATTTTTTAACTGCTACATGTACCGTTTTCATTTTATAGACCAAAATATTGAATTACTATTTAACGCATGGTTTGACTTGGCATAAGCATAGCGTGAAAATCTCAGCATTTCTCTAAAGTATAAACTTCTACCCATGGCCTACTTTATACACGGCCGGATATGTTGCATAAATAGGCCGAAAATTAGAAGGCCAGTTTTTCAGTATTTTAAGTTTTTGTGTTTTAAAATGTAAAATAGTTTTAAAAGTAATGCTTAACGTTTCCAAAGTTTTAAGTTTTCAAGTATTCCTTATTTAACATTTTTTAGGCTAATTCATCTGTGTTAAATATTAAATTAGTAATACAATTATCAAATATTAAGTAAAACTATATTTTACAGTTCATTTCAAATACATAATTTTTAACATTTAAAATATAACAGATGCATTTTTAAATAGCATTTTGAGTTGAGATATTAACGATATTGAAATTATAAACAAATTTGTAGTTAAAACAATTTATTTGTATAAACAATTTATATATATATATATATATATATATATATATATATATATATATATATATATATATATATATATATATATATATATATTCACTACATTTTTTATTTTCTTTTTTCTCCTTGTCTCCTTTTGAAAGATAATACAGTATGTTTGTGTTTACTCCCACTTACAATCTTTTGTTCATTATTATAAAAAATATTTATTACTGTTCGATTAACAAGAGAAAGTCCCCACTCAAAATGACTATCACAAAGAAATTTTTGGTTCAAATTATATTCATATAAAATATTTTCGCTAACTTTTCTGATCTCAAGAGTTTCCAAAGTAAGTAGACTTTGTTTCACTGCATCAAGCATAGCAAAGCAACTAACAACATGACTTGCAAGTAACTTTGAGGGAGTTAAGAGACCTCCTCTGGATACTAGGTCAATATATTCTGCATCTATGTCAACGACATCACTTTTTAGCAATAAAGTACACAATTCACATTTCAATTTTTTAAGTAACTTTCTGCATATATATCCAGCAATAAAAATTGTAACCTCTTTACTGTCTTCATCTAACTCACTTTCCTGAATTTCATTATTAAAAAGTTCTGAAATCGAATTCAGATTCACATCTGAATGAAAAGGTTTTAAATCCTATTTCCAAAAGTCAAAGTTCTCTTTTAATAATGATCTCATTTGCAAAATTTTCTCAGAAGTAATTACTTCGCGTAATCCAACTAGAAACCTGCCACCACTCATTTGGCGATACTTTGAAAAATGTCGCTCTAATGGATCACTTTGGAAACGTGAGGTTAGAACATAATTATATCCTTCAAATAGAAGATCTTCAATTAGACTTGAAGTACTTTGCAATGTTACTACTAGTGCATTAGAAGTCTGAGTTGTGAGACAATATCTTTCAGTGGAACTGAACTGCAAATTTTGCCACTCTTGAACCCAGTGAGCAAGTGCACGTAAAAATTGTGGCTTACCATCCCCCATAACAGCTGCATTTCCTATAATATTATTAGAGTATTTCATTTTTGAGTTGGATACTACCCACCATAAATTAAAGAGTTTTAAAAATTTTGATGCTGAGTATTCATTAGGAAAATAACTTTGAATTGCAGCTGAAGTTGTTTCATGGAATATATTTAATGCCAAGTTGACATCTTGTTTATTGTTACCTGGGTATAGAGTCTTTTCCCCTAATTTATATGCCTTTCTTAAGTTTGCTGAAAGAGTTTTGTCTTTTTCATGTACTCTATGAAACAAAGCCCAAGAGATATCCCCTGCAGACACTTTTATATCAAAACCGTAATCGGTGAACTGAAATGGTGGGAAAATGAACTTTTTAGTACTAATCAAATTATTTCTTAAGTTTTTAAGCAAATGAACACTATCATACATTAGATAAACTTTATGATCATTATAAGTGATAAAGAAATTTTCTTCTGGCTTGTCTGACCCATGAATGCTAAGCAATTTAGAATACGCTGAGATATTTGTTGGATGATTGTCTGCAATCAATGCTCGAATGTTAAAACCTGCAGATCTTAATGTATTTAAACTTTCCTCTATTTCATTTTTAATGAAATCTCCAGTGATATTTGTCTCTGGGATGGCTTTAATTACATAAGGTATTGATTTCTTAAGGCCAACAATCATAAAGACAATAACTCCTTTGTAGAGATTACCCTCTTTATCTTGTCCAGTTAATCTACCACTGTGGTATTCACAAGATTGCTGCAGATACATTTCATCAAAAAGAATAACACAATCATTGCTTATTTTGTCCTCATTTAACAATAACTTTAATGATTTTATGGAATCAGTTCCTCCTGATACTAACTTTTTTAATAGTGACTTTGATGGTAAAGGAAGTTGTTCCAGAAGATGCGAATAAGCCTGAGATGATGAATATCTTTGCATTAGTGCAAAACGTAACACTTTTGAAGAATATGGAGGTCGACCTTTAGATTTAAAAAAGATTAGTTTTGAAAGTTCATTAACTAAATAATAGGAGTTTCCTTCAACAAGATTGTGCATATATGACACCAAATTATCTAAAATAGATAAACTTGTGTTTACAATTGTTGATAATTCTAAACCAATGAGGAAGTGGAAGTGGACAACTTTTATAATGCAGTTTTACATGCAAATTGTTATCAACACTTATTGATTCAATAAAAGGAGTGGAGTCTTCAAAAAAAAAACGATAATATAAAACAAAACTTTCATATCTTTGAAAACTAAATCCATTTGGAGAGTTAGATTCATGAAGCATATCAATGTTTTTTATTTTATCCATTTCTTGAAATGAATGAATTTCATCTGGGATAGAATCTCGTTTAGTTGGTGGTTTACGAAAGTTAGAAACTTTAGGCATTACAGAAGATGGAATACAAGTTTCTTCAGAATAAATAGATGGAACAGGTTTTAACTCGTGTTTTAAAGTAACTCGTTTTCCATATTTTAAATACTTCTCTTCAAAATGATCCATGCAAATAACTGAATATTTGCTTGGTTTCCAATCTTTTCTGTTTACAAATTTAATCCATTTTTCTTCTAAGCTAGTATCTTTGGGAAAACTAAAAACAGCTTTACTTGCAAAAAGAGAACTAGATTCACGTTTTTTAAATTTATAGCCAGTTTTACAATTAACCACAGCGCATTTATTTACCATATTTCTCACAACTAATTTGGAAACTTGATCAACACGCCGTCCCTGGCGAAAAAAACTCTGAAAAACTGGCCTTCTAATTTTCGGCCTATTTATGCAACATATCCGGCCGTGTATAAAGTAGGCCATGCTTCTACCAAAATGCAAAAAAGCCTCAAAAAAAAAAACAGTGCAAAATCTGGCCGAAGGACTACCAGTTGGTAAAACAAACAAAAAATACGTCTCTTTTAAAAATTTTTTTTTTGGCTTTTGAAACCTTCTTAAATACATTTACTTTCAAAATTAAGTGATAAAAAATAAATATTTAAAACTGACTCTTTACATTTTACTTTTTCACCATTAAATATACATTTCATAATGTACCATTAAATAGCATCTGAATTTAATTTAAGACATTTTTTTGATTTTCTCCACCAAAAATTTATTAATAAATAGCTTAATATATTTTTTTAGTACAAATACTATACAATACTACTTTTAAAAGCAATATTGAAATTTATAATTTTTAAATGAACAGCATTTAAGGATAAAGTTGGTGAAAATGTTCATTACAAACCGTAAGCAATGATTTTCTGCTCGATATCTTTATTAACTCAAATCATGCTAGCAGTTTTTTAAAGATGCATACTGTTCAGATCAGTTATGCAGCATAACAATCTTTCTTTGGATTCTGGATGTTTCGCTTATACCTTGACCATTGTTGATATAAATCTTGATGAGAAGTTACGACAGTTTGTTCACAATAGGGCACCAGCGGGGATCTTTTGTGGCTGATGAAATCCTTGATGTGGTCAAATACATTACTTTAGGTTTAAGATTGCACCCGTTATCATTAAGCAACACCTTTTGAAATTCACAATTCTTTCAGCATATTCCAGCTGTAGGATGAATCCAAAGCAAGACTTGACAATTAAATTGAAATTTTTAAATGTTTTAATTATGGGAAAGATGTTGGAAATTAAGCTTGTATCAGCAAGTTGATGCAGCAGATTTACATTTTTAAGAAGTTTTCCGCATTTGCTTCCGTCGAACTTGCCCCCATGATATGGGCTCAAACCCGCCAGATTACTAAAAAAGACTCGAGGCTAGACTTTTTGTGGCGTTAAGCTGGTTTCATTCCTAAACGCAGTATCAACAATGCTTAGACAAAACCTGAAAAAACCTTTGCCACCATCAATTCCAAGCTTAACAAAATAGCCACCAGATAGTTTGCAAGATTGAATAACATGATTCACAAGACCAGAATCTCCTTTTCCGTCGGTGATTTTTAATTCGCTGCAGGTGAATCACTTAAATGTTGATCTGCTCTTAAGAAATTCATGTAAAAATTTGGCTCTACCATCTTTCTGCTTGATGTTTGACCAGTTCAGTTCTAACCAGTTTTTAATCCGTTGTTTGGCAGGCCAGCATAAAATTGTACATTTACAGGAGCTAGAGTGGTAAATTTTGGAGCGCTTGATGGTGTTTGGACACTACTTTGAAACCAAAACATGCATATTTTATGTTTATAATAAACTTTGTTCAAAAAGTTTGAGTAAAGCTTTTAAATTATTCTTTTTTAAAGAGATTAGAAGCTTGTCAAAAATATACTTAAAAATGTCTCATTTCTTAATTGTCAAGACATTTTTTCAATATATGAATGTAAAAATTATTTTAGTACAGGGTGAGGCAAAATTAACTCCCCTATTTGAAAGAGCTGTTATTTTTTATTTTGATATTAACTGTCATTATTTTTTTTTTACAGTTTTAAAGTAGAATAGCACAAAAATAATTATGAATCGATTCAACCCACAACAACGTGCAGAAATCGTGACTTTTTTTATTCAAAAAATTAAGTCAGTTCTGTTAACTCAACTAGAATATCGAAAAAGACATCGTAATCAATTAGCACCTGATAAGAAAACAATTCATGCTTTATCAAATCGATTTGAACAGTATGGAACAACTTTAGACTCTCACTATTCAGGAAGACTAAAAACCGCCCCTCTGAAGAAAATATCGCTCGTGTTTGTGAAAGTGTTGCAGAGTCACCAAAAACATCAACAAGAAGACGTGCTCAACAACTTAACATTCAACAAGAAGACGTGCTTAACATTTCTCAGCGCTCTCTTCGACGAAGAGCGCTTTTGAAAAAAGATTTAAACCTTTTCCCTTACAAAATCAGTTAGTACAAAAGCTATGGCCCAGAGACGATAATCAGCGTTTGAAGTACAGTAATGTCATTTTGAATCTTGCGAGAGAAATTAATAATTTTAGAAAAAAAAATGTTGAGTGACGAAGCACATTTTCATCTCAGTGGCCATGCCAATAAACAAAATTCTCGATTCTGGGGAAGTGAAAGCCCACAAATCATTCATGAAACATCATTGCATCCACAAAAAAAAAAACAGTTGGGTGCGCTATTCATGCCAAAAATGACATTGGAACTTATTTTTTTTAATACGAAAATGGACAAACAACAACTGTTACTGGTGATAATTATTGACAAATGATCCGAGACTTTTTAATGCCACAAATGGAAGAACAAAATCTGGACAATATGTGATTTCAACAGGACGGTGCCATACCACATACAGCCAAAGAAACAACACGGATTTTGAAAGACCTTTTTCCAAGTCGATTTAACAGCTTCAGACTTCTTTGTATGGGGTTATTTAAAAGAAAAGGTGTACGTGAATAAACCACAAACTCTTGATCAACTGAAAAACAATATTCGACAAGAAATAGAAAACATACTGATTGAAATACTCAAAAAAGTAATGAAAAATTCAATAAAAAGAGTTGATTTGTGTAGAACCGCTAAAGGCAGACATTTAGTTGATACCATTTTTGAAAAATGACAAACAAAAAATTTAAATGCTAAATAAACATTTATTTAAAAAAAAAAAAAAAATCTTTCATTTAAAAATTGTAAGCAAACCAAATGGGGGAGTTAATTTTGCCTCACCCTGTATAAATATTTACCGGAGCTAATTGTAAGTGGAGTCCTGCATGATGCTTCAGCAAGTCGAATATTTCCTTCCGGGGATAATTCTTTATTAGAAATAACTCGAGATGCAATTTGTTCGACTGCTTTGGCATCTTTTGCTGCTAAAGATTGAAGGTTTTTCCTGTACTTTATTTGAGAGAAGAGGTGGGGCAAACCTTTTTCTAAAGGGCTGAGGCATGTGCTACAACGCACACTTGGTGCTTTCCCTATGGTGGTTTGCTATTCAAGATCATGTTTTTCTTACACCTTTGAACAATCAATTTTGCAAATTAGGCAATAACACATCGTACCTTTTGTAGCAGTGTCTAACTTGTATTGACTTGAAATTAAACAAAGCGGGGAGTGCAAATTCTTTACCCTCTTGTTTCCTGAGCAAAGTAGTTCTGCATGATTTGCTGAGTCCTTATGGTACTCGAGAAAGACTAATATTGACCTTGGTCTTGTACAGTTGGCATATTCGATCTGCTTGGAAAATAGTAAGCTATCTTACACATTTTTTCAGATTTACCAAGCAAACAAACTTTCGATTTTCATCATGAATTTTTGCTTAATTTGTCATTGTATTAACTCACTAAATCTAACTTCACTAAATCAAAATCTGCCTTTTACAAAACGTAACCTTAATTTATATACTTACAATTATTAACATACTTATAATCATTTAAATGATACTTGTCTCACTTAATGACAATTTATATAAGATCTTATTTGATGAGACTAATCCTAAAAAACGATTTTTACTGCACTTCAAAAGACTATTCTCCACTTCATTTCTCTCTTCAAAAAATATTGCACTTTTAGTAAACTTTTGATAGAGATTTTGTCTTTTTGTGCTTTTGCAATTATTTTTTTAAATTTTTACAAATTTCGTTTCAAAACAATCCTAATCTGTAAAGATTTTAGTTTCAAAACAATCCTAATCTGTGAACATTTTAGCGGTCAATCACCTTAGTTATCTAATTTTTTAAGTCAATTATCTTAGTCAATATAAAAAAATATTTGGTTTTCTCACAGTTTTTCTGTTTGATGAGATTTTTTATTTTCTATGTAGGTAACCTTAGAAAATCTTTTCAATCATTTTTTATGAGACTTTTTTGCATTTTGGTAGTAGTTTATACTTTAGAGAAATGCTGAGATTTTCACGCTATGCTTATGCCAAGTCAAACCGCGCGTTAAATAGTAATTCAATATTTTGGTCTATAAAATGAAAACGGTACATGTAGCAATTAAAAAATTATAGTAAAAATTGTTTGTATTACATAGTAGAACACTCATGTAACCATTATTTTGAAAACAGTGACCGAATATCATAGTAATCGGTGACGTTTTGAGGTATAAGTAGCGAAAAACTAACAAAGTGTAAACTAAAACTGCCATAAATCTGTTAACCAATCCGACTGAAATTTATCCAGAGTTTGGTGTGGCTATAGGCTACATGTACCAATTTATATCAAATTATATAGGGTGGTTCTCATTCTACAGGTGTTTTTATTGGCGCATAATTTATTCAAAATTTTGCTCAAGTTGAACATTCAAATTAAATTTATTTTCCGAGGACAAAATTAAAAGATTTCAAAATTTGCATCATAGGGTACCTTTAGATGTACGCTCCATTTCAGTGGCGTTCTTGGGTCAGCTAGGTTGGCAATATCTTGATCCCGTGATAACCGTCTGTACGGAGAGCTTTTTGAGGGAAAATTTTATTTTTCCCTTATAAGATTTTTCACAATTTATTGAACATTTGAGTTTTTAAGGTACTTGTGCAAATATAATTTGCGCACTAAGTCGTTAGTCCAGATTTCTTAAGATACTTTAATTAAGTACGAAAAAACAAACAAATACTCTGACATTTATCTATATTAGTTACAAAACATTATTTTAAACTTTTTTTTTGGACTTTTTGTGTGCGCCGTGTCAGCGTGACGAATTTAAATAACGAAGTACTTTAACTCGTACAAAGTTCATAATGTCCTTAATTGATGTTGTCCAAAATATTAGTTGACAAATTTTTATTCTAGCATATTTTACTCAGCATGTATCCGTTTACCCCAATTTTAAAATGAAGGAAATAAATTATCTTTAATGTTTTTTTAAATAATTTACATACGCAAACGAATAAGGAATATTTATGTAAATATTGACATGTATTATAATCTAAAAAAAAAAAAAAAAACTTAATAAGAGTGTAAAACTTGTTCCTTAAAGAAAGGAAAATTGTCAAGCGGCGGTATTAGGTTTTAATTACGTTAAATTCTTTGTAGAGAATGAAACCTTATGTTTCAAATAATTTAAATCCAAACTGTTAACTATAATATTATTGTATGTCCAAAAGTAGTTTATCATAGTTTTCCTTCTGTTACTTTTGTGTTAGAATCATTAATTTTTTTAATGCTTCTGACATTTTTCATCAGTCAAACCTTTCAAAATGTACCTGTACATTTTATTTCTATATAAGAAGTTTGAAATTGAAATATTTGATATTCATACAAAAATTAAACATTTTATGTATGTTTATAAATAATCCAGTATTTATATAATTTGCTTTGCAATAAATTGCTCTGGTATGACTCAATCTATTATTATTCAAATTGGTCAATGTGGCAACCAGATTGGTTATTGTTTCTGGGATTGTGCTTTGAAAGAGTATGAAAGTGTAAACAAATTATTATGTTGGAATGAGTCATTGTCAAGTTTTTTTCAAAATTATGATAAAAAAACAGCAGTGTGTAAATTTAAAGCAGCTGGCAGTGTAAAAAACTTGATGAATTTGAAAGCAAGAGCAGTTTTAATTGATATGGAGGAAGGTGTGGTAAATGATATAATGAAGAGCCCTTTGGCTAGTTTGTTTGATCAAAAACAAGTTATTAATGATGTTTCAGGTGCTGGTAATAATTGGGCAGTTGGGTATTTTGATTATGGGAATAAGTACAAAGACCAAATTTCTGAAGTAATTAGAAAATCTGCAGAACAGTGTGATTGTTTGCAATGTTTCTTTTGCCTTCACTCAATGGGAGGTGGTACTGGATCAGGAGTGGGAACATTTGTTTTGCGCTTGCTTGAAGATGAATACCCTGAGGTATTTCGATTTGTAACAGCTGTGTATCCTTCAGAAGATGATGATGTTGTGACATCTCCTTACAACTCATTAATGGCAATGCACCAACTTACTGAAGCAGCTGACTGTGTTTTACCAATTGAAAATCAAGCGTTGATAGATATCTCAAAATACATTTCTAAATACTCTGGTTGCAGTCCTCAGCAAAAATCAGAAAAACCATTTGATAGTATGAACAATATTGTTGCTAATTTATTATTAAACTTAACAAGCTCTTCAAGATTTGAAGGATCAATGAATATTGATTTAAATGAAATATCAATGAATCTAGTTCCTTTTCCAAAATTGCATTATCTAACATCAAGTATGGCACCAATATGTGGATCATCTTCAATTAACTTCCCAACACGAAATCTTAATCAGATGTTCACTGATGCTTTTTCAAAAGAAAATCAGTTGTTGAGTGTTGACCCAAGAAATGGACTTTACCTTGCCTGTGCCTTAATGGTGAGAGGTGAGGTTGAGGTTTCAGATATTCGAAGAAACATTGAGAGACTAAAACCCAAGCTAAATTTTGTGTATTGGAATCAAGAAGGTTGGAAAACAGGATTGTGCTCTGTACCTCCTGTAAATCTAAAATCTTGTTTACTCACTCTGGCAAATAATACGTGCTTTCATCATACTTGCATGGATTTACGAAATCGGTTTGTTAAACTGTATAAAAGGAAAGCACATTTACATCACTACACACATGTTTCGGGTTTTGAGCAAGATTTGTTTAATGAAAGTCTGGATTCAATTGATTCTCTTATTAGTGAGTATGAACGATTAGAAGCAACTTCAAAGATTTCACCACCATCCTTTGAGAGACTGAAAGTTTACTAACATTTTTGTACCATTTTGTACCTTGTAGTGTATCTTTCAGTTAGCAAATGTTAATGCAGCTTATTCTATAATATTCTATAAACTATGCTTTGTTTTGGTTGTTGTAACTATTTTTTATAGTTTTTAATGTTTTTAGTTTGATTGTTCTAATTTTCTATATGTGAATTTATCTTTAGAATCATAACTACATTATGGATGACAATATTTCTTGCCCCTTATGTTCAAATATTTTAAAAGAGCCTTACATTCATTGTGATGAATGCAACTTAGAGCTGTGTTTAAAAGTTGGTTTTTATTTTTAAAATTTAGTTTAATACTCAATATACTTTATCTTATATATAATATACTCTTATACAGAGGGTTAAAAAAAAAGAAAGGTATCAGCATCATAAAAAGGCAGCCATATATTATTTTTTTTTTTACATGATATGGTAAACAATTATCTACTTTTATAACTTTAAAGTTTCATTTTATTCAATAATTTTTTGTGGCTTGACTTTTAGTAAAGACCCATAAAAATACAATAAAAAAATACTTCCCAAAGTTTTAAATCGATGTCCACTCCATCCCTTTTCAAGACAATTGTAAAAGATAGTTACTTTATCAATTTATGTTAATTTGTTTATTTTCTATGAAAAACTCTATTAAAATGTGATTGGTGGCTTGGTTTAGTCTAGTTTTTAGTTTTTTTAGTTTAGTTTAGTTTTTTATTTAAGGATTTTTATGTAGTTTTGAGATTTAAAAGTTAAAGTTCCAAGAAGAAGGTTGAAAAACAACTAAATGGCAAATAATGTTTATTAAGATATAGCACCAGTTTAAGGAATAGATAAATAACAACTATCATTTTATGAGAGGTTTACTAGTTGCGTCTAAAATATTCTAAAACCTAACAACAAGAAAGGTATCATCCAACTTCATTCTGGGTCTAGAAGAGAAAAAAAACAAATGAATAAAAGAACATCTTTATATTTTGTCAAGTTGTGCTAATCCAATGGTTTATAATGCAGTTGTTTGAAAAACCAATGTTGACTCCCAGGTATAGGGACAAAATATTAGGTTGTTCTGATGAGAGAAACCTTTCAATTGATCCAAGGAAAAGTTTTTTTTTTTATTTATAATGTATGGAGAGAATTGCATGATTTTATCAGCAGGCATGCTAATTGATCAAAGTGCAGTTGTTTACTGATAATAAAACTGATCATGAAGTACAATGCAAGTTGTATGGAGCTGTTGGGCATGCCACAATAAAGATGGCTTCTATAAAAAGTAAAGATTCATCAAAAAGTAGAATTAAGTATAAATGAGGAGTCTAATATAAATAATGATTGTTAATTTTATAGCAAAGATGATGGCAAGTATCCTACACATGTAGAAGCAGAAAATGGTTTCATTTCACAAATTATGATTTGTAGAAAGTTAGACCTAAAAGATCAAATAAATACCTTAGTTATCCTAAATTATCTACTAAAATATTTATAAAAAATACAAAAAAACGTCAACACTTTCAAATATAATTTATTTGGCTGCTTACAAATAATTTTACACAATAACACTCACAATATATTTGTTGCTAGATTGAAGCAACAAATATATTATATTTTAGACCATGTTCTAAAGCTCGGTCTAAAATATTAAGTCTTCAAATAGAATACAACATCTTGTTTTAGTTAATAACAAACTGAAACATTGCAAACTGAGTTATTGATTAATTGTTAAATCTTGAAGGAATCAATCTCTGGCTACAGAGGCTGTTTTTTTCAACAAGTATTTTGAACGTGAATGTTTGGTCGTCTTATATGTATACTTTTTATTTTGAACAATAAAGAACTATGAAAGTTATCCAAGATCTTATTTCATTGTGTACTAAATTTAGAAAAACTAAATTTAAAGTTCTTTTTAAATACTAAGTAGGAAGTATCTATGAAATTTTTCAAAATGTAACATTTTTCTTATGTTTAAAATTCTTTTTTTTTTTTTTTTTTTTTATTAAGGGGGAAGAGAGAGTTAAATACATTTAAATTTTTTTAAAATTTTTTTTATACAAAAGTTTATCTTAATTATTACCCCAACATACAGTTAGGAGTTTGTTGTATTCTGCTGTATATATAAATCGTAATTCTGTTAAACATTTAAGTCTGAAATTGTTTTGTTTAAAATTTTAAAAATATTTTAATATATAGTGCTTTGCTAAAGGCCGAGAGACAACAGATCACAAAAGCAATCACAAATACATACTAAAGGTATGTTTTTACTTATTTGAATGCAAACTTTTTTATTAAATATATTTTTGAAATATAAGTATTAGTTTTGATTTTACAAATAGAGCTGCAACTTTAATCTATTTGACAAAAAATGGACTGCTGCTGAAGAGTTGCGGCTTTTGGAAGCTACTTCTGAATACGGCTTTGGAAACTGGTTAATATTTTTACTTTGATTCTTGGTTCATTTTTTAAAAATTTTTTGATAACACAAGAGTTGCAGGCGAAAAGGCATTCCTTAAAATCTGTTTTAGATATTATTTGTCAATAATTCTGTAAAGATGATGGTAAAGAATGACGCATCAATACTTAAAAAAAAAAACACTTTTAAGAATAAAAAAGCATACTGTTTTGCCATGTTTAAATATGCAGTCAAATTGTTCTTTGAGATTCTATTACCTAAATATAGTACGCATTTATTATATTGAATTGTAGTTCAATTCATATTTAATGACTCAAAATTTGCCACACCAAAGTACCTGCTGCCATTGCGTGGGTACTTTGGTGTGGCAAATTTTGATCTAACCCCTTCTGAAGGCCGGGGTACTGATGCTATCAAAAGTTTAAGTTGTTAAAAGCATTATACAATATAAGTATATAAAATAATCTAGTTTAAAATAGTTTTAAAAAATGTAGTATATTATAAGTATGCAAAATAATATAGAATAAAATTATATTTAAAAAAATAAAACTTGAATAAATGGCATAAACATAAATTGTCATAAATTTTAGGAGTGAAGTATCCAAACAAATTGGAACAAAAAATAAAGATGGTATGTTTTATTTATGTAGGTGAGATCACACAGACTTTTTTTTTTTTATGTTTACTTTTACAGTGGCTTTTAAAAATATAAGGTCCCTTAGATTTTTTAGTAATTATTTAAATTATTTCTAGGCTTTTTAAAAAAATAAAAAAAAAGATAGAGAGATTTTTTAAAAATTTTTATTTGGAATACAATTTATAGTCAAATAAAAAATATATACCATTTTGTACCAAAATCAATCAAAAAGAAAATTAGGTCAAAAAACTATAATAAAAGAAATGTGTCAAAAACATGAGATCTGGCTTTAATTCAGTATTTTGCATGATCAGTAAAATACATTTTGGCATTGATTCAATCAGATACATACATAACTCCTTTGGGATTTGATTCCCAAGTTTTTCCAGTGCAAGTTTCAGTTGTGCATGCTTTCCACATTCTCTCTTGATAATTTTTTGTCCATCCATGACCAAATATTTTAAATGGTGTTCAGATCTGGTGATTGTGCTGGCCAAAGTAGAAGTAATATATTGCCTTTGAAACCACTTTTTCACCGAGATGACAGTATGTGCCATTTCCATCCAGTTGGAAAATCCAATTTTTACGCCTTCCAATAAATAGCCTAGACGTAGGTAAAAGCCTAATTTTCAAAGTCTCTTTGTGATTAATTTTAAGTTCTAATTGTGATTGGTTAATTAACAAGGTCTCTTTGCGATTACACTGGTTAATTTTCTTTGTATATATATTTTGAAATCCTATCCCCTGATGAGAAATGCATCCCCATATATATATATCAAGCTGGCACCGTCTTGCACTCTTGATACAAAATCTTTCCTTATATTTCTCTGAAGCTTATCTTTAATGATAAATCTTGATTTACAATGAACCAAATTAAAATTCGGTTCATCAAAAAAAAAAATACTTTAGACCAATCTTCTACTGACCAGTGAAGTCTTTCCTTACACCACTTATATATTTTAATCTTACCTGTCACCCTTAAAAGCAGTTTTCTAGCAGCAACATAACCATCAATGCCTTTTTTATTAAGACACCTGGCTGTGACTAACATTATCAGAAACAGCCTCATTGCTAAACTCAACTGACAGTTCTCTGAAGCTATTTTTAGAATCTTCCCTTCAATATAATAAACTTTGATCCCTTTGGTTTGAAGTGAATTTATTGTCGATAGAGAAACGTTTAGATAGAGCGAAGAAACTTCAGACGTTATTGGTCATCAGACAACAACACTTGTTTAAAATTTTAAGCAGAGTAACATCTGCAGAAAATTACATTTCTATTATTTGTTTTAATTTTTTTGTAGATTCTACGTCGAATCAAATGAACCAGAATAAAGTTTTGATGACCTGCTAACTCTTAGTGAATTTTTTTATATCATTTGAAAGTTCATAGTTTTTCAGTGTAGTGAAACGCCACCATTTTTCCTATTTCCTGTTAACTTTTTGTGTTATTTTGGACAGACCAACTAATTGCCGCTTTACTTCTTTTGCTACTTATTTTCTGTCCATTTTTCTGCTTGTAGTGTACCAAGACTTTACTATTTGAAATATCTCTTGAAATACTGGTTAGAAATTAATTTTTTCTTTCAAATTTATTTGTAATTTATATTGTTCAAAGGGTGTACAGAAATTTTCAGGGTTCTTATATAATTAATTTAAGAGTTACTAAGTTAAAATTAACTGACCTTATATTTTTTACACATTTTTGACACAAGTAATTAATAAGGTTGCTTTAATTTACCATTAAATTATTCAGAAAGGAAAAATAGGACTCATAAGTTGTTATATACTATTAGAAAGCTAATTAATAAATCAAAGTTTTTTAACTACTTATCATTTAAAAATTATTTATTGAGAAAAAATTAAATAGTTTTCAAAAAAAAGTTAACTGACCTTACATTTTTAAAAGCTTCTGTGTAATACATTTTCAAATAGTAATCAATCAAAAATTTAAAACTATGACGTTGTTTCAGAAATTTTTTTTTTTTTTAAACTTTTTTGCTGATGTTTTTACAATTTGTTTTTATCGTATTTTCTATTTTTAGAATGCGAGACACATTATTTAAAATATTACATTAATGAGCCACTGTCTCCATTGCCAAGTAAAAATATTAAAGTTTAAAAAGGTTTATCTACTGAAAAGTTAAAAATGTATTCAACACAAAAATCTGTTATCTTTAAAAAAAACTTCTTGTTTAAAAAGAGTAGGAATTTATAAAATGAAGTTTTATACGAATTTTTATATAGAATTCAAAGAGAGTGAGGAAGTTTGTTGGCGGAGACCTATATATTACAGAGGTGTGCTTGTTTTGTCATGTTTTGTTATTTCTGATAATAATAGAGTTTAGTTTTAATACTTTATTAAATGTTTATAGTAAAAAATCTAATTAAGTTATTTTCCAAATAGCTGGCAATGCTCCCCCTCGTCCTGAAGAGAATTCAGACAACTTACTTTTTTTAGTTGGTTACATGGCTGCTCGTGGGGATTTTCTATTGGTAATTGACTTTATACAAATTTAGTTATTATTGTCTTTTTTTATTATTATTTTTTTCTGAACTGGTTCTTATTACTTATTGCTAAGTATTTATTTTGATTAGTTTTATATAGGTTATAAGTAATATAAATCTGAAATGACTTCATAGAACATGGGAGAGTAACAATATTTAACGATATATAATCATTAGGCAGTGATGGTATAAAAAGGGTTGTTGAAGGGTAAAATTTGATGTGACCTAAATTCATGTTAATTATTTGTTTGAGAGCTTAAATTTTCATATTTGTAGAAAATTTTTTTTTAAAAAAATGTTTTTACTAATAAAGACTGTTTCTAAATTAAAAGTTAACTGAACATGTAATGCATATTGTGCATCAAATTATTTCTCATAACTGAATTAATTCAACTGCAAGCCAGAATTTTGCTGTGAAGATGGTTAAAAAGAGAAAAGTACATGTGCTTCCCTGTTTTTTGAGAAAAGCTGTTGTTGAAGTTTTGAAATATAATATCTTAGTAATAAATCGCAAATCATTTAAGTTTTTATAATTAATTTTAGTTTCAGCAATTGAAACTAAATGCTTAAATTAATCATGAAAAATATTATAGATCTTTTTTTGGACTTTAAGGAATCAGATAATTTTGCTGAGTGTGATTTGAAAGATGTTGATATTGATGTCAATGAAGATGATGAACTGATTGTGGAACTTAACTTGGCTGTTGTTGATATTTACTTCAGGAGATTGAAAGAGAGAGAAGTGAAAAAAATGTAAATAGTTGAGAAGTTTTAGTTTTATATTTAAAATATATTTTCACAACATCAGTTTAAGAGCTTTTTTCATACTGCAGGTTGCTACGGGACTATGGAATGCTTGATGCTCCTTTGAACAATGGTTAGTTTCTTATTTATTTTAAACAAAAGAATTTTTTAATGCTAAACATTTTGAGCTGCAGAGACATTTTTGGCTAAATTTAAATTTAAACCCTCACCTAATTTTTTAGGTCTTGTGTTTGCCAAGAGTCGATTAGAAAGGTATATTTTCCTATATGTATTTGGTAAAATTATTTTTCACTGACAACACTTTCTTTCTGATATAAAATTATTTCTTGAGCCTATTGACCCAAACAAACATACATACACATATATATTTAGCTTATGTGTCTGCTGCTATACGCATTTTCTTTGTTTGGAAAGGTCTTCAATGATTTTGCTTTCAAATGTTTCCTAGAGACCTTCGAGAAATATTGAAGAGATTTGCTATGTTCACAGAGCCTGAAGAACATGAGAAACTTGTCCAAAGTTTGCTATGTCAGTAAATTTCGGAGTAATCATTAATAATGTTAAAGCATTTTATTTATTTGACTAGGTTTTTGCTTTAGACACTAATATATAGATTTGTGTATACAGAGCTTTTATGTATTCAAGATGGTAGTTAGTAGATACATTGATGTATACTTAGGTTTATACACTTTTGTTTAGATCAGAAGCAGCTCGAAAATCAAATTAAACTTCTTCAGGAATATAGAAGTATGGGGTTGTGCAATATGAAAGGTAGCACTTGAAATATTGCTTTTTTTTCTTGGCTTTTTTAAAGTTATAGCCGAATTTAAAAATATATATAACAAAAAGTCTTCATATCAAATGATGTTAATTTCTAGATGCTCGAATCTACGAAAGATTGAAACAGCGAAGGAAAAAATTAAAGCCTAATCGAGAAAGTTTAAGTGAAGTTTTTCTCCATAAAGATGTAGGTCAATAATATGAGAATATTATAAATTGTTATAGATATTATAAATTGTTATAAATATTATAAATTGTTATAAATATTGTTTGTTGACTTTTTTAAAAATTGTTATTGACTTTTTTGTCATAAAATGAATTCATCTAAAAGTTTATAATTTTTTTTTTAAAAAAAGATTTTGTGCTCATGCTGTAATTAGTTTTTTTTTTTTTTTTTTTTTTTATTAGATAATGTTACCTAATAATAAAACTATTTTTTTTTAGAATCCTTTAGCATGTCAAATTTGGCTTCAAAGACAAATAAATGGGTTTTTACAGACTTTCTCTTTTTCTTTTACTTTGTTTTGTTCTGTTATCACCTGTGTGCATATATGCATGTAGATATGTGTGTATCTGTAACTCTGTGTGTGTGTATTTATACATATATATATATATATATATATATATATATATATATATATATATATATATATATATATATATATATATATATATATATATATATATATATATATATGTATGTATGTATATATATATATATGTATATATTGTTGCTTTTAATTTTTGACCACTTTTTCTCATAATAACAGTTCATTAGGGACAGTTTATTAATTCATTTCTTTGCTGTTGTCTTCTTATTCTTCTGCTATTCACTTCTGATACTCAAACACTACCTGGATTAAACACCTTGTTTAATCCAGGTAGTGTTTGAGTTGGGAAAATATTTCACGAACGGTGATGGCATCACCGGGCGTTTTGTCAAACATTTTTACAGTGGCAAATCTTTTCTTGCAATCACATTTGTTGCTGCCTTTTTATAATTTACTTCATTTGTTTTAAATTTTCTCCATTCTCCAACATGACACACTATCAACACGTGAAAGTTCGTGTCAAAATGAGATAATTCAGAATAATTCAGGTACTTCAGTTACAAAACATATTTAGTCACAGAACTGTCATCTAGATTATCATAACAACAAATAATTATTTATTATATTCATAGTTCAAAATCACCGATGTTTTATGTAAGTTCTAGTTAAATGATATCAAACTCTTCTATTTTTCTTCTTTTTTGCACAAAGCAAAGAGTGTCCCATATAAAAAGTATAACATGTTAATACTTGCTATCAGCTTCTGTACATTAAAGATTTTGAGAACTAGACTCTAATATAGCTCAGGGTAAATGCTTAGTAAAATACAACTACATCTGTCGGACAATTTTATTGCATTTCTAGATATATACTTCAAATATATAGATCCTTATATGCTCTGTTGCACCTCTTAATGGAGAAAAATTCAAAAAATGCAACATGTGAGCTCCTACTATCTCTACATACACTGCTGGAGGGATGTCCCAGAAAAATATCTTTTTATATTTGTATCAAGGTTCCGAGTCAAATTCAAAGACAGGCAAAATATTGAAGAAATTTCTCTAAAGTTCTGGAAACATCTTACCAGCCAATGTATATGTATTACAAATACCAATCTAATAAATTATTGATATTGAGTTATTAATTTTGCTAATAAATTTATTGTAGAAAGAAGTCCTCACTACCTATACCAACAGTTTCTTTGCTAAGTATGTTTTTTTTATGCTGCCAGTGAGTTTATACATATATCGATGACTTTGTTTTTATTTTTAACTTCGTTACCAGCCTCTATTTGTTTTCAATAGATCGTAAACCTTGTCCACCTCTTGATTTGACTAACCTACCCGGTACAGACAGACTGACACTTGCCGAAAAAGAGGTAATTCAAAGTTCCTTTTTCAAAATCGTTCGACGATTGAACGACGATTTGGTTTTTTAATTTAAACGACGATTTGGTTTTTTAATTTAAACGTTGAGAAAAACATATATATATATATATTTTTTGTTCAGCTTTGTTCAAGCATTCGCTTACTTCCAAACGCTTATCTCCACCATCGCAACATCTTGCAACGCGAATCTTTTTATCAAAACGGGTTAAAACTGCAGACCGCAAGAGCCCTACTGAAAATTGACGTCAATAAAACTAAACGTTTGTTTGAATTTTGCGTCGAACAAGGTTATATTCAGTGCCAGGGTAAAAGCGAAGAGAATAATAACGATAACCAGAATGTTCCCGCTTAAAAAATGTAATGATCCAAAAATCATCTTAATTTTGCAAAGCCTATTGATTTGAAAGTTTTACATAACAGTTGTGACTGGAATTCGTTAAATTGATAAAATACTAATTTTTATCTATGTGGTTAGATGTCAGGACCTCAAATGAATCGTCGGTATGATAGATTGGTGGAAATAAGGTCTAAATTTTCTTCGTCACTATTTCAAAGTTATTTTGTGAAAGAAATAATGAACAAATGCTTTTAGAAAAAACTTATTGAGCTGGTATGTAAAACATCATTTTAAAACTAGAGGATGTATGTGCATATATTGGTGAAAGTGACTAGTTTGCAAAACATTGCGAGAGGTTATCTTTATTAAATAGGTCTTAGGTGCATTATAATATTGAGGTAACGGTGTTATACCATACTTTTGTTCCACACTTTATCATTCCGTTTGTGTCATTCCGTCATGTCCAGATTTTGTCATTCCGTTTTATTAAAAAAAATATTTTTAGTGAGAAAAATTGCGTAATAGCGTTTTGTTTTACGATTCTAAAAAAAATATATCTGTACTGTTCTTGAATGAGACATCTGTTCCAATATTACTTAAAAAGATCTCTCAAAATGAATAGAGAAAATGGAATTTAACTAATGCAGGGAACTGGCTTATATCGAAAAAAAAAGCTCTCGCATTCTATGCAAAATTGTCTGATTATTATGGAAGAAGTCAGAGCAAAGTTTTTATCTTGTTTGCAGATGTTGGATTGATTTGAGGTACTTTCCCTGTTCGCTGTTTTGGTCGATTTGAGGTTGAACTCTTCGTGTTCAAATCAATCTCTAATTTGAGTTTACACTTACGTTTTTTCTCTCGTTTTTTTCTTACAAACGTTTGGCTAGGTTGTTATGTAATAAACCTTTTCCTATTCTTATCAGGAAAGCTAAGTTTTTAGTATTCTTCCAACTTGGTGTTGTTTAAATTCCAACCTGCAACTTTTTTGTCACGTATTTTTCCAACTTGGTGCTGATATGGTTATTTTTTGTTATATGAAGGTTTGATTGAGTGTCAATCGCATGAGTAATAATGATTTCTAATTTAATATATTTACAACCTTTTTTGAGTATTACCAGTTTCAGAAAGTAGAAAGCTGAAAGTACGAGATATGCAATAGCTTTTTTTCTTTTTTGTAGAAATTACAGGCTTTGTAAAAAACTCAAAATATCAAAATTTTTTGCTATTTAAAAAATCTCCCTAAGGAACCCGATTGAAAATAGTTGTAACAGATTTGTAAAAGCTCTAGAAATGTCAACGTCGCTAAACAGTTGGGAAATGCCGAACTTCAAAACATTAAAAAAATTTTTATTAAAATATGTCATATTTATGGAATAATAATATTTATAAACTGAAACTGAATAAATGATATTCGAGTCTTCCTTTTGAGACAATGCAAATGTCAAACACTCGGCCATTATTTTCAATACCCGGCCACTGTTTACTTAGTTTGAAAAGAAAAATCCCAAAACTTATCTCAAAAGTAAAATTTTATTTGTAGAGAATATGACCACGTGTGAAATACATGTAAGAGGTGATATGTAGCACTGTCTAATTGATATAATTTTCAAGCAATATGGTTTTCATTGACAGAAATAACAAATGTAAGGATCTTCTTTAAACCAATGCAACTCTATATATAGTGTTGTCATTATCATGTTACTTTATATTACGTTTTTCTTATTTACATTGCATATAATCCTTAGTGCACAATGGTTATATATCCAAAATAACAGGACATTTGCAAGTATTTACGTTTTAAAAACTTTTTATAAACGTTTTAAAAACTTTTTCTTTTTCTGCTTTTCGTTTTTTGGAGGAAAAAAAAGGTCATAAATAAAAAGAAACTTTTTTTGAATTCATCACCATGGTTAAAAAAATTCATCACCATGATTTAAAAAAATAACAAGATTTTGCAAACTAGAAAATTACAAAGTATTTATCTCTATATCATTATTTTTAACTCTAGTTATATGTTTGGAATTTATAGCAAACACTTTTATCCCAGCAAGTTAATGACATGGTTATTTTTTTTTTTTTTTTTTTATGTTTGATGAATAAAAATTGTAACTGTCTTTGTTTAAGTTTTTACTTCCTGCAATCTTTGTGTAATGCTTCAATGGTTTAATTACAATTTACAAGCAAATGTAATTAAAGTATCAGTTAACAAAAAGATATTAACAAACTAATTTACATCAAAAGAGTTTTAGGGGCGCATTTGAAAACTTTTGCAGAGAGCGGCAAATCTCTAGTTAAAAATCTGGTTTTAAAACACTAAAGCATCAATATCACAATTTGTGTTATGAATGACGCCATTTAGGACTGTATGAAACATCTGAGGAAAGTACGTGTATTTTTCAGATGTTCCACACAGTCTGGGTAACTTCATATAAGGCACTAATGTCGTTTGGGTAATTTTATTTAAGGCATTTCAGTCAAATCTGGTTGTAAAACATAAATTTTTAAAATGTAATTCTTATGTTGATTTTTAATATAAATTTGTAAAATACAGATTTGTATGAAATAGAATTATATATTAAAAAGTATAGGATTGTAATAGAATAGAATTATAGTTTATAAATGTAAAATGTAAAAAATTGGAAAAGTAATATTGTTGAAAAGAAAAGAAAATGTAGATTGAAAAATTGACGGTCGAGAAAAGAAAAGAAAGTAGATATCAAATATCCACTCTTTATACATAAATATTTCCCACTACATGAGCAATCTTAGTTATCAAAGCAAAGAAATAGTATTGGTAGATTTTAACGAGATATTATTGGTAGATTTCAGCATCAAAACAATAGAAATACAGAAAATCTAGATAAGAAATAATTGGAAATAGTTGATTATATTTCGGAAAAAGATTTATATTCCAAGCATTTTTAAAGTCTTTTGTAAAAAAAAAACTGAAATTGATAAAATCAGATACGAATACTTTTTAATTTACTATTAAATAACTGAAATAAATTCGTTAGTGAAGGTAAAGATTTTTGATTGTTTCAAATCTCAAGGTGAAATTCATACCAAAGGTATTTCAATGAAATACCGTTTCAGTTCTTCGACCAGTGACTAACCTTTCTCAGATTATTATAATTCCTCATAGAATAACTACACAAAACAACAAATGACAAACTTGAACAGATCATTATCATTTTTCATAGAAGATTTACACAAAAGCATTTTCTTTTAAAATAAATGTTTTACGTAAAGGTAATGAAAATGTTTAAAAAAATCGTTTGAAAAGTAATGGACTTAAAGATAGAATTAGATTATTGAAAGTTTTCAAATCAATAGAGAACACTTTATTATATTATAACTCTCACAAATATACAGAATACGTTTTTAAACAGTTGAAAAAGAAAAGGTTAATTTTTAGTTTTTTCTGCCAACTCCATATCAATGTTGTTGCTTTGTTTTGAATCTTGAACTGTATTTTCTAATGTTTCACTTCTACCCCACAACCCACCTCTCCACGGTGGCAGGTTTTCTTCTTCTCGTTTGCCCCAAAGTCCTGGTGGGGGACCACTAGATCTGTCTGTTGTATCTTTTTTCTCCTCGTCTTCGCAAGGCGGATTTTCTAACAAACATGCAGGGTATTCGCTTAATCTGTTTTCTTTTAAGCTCCAATCCATATCTTTTCTTTTTTCGATTTCTTCACCTCTTTTTCCCCATAAACCAGGATAAGGACGAGTGTCTTTTGTACCACTTTTACCCCACATTCCAATTGGTGGCTGATCTTTTTTACCCCATAATCCGGGTGGAGGTCCACTATCTTTTTTCCCCCAAAGTCCTGGTGGAGGTCCAACATCTTTCCCCCAAAGACCCGGAAATGGTCTACTATCTTTTCCCCATAACCCTGGCGGAGGCCCACTATTCTTTCCCCAATTTTTTAGAAGCAGATCATTGACGCTATCTTTACCCCAGAGTCCAATCGGCAGTTTACCTTTATGAACATAAGGTTTGTTATCTTCTTCATAAGTATCAATATCTTTACCCCAAAGTCCGATTGGGAGCGGTTCGTTATCTATTTTTTCTTTGGCCTCAGAATCTTTACCCCAGAGTCCAATTGGAAGAGGTTCACTCTCTGTTTCCTCGTTAGCACTATAATCTTTACCCCAAAGTCCTAAAGGGAGTTTGGTTTCGGGATTTGCTGGTTCATTATCTTTACCCCACAAACCTAGAGGACGTTCAACTTTTCCATTTCCAGGTATGCTCTTTTTAGTCTCAATTTCGATTTCCAGTTTAGGATTATAATGTTCTGCATCTATTTCTGCAGTTGCCCCCCACAAACGCTTAGGGCGGTTTTCATTGTGCGCCAATCGGTTAAGCTCAGCATATATACTCTCAATGTATTCTAAAGGGATATTATGAGTAAGTTCATTCCAAACCTCTTCTCCATTAGTGTTGAGGTCCAGACTGTTATCTTGTGTTCTTAAAATAGATAGTTTTTCAGCGTCTTTTACGGGCGTCACGCGTTTTTGAGGCTTTATTGCTTTCAAATCTGTTAAAGTACGTCTAGAATTTGCATCTTGCACGTTTACTGCTTGTTGTGAAATGTGTATAATTAATGATAACAGCAAAATCACGTTTTTGCTAACAAGCTTTTCCATTTACCTCTAAAATAAAAAAAATAGATATATTAAAAGAAATTTAAGTAACTAACTACAATACAACATAAATTTCCTTGATATACAATTTGCATACATTTAATTTTACACAATAATTATATACAATAATTACTTAAATTATAAGATAAACTTTTATTTTCTATTTTTTTTTTTTTATATTTAGGTCTAGTCTTATTTTTCAGCAAAACTTCATAAGTAAAAACAGAAATCTTATAATTTCTCAATAAGTCATTTTGTGAACTGTGTAGTAATCAATATTTAAATGGAAAGAATGTCACTTAGAGCGTATGCACGCATCCTTTTTTTTCCCTTGTTAAGGGGCTCGCAGAACTATTTAATGTTTGCGTAACTTGTTTGAGTGTTTTCGTGAAGTTGGAAAATTAAAAATGATTTGATTCCATTGCAGATTGTTGTAAAACTGAGTATGCTAATAAAAAGAGAAAACGTTTCTGAGTTATTATTATAATGACTATTTTTTTCTTTTTTTTTTTTTGCTTTTATTGTTATTTTTTGCTAATCTCAACATAACATCACAAACACACCTTGCTAGTTTAACTGCCACACATGGTTCAGCTATTTTAAATTATAAAATTAATAATGAATGCGATACATATGGCCAGGAAGGAACAAAAAACCGCAAGTCTTATCTTTATCGGATATCTTTTCCGTAGATAAAGAGTTTAAATAATTTATGTCACTTTTTCCCTTTTACGGACATATTTCGTAATACTTTGAATTAGAGAGGCAAGACATAAAATCATGCCGTTAAAGAGAAGAGGTTCCTGACACGAATGCTTGAGATAAATTCTTTCTAAAAAAATGGTAATTTGGGGCTTTCTTTTAAAAGAGAAACACAAAGTTTGTATTTCTTTATGATTCTTAATAACATCCAAAAAAATTCCAAGAAATTTTCAAAAAACTTTGGTAGTAAAACATAACTTTAAAAATATGTCATTACAGTAAACATAATTAAAAAAGGTTTCTTTTTTTTTTTTTTTTTTTGAAAATTTGTAAAAGTATTTCATAATGTTATCTCCTAAAATTATAAAGTGTTCCATAATTTAGTCACTGAAAATTGATCAAATATATAACTAATCAGGTTTAAAATTATAGCATGAGAAACTGTACGTTGTTTTAACTTTAGCCGGACAATAAAACAAACGAAATAACAAACAACACGAAAGTGATGACATTAAATATGCATTCAACATATTCTCTTAAATGTAAATTGTACCCTTACTTAAATCTAACTCTTCATTTTTGCATATTCAGGATGATAAAATTTTTTATAACAAAGAAAATATTTAAAAAAAGAATCAAATTCACATTGCCACATCTAAATAACACAAAAACAATATACGGCGTAAACAGCACCTCTCTTACTTCAAGCGTGAATTCTGACAATCAATAATTTGAATAATGCGTTTTCTGATGCACGGAGTTTTATAAATGAGTTTCGGGGGATTTTATTTCCTCTCAGACATATGTTTTCGCAGATATTTGCTTATTCTGAATATTTTAATACAATTGACTAAAATATAGTTCGCATGACAGATGCTTACGTGGTTAAACAAAACATTCTAGCAAATATCTCACAAATGTTGGTACGAAAAATAAATTCGCGATAATTAATGAATTAGTTTTAAAATTGCAAACTTTTTTTCTCACCTTCTGCGCAATGACGTAACAAGAAAATTAGAATCAGGTCAATTGTGCTTACTATAACATATTCACATTTGTTTGAAAGAATATATATATTCTTTTAAAATATATTCAATCGTTTAATTTTAGTTCAAATCATAATAAACCTTTATAGTTGTAATAAATATTTCCGTAATCAGTACTGCTCACACTGACCTTGCCTAAAATTTGTTGGTGGAAGATAAAAAAGATGCGGCTTCTCTATATTTCTAATTTTTCCTACAAGTAAAGTTTACGTAGACTTAATCACCAAATATGGCTACAAAACTAAAATAATTTTCAATAATCTACTAACCAATAAAAGAAGATCTATTAACGGACTTCTCATCCACAAATATTTTCGTTCAAGTTTTTTTTTTTCTTTTCACTCTTTTTATATGCGCAGCTTTACTTAGATTAAAATCTTGACGTATTAAATTACAAGAGAACTTTGAAATAACTGATGGATCATTTGAGTATATACACCTTTCGCAACAGACTCCTTAAAGATACTGATCATTCATTCAGTTGAGTTATCAAGGGAAAGCGATCGAGTCATAAGAGGCGGCGCCATTGTATCCTTTGTTTACATCATGACAATGGTCGGATGTCGTCATGACCAAAAGTCGGCCTAAAACCTTAAATTAGCATGGTTTCTCACGAGGCAAAATTTTAAAAAAATCACTTTCGTTTTTCGTGGTTCTACTTATAGAGAACCACATGTCACGGAATTAAATTATTAAATTATTCTATTTTAAAAAAAGGCATTTATAATTTTAATGTGACGCGTCCGATGAATTTGATGAACCAAAGTTCATAGGAAACTCAACTAGTAAAACAGGAAAATAAATAGTGATAAAAGAAAGATAATAACAATCATGCATATGGTAAATTCATTTCAAAACTTCAATAAGTTACTAATTTAATAAAAATAAACATTTTTCGATTTTGATTTAACATTAAATTTTGATAGAAATATTTAGATCATATTTCTTTTGTAGTTTTAGGTTAAAAAACGCTTGTTGAGTTTATATTTGTCATTATCAGAAACCTCAACCACCACCTTCAATGAGATATTGATCATATCATTTTGTTGGCTTTGTTTACAGAAGCATGTTTATGTTCCGTTTTGGCTATTTGTAATCCTGGCTACCGCCCTTTCATAAGATAATAAAACGAGATGTTTTGAAAAAATATTTTTCAACTTTTGAATTCTTCTCCAGACCGCTCTGATCGTTTATGAAGCACGGCTTTTAACAACTAAACTTGCGAAAGAGCTATCAGGGGCTGAGTTTTATGTAACTATTACACGTATATTGTGGACTTACCCTCTTGTAATTTTTCTTTCCTAATGCAAATTAAGTTTTTAAAACTGCCTCACGTTTCTCTATGTCTATGGCGATGAAAAGGAGTTGATAGCGTTTTAGTTAAAAAGTTAGTCAAAATACAAATAATCTTTTTTAAAACACTATCATCTTTTAATACTATCTCTTTGGCTTAAAGACCTTGATAGAAGAAGATATGAGAAATAAATAATGGCCAAGCAGATTGGCAGCGAAATCTGTTTTTAAAAAAACTTTTCGAAATATTTCATAAACCACGTATACTTTGAGATGAATTATTCTTTGTAAAACACCCTAAAAATTTTCTAAAATAATTCATTAATAAATAAAATCAGGTATAATTAAAGATTTGTTTGCTATAGTCAAACATTGAGTAGGACCCACAGAAGAACACAGATGTTTGGAGCATATTTTTAAAATATGGTGCTTGTACCAAATGTTTATTAATTCCGACAGATATAACGCATAATACTACGTCTTATAAAAAGAAAATAAAATTTAAAAAAAAAATAAAAAATAAAAACAAAAAAAACAAACAAACAAAACAAAAGTAATTTCCTTCTTTCTCCAGATGAAATTTAAAAGTTTGAAATGTAACGCATGTTATACGCGTATAAAGGCATAAGCACGCAAAAATACGCAAACTTAAAAGTTTGAAATGTAACGTATGCCATATGCATATAAGCATAAGAACGCTAAAGAACAAACGTTGCTTTACATTTAAAATATATCTTAAAATAAACTTATTTCTCATATAAATTCAAATTTTTATAATATTAAAATACTAAGCTATAGTTAAATTTTATAATTTTTTTTTACGGCAGGTTCTGGAATATTAATAAGTGATTATTTTCATAAACATGTTGAATTCTAACCTAAAAATTTCGATTCAACATTCGACGTAAAAACCGCTGTTAAAAATCATAAAATCATATGTCAATGGTTTGCATAAATTATTTTGATAATAATGATAATGTATTTTCATTTTTTAAAGTTTCATTTTTCACATCACAGGTTCAAAGGAAGACTATTTTCATGATTTTGGGCCATTTTTTGCAGGTGATCACGTATAACAGTTATGATGGGAAGCTCAAAAACCAACAAAAGCATTTTCTTAAAAAATTAAAGTATTTTCCATTTGTAAATACTATTAATAAGTTATATTATGACTAAAAATGAGCACTAAATAATTTGGGCACGTATGTACACCTATTTTAGCTTAAATATTTACATTAAGAAAAAGATAAAACAAAAAAATCAGACCAAAAGGCGGGAAACGATTTTTAATAAGTAACCAATCGTTGTGAAGAAACAGTAAATCGTTTAGAGTCGTCATTATCATTTTGGAATAAACTAAAGTCATCAAAACAATTTAAAATCTCAGTCAAATGATCTCAATTTATCTAGTAAACATTCTTCTTCTGTTTTTGATTCAGATCTGTTCAGATTCTAAAGAATCTTTGTGTCATTTTTTAAGTTATTTGACCATTTATCGTTTTCTGGACAAAGTTATCAAATACAGCTTTGAACTTTAGTTTCTATGTTTTCAGGGGATTTTTTTGGAAAATTTCTGGAAAGTTTTTCCCAAGTAAATAAATTCTTTGAAAATTTATCGTAGCTTGTCAATAAGTGCAACATATTTATGTTGTCAAAAATATTTCTTAATATCTTGGACAAAATTTGCAGCATTTTAAACAATTTCATACTATCCATCATTAAACATTTCATACAACCATCATTAAACATTCCAACAAACCATCATTAAACATTCCAACAAACCATCTTCAAATCTACTCTTTAAAAGCAAACCGGTTTAACATAAATTGCTTGGGAAAAAAAGTTCTTCTGAGTTGGCAGCCAAAAAAGTCGTCTAAGAGAAATAAAAACGAAATAATGCGATTAAAAGACTGAATAAGAAAGTAAAGAAGGAGGCTTATCTCAGTAAAGAAGTAGATTTTTCTCAGAAAAGAAAATTTAGTCGTAATTGACAAACTTCGTTCAGTTATTTGTAATTAAAAAAAAAAATTGTTAATACAATTCGCTCCCCTTAAAAAAAAAGTTCTCAATAAACTTGCAAAGCAGTTTAATGTATATTCACCAGGTTCTCCGCTCAAACCTGTGCTATCTGCACTTAAAAAGAATAGCGTGTCAGGTTTTGTTAGAGGACTATTCTTATCTTTATGGCAAATAACGGACAAAAGTGTGAAAAAAAAGACACTTAGAAAGTAAATGAGGAATGTTTACCAATTATTTCACAATCCTCGTTTATCACTTGGAAAGCCGAAACTTTTGCTAAATTGTTAAATGTACTTTTATACAGCATGTACTTCTTTAGCCAGATGTCTAAAAATATTGGTATGGACACTTTTTAAAATATTATCTGGTTGTTAAATGCACTACAAAATATGGTTCAATTTTAGTGAGCGATTCAGCAATCCCAAATCTACGGCCCACTTAACGAATCCGACCAGGAATCTTCAAAATTACTACCCACAGTTCAATAATTTTGCATATAATTTAACCCGTTCATTTACATTTGTTTAAGTACTTACTATAAATAATTTAAAAAAAAAAATACTTGCTAAAAATATTTTAGCATTTTATTAAAACTCTAAAAGTCCTTACGACTTGTTAACAAAAAATACTTTAATAAGATATCATTGTGGTATTGAGTGGTTTAAACCATTCAGTTGATTTCGTCCAGTGGCTGAGAAGATTTTTTTTATTTACTAAAAAGTTCCCTAAAAAAGGTATTATTTTAAATAGTACCTTTTTTAGGGAACTTTTTAGTAAACAAGTTTTTTCAGTGGATGTTTTTTTAAGTCCGTTATTTTCAGTGGATGTTTTTTTAAGTCCGGGAATTATTTAAGAAACGAACTTTGAAACTTATATTTAGCACTAAAAAATGAGTTTTTTTTAATTATTTTTCTTGTTTTTTTAAAACTTTTAATATATTCTTAACCCTGTAAAAAATGATAACTGCTCAGCTACTATTTAACCCGTTATATAATTTTTTAGCACTTACAATGAACTGAGAACCTTGATGTCGTATCCAAATTTACCTAAATAGTTGTATCATAATGTAAGTATTGATTAAAACCCTGTTACTACAACTGAAGCTTTTCTGTCAGAACGAGATTACCCATTTTGCAAATGATATGATTACTACGCCTTATTTTAAGGTCGAATGTCTAACCGTGACATACGTAAAGTGACATGCGTCAAACTCAGTTTAGCATGCGGACTCAATGATATAATATATATATATATATATATATATATATATATATATATATATATATATATATATATATATATATATATATATATGAACTTCAATAAAGACGAATTCTCTCAATACTAAATTTTTATTTTATCTAAGAAATTTTCGCTAGATTATTGATACTAGCATCTTCAGCTTTAATTACAAATTATTAATAATTAATTACAAATAATTTGTAATTAAAGCTGAAGATGCTAGTATCAATAATCTAGCGAAAATTTCTTAGATAAAATAAAAATTTAGTATTGAGAGAATTCGTATTTATTGAAGTTCATATATTAAATTTATTCAACTCTCATACAAGATGTCGTCATTTTATATATATATATATATATATATATATATATATATATATATATATATATATATATATATATATATATATATATATATATATATATATATATATATATATTAGGTATGTGTGTATCTGCGATTTACGGCACCGATTTTAAAGATAAAATCTGTGACCATTTTTTCATCGCGTGCACGAGGTAGGTGTCGTAAGAATGGATTTTTCTTGTATATTTTTTTAGAACTTTATATTGACTTAGATAATATCTTAAAAGTAGAGTGTTGTAAATTTATTGCAGTTTCTTTTCTTTTTTTTTTTTGCAGTCACTAACGTTTTTAGTGATTTGATTGCTATTGAAAACTTTATTCCTGTTCTGAAAGTGAATTGACATTGAAGAGATAATGGGTTTTTTTTTCTAACTTTTGAATCAATTTTATATATCTATTTTCTATGTACCTGCCAAATTTCATTAAAAAATAATTATACGCTCATATTCTATTTTTGCACGCAGTAAAGGCACCAAATAATCTTCTGTTGTAGAGGTTGGGGGGGGGGGGGGATTCACGATTATGAGCATTTTGTATATTTGACTTTTTTATTCATTAAAAATTGTTTTTTTTAGAAAAATGAAACTTTATTTAAAATATTGGTGATTTTTTTTAAATATTCAAAACATGATTTACACACACACACAAACACAAAACCATATTCTGTTATTAGTTGAATAAAAATATAACCGAGGCAAAGTCATGCGTTAAAAATTAAATTACGAAGTTCTATTATAAAACCACCGTAAACCGAACGCTAATTTTTTAAGTTAGTTGCAGTTTTCTTAAGCATTCCTTATAATGAATTTTTGTCACTTAAATGGGCATAACTTTTAGTAGAATCATTAGTTTTTTATGAAATTTTCACCATTATAATACTGATTTAAAGCTCTTTACAATGATGTATAATAATTAAATATTTGAATAGTTTAATAATTTTGCACACGTACCTATATATATATATATATATATATATATATATATATATATATATATATATATATATATATATATATATATATATATATATATATATATATCATTGTGCGGACTAAACTACATGTGCGGACTTAACTGAGAAGATGAGAAATCAGAGCAACCCGTACAATCAATAAATTAAAAATAGCAACGAATATATTTTACAGAAATAATGATTTAATTACAAATCTCCATAATTTCTTTTTATCCCTTGACGTTAAATAGAAATTTATAATTGTTAGTTTCAATTTAAATTATTTTCAAAAGCTAATACAATAAAAATGATGAAATGCACAAGAATATTAAATGATATTAACATACATGCAATTTAGTTACGGTTTCATAAACGAAATCTTTTTCTTTTTTTTTACTGAACTTCAGAAAACTTAGAGGAAATGGCGCATCTTCTAGGAAGTAAAAATTGTGTTGAAAGCCTATCTAAAGACGTTTGTCAGCTTCAAGAATTAATCACTCCTTTGCTGAAAATAACTGGACGAATAGAATTTTCTTCATGGAAATACCCTTGTGAAAATGCATGTGATATTAATGTTAAAGAGATTATTGAGAACTATTGTTTTTGTCAAGATGAAGATGCCAACAAACTGTCTCACATTATTTTGCTTGAAATGGTTATTGACAGGCATAAGAATATTTATTACAAACTTAATAGTTTATTCTTATAAGTGTATACATTTGTATACACGTGTATATATTTAGTGTTAGATTAATGTGTGTTTGGGGGATTTAGGGAGGAGGGGTTTGAACCGATATAAAAGAAATGTTCTATGAAATTTCACTGTTAAGAAATTGATTTCTTATTCTACCTAAGAACAGGATATCTAGACAATTCAAAATGTTTATCAATTTCTTGGAAATTTTTTTAGAAGATGGTGACTGTTTTTAAAGTTCTCTTTTGGGTTAGATTTAACTTTAAAAGAAATATATTCCACTCAATGGTCTTGAAGTTTAACTTTTCTATAGGCTGTTAGACAACATAGTTTAGATCTTTAATACACTTTACATTGGCACAGGGAAACAAAGTTCATAATGAAGCTCACAACAAATAACAAGAATCTAGTAATATTTGCATTTTAGAATTACTTCTTTAATGCTAGAAGTAAATAAGTTATAACAAACTTCATGACATCAGTATACAAGCAATTACTTAGAGATTCAGTATAGCTACACACACACACTCCATCTGCACTATGAGAAAATGAATATGTGTGTGTATGTATGTAATGTATGTATGTAATATATGTATGTAATGTATGTATGTAACGTATGTATGTAATGTATGTATGTAATGTATGTATGTAATGTATGTATGTAATGTATGTATGTAATGTATGTATGTAATGTATGTATGTAATGTATGTATGTAATGTATGTATGTAATCTATGTATGTAATCTATGTATGTAATCTATGTATGTATGTATTTATGTATGTAAGTATGTATGTATGTATGTATGTATGTATGTATGTATGTATGTATGTATGTATGTATGTATGTATGTATGTATGTATGTATGTATGTATGTATGTATGTATGTATCTATCTATCTATCTATCTATCTATCTATCTATCTATCTATCTATCTGTGTATCTATGTACACATATATATATGTATCTATGCATTTCTTTTGATGAAAGTGTTAATCATGTTTAAATTTAATTTTAAGGTTTTGTTTACTACTTCAATGTGTATCACAACTTTTTGATATGTCTGTGACATTGGGCTTACCTCATGTTCGGTCACATTTGGAGACATGTACATTCACTTCCACAATATCTGTTGGTTTGGTTGCTGCACTCTTTAAAAAGAAAGTCTTAAAAGTTCAAAAATCATACATGAAAATGGAGAAAGAAGTAAACTTGTTATATAAAATTGATGACAATGATAACAATTATGACAATTATGATGATGATCATCATCATCATGATCATAATTTGATGATCATGATGATGATCATGATAATGATCATCATCATCATCATAATTATGATAATCATGATCATGATAATGATCATGATGATGATGATGATCATCATCATCATGATCATCATCATGATCATCATCATCATCATTATGTTTATTTAGTTATCAGAACATAATCAATCTCTGATGGACTTGCAAAACCTTGTGTATCCAAAAAGGAACAGATATCTTTTATCTTCAGCTGACAAAAAACAGCAATTAAATAGTTCAGAAATCTTTATTGGTAAAAAACAATCAATTAGTACTCAAACTTTTGAAACAGCATTTATGCCATGCAGTGCTTGTTCAAGCATGCAAAATTGTTTGGTTACTGTTGGTTCAGCTATTATTGCGATTTGTGAATCTCAGGGTTTACCTTCATCACTGTCAAAATATAAGCGAGCATATAAAGATGTAAGAATGACAAGTTTAGACATTCAAAAATGGAGCACAGACCAAGAACATGATTTGCAAAAAGTGTGCAAGCATTTGGAGCACTTACAAGGAAAGATGCTTCTTTTAGAAACTGATTTAATTAGTTCAAAAGCAACTGGCGTACAACTGCAAGAAAATGTTGATGCAGCTTTTCAACAAAAAGTCTATTTAGAAAATGAACTTCTTACTTTCAAAAAATTGCATGAAACAAAAACAGAGCAATATTTGCTACAAGAAGAAATTCTAAAGCAGAAATTAAATGAAATCAAGATGCTAGAAAATGAAGTTAATATCTTGCGTGAAAAAGAGGTTGAAACAAATAGGTTGCAAATCAGTCAATCAAATGCAATTAAAAATCTTGGTATAATTTTTTTTCAGATTTTAGATATATGTTAGACATATTTGGCAGATCTATAGTTTAAAAATCTAAATCATTTCAACTTTGAAGAAAACTTTTTTTATTAAATTAAATACAAAACAGCAACAGCAAAAAACAATAATTCAAGCTTTCTTACTCATACAATATAAAAGTTGTAATATGTAATCTACAAGTTTCTAACTTACACAATAGTAAATGAAAAAATGAAAATTTAATTTGATTTAAAAAATGTTTATTCATACTTAATTTTATTCTTTTTTTTATTTATCATATTTCTTTATGTATTATCATTAAGTTAATTAACATAATAAAATTTACCAACATTTATAATGATAGCGTTTTTTTGTGAATTATTTATTGCTGTACTTTGAATTCCCTAATTTTCTTAATCTTAATTATGTTTTTCACATAGAGAAACAAGTTGAGAATTTATTAAATGAGTTGGAAAATTCGAGGAAAGAATTGCAAACAAGTGAAAGTCATGTTCAAGAAATTCTTTGTGCAAATCAAGAAATACAACAAAGTACTGATACAAAGTTGCAAGTTAATCTGGAAAATCTTAATAACTTAACCAAAGAGTTGACCAAGTTAAATGCTGAAAACAAAGTATTAATGAAGCATGATCAGGTTTTTTTTTAAAACATGTCTATTTGGTATATATTTGCTTTAAATATTATAAAATACTACAAAAGAATTTAATAAAGTTTTCATTAAATTTGATGTGATTTTTTTAAATACAAATATATTGTGTGTGTGTGTATATATATATATATATATATATATATATATGTATATATATATGTATGTATGTGTATATATATATATATATATATATATATATATATATATATATATATATATATATATATATATATATATATATATAATAATATTAATACAAATTTTTGAAAATAAGTTTGATACAACTTTTAAATGCATGGTCATCTGCACCATAATAAAGCTAAAAACATTTACATTATCAAGGGGCTTCAAGAGAAACAGTCAAAACTGCTCTCCCGCATTGAACAGCTAGAAGATTGTGTAGACACTCTCAAAATTCAACTAGTGGAATCTCAACAAACATGTGAAAATATGCGTAATGAAAATGAAAGTTTGAAGCTTCAAGCTAAAAAAGCAGAAGAAAAACTTGATGTATATGAGGTATACTTATATTTTTATTTATTTTGGGAAAAATCTTCCACAATTTTAAATTAATATTCGTTACAAGTCTTTTTTTTTCTATTACAGAATAAGGCTAAAGAAGAGTATCACAAGTTGACAGAAATGTCTGAAAAAATTAAACTTCTTGTCTGCTACCCTGTGATTGGTTTAGAATTTGAATCTGCTGAAAAAGAGTACCTTTCTATATTATCAGATTTTAAGTATAAAATGCCTTCAGAGGATGACATTGTCTCAGACTTGTTCAACCAAATATCTGCAAATGAAATGCGTGTAACCATACTGTTAAATCAAATATCATCTTTAAAAAACTCTTTAGATAAATTGCAACTGAAAAACACTGGTAGAGTTAATTTGGTAGGGTTTTACATTTGGTTTTAGTTGTTATTTCAACTTCTTCATGGGCACCAGCACATGGGTACATCTGTACCACCCTGTGTTCTAGCCCCCTTCACACCTACACCTAAGTTATTGTTTTTTTTTTCAAGAAAAGTTCTTTCAAATAAGAAATGGTTATATAAATGTAGACATTCAATATCAATAACAATTTTAGTTATGAAAATTATAATAATGTTAAAAATGCAGTGAATATCTTATATAAAATGCGTATTTATAATTTTACTTTGTTAAATTATTAACAAGAATAATTTACTCAACTATCAGTTGGTGCCAAGTATTGCAAACAACCTTATTTCGTTAAGTTAAGCACAATTTCATTTGGGGCTTTTTTTCCACTGTTAATATCTTAAGTTATGGTGTCTGTATTTCAACCACCTAAAAAGTTTCTGGTGCTCATTAGCTCAAAATTATTGTGTATTTATTTATGGACCTGTTATTTATTTTATAAGTTTAAAAATTAATTGTTATGTACTTTCCGTTTTGTTTAGATAAACGTTTGCACTTCCTTTGAAAGGTGATCATTTTTTATGCGTAACTCTCTGTAGCTTCAAAAAAAAAATTTTTTTAAATCTCATTTTAGTATTGGAAGGGATGATTTAAAAATTAATCTTTTAGAGTTCTTTAATCTTTATTTAACAAAGAAAAAATCTAAAAATAGCCAATTTTGTTTTTTTATTTAAAAAAATTTGGTTATTTTTCGATTTTTCAAATTTTTTAGTTAAAAAACCACGTAAATTTACTTTTCGTTTGTTTATTAAGTTATTGATTTTTTTTTTAAATCTATAAGCATATACAATGTATAATTACTGTCTCAGTCACTATGACATCTCGATGTCGCAATGCGATGTAAAAAAAGTATTCGGCTAATTGTCAACTGACGGCTATTGTACCGATCTGATGACGGATGTACTCTTCTGTTGCATATTTTTTCATGTCGGCCACAAATATTTTGAAGTGGTTTTCAAAGACGCTCCTGAACGGTCCACCGATTTTCATATCTTAATCTTAAATTGTAGGATCATTTGGATCAAAATATTCAAGATTTTAAAATTAGCAAACTATACGACCTTCAACGAAAAGGAGGAACTAATGCTCTTATAGTCACGGTTAACCATATTCCTTTTTTGTTTCATGTCGGTGCATTACGAATGTCATAGTAATTAAGTTAGTAATTGTTCTGTATATTTGCTAACAGTTTGATGTGGTTTAAAGAAAATATTTAGAACTTAATAAATAAATGAAGAAATAAAACACTTTCTGTATTTTTTTGATAAAAAAAAACAAACGAAAATCTTCTTTTACTGACTATAAATCTAATAGTTTGAAAGGAATATTTGTATCCAACAGCATTCCTGTTTATTTTTAAAAAACATTTCTGAAGATAAAACTGTTGTAAAGTTTGTAAACTATTGTAAAGATTGGCTGAAAAATATTCAAATAAAACAAAAAATGGTTTTTGTTTCAGTAATTATTCTTTTGGGTCTTATCAAATTAAGCAGAAATAAAAATTGCGTATTATGTGCCTTAATTTCGATTCTATTTATAGTCAACTTCCTATACCAGCATTCGAATCTTCAAAAAAGTTGAATCTAGAAGACTCGCCTACTCCTAAACCGCCTTGTGAACCCCGTACATCATCTAGGGTTGGAAGACCAAGAAGCAACAACAGAAACAAAAGAAATGATGCTTTTGATGATTTAAAGGCTGGTGGTCGAATTATGCTTGAAGAAGCTGAAGCATCGTGGAACAGCAAAAATGCTGCAGCGAAAAATACAAAGTCACCGATCCTCAATCAGCTCAGCTGTGTTTGCCCTGATTGCGATAAAGTTTACTTGTCTTCGGAAGATCTAGAAATACATAGAGCATTTTGCTATGGTAGAATCTAAGTATGGTTGCATTTTTATGCTCGTGTATTTAAGTAAAGTAAGTTTTTGTAATATTTATAAAGCTATTACAATATTTAAAATGTTGTTCTAGTATATGTAAAGTTGTTATGATAATAAAAAGGTCATTGTAATGTTACAGTCGAATCCCGTTATCTCGGACCCTGGATAAGTCGAACGGAATTTCAATTCCCCTTGCACATTCTCTGTCAACTTACTGTAAAATCATCCGCTTAAGTCGTACCCTGGTTAAGTCAGACCATTCGCTAACTCGTACTGTTTTTTGGGGTCCCTTCGGCAAAAAACTTCGCTTAAACAAGGACGTTTGTTTTGAGTTTGCATATAAGTGCTTATAATAACAAAACTTCCAATACTTCAATCAAAACTCCAAACTCTAAACGCTCGAAAATAAAATACTTTTGCGTCAAATATAATTAAACATAGCTAAACATTTTCACGGAGAGCTTTAGATTTAGTTATGCTTCGATTAAATTCTATTTGTTAATAACTATTACATTAAAAGTTTAAAAATATCAATTAAAATTCAAAACTTAGAACGTTCGAAAATTATTTACTTTTGCGTCGTTTCAAATAGCTTTGAATGCTTCAAAGCTGTTTGAAAAAGAATTGTGTGAATTTGAAACAAACATCAATTTTGGACTTTTTTCGTTTATAGTAGATATTATATATATATAAAAATACATATATTTCACATAAGATTATATTGTTCAATGTATATGCACATAATATTTATACATCGAGGAACATTCGATAAGTCTCGAAATCTCAATAAGTCGGACATTTTCAAAAAGTCCGACTTAACGAGAGCTTTGCTTAATTCGGACATTCGCTAAGTCGGACAAAAAATATATACCCCTTCAGAGTCCGAGTTAACGGGATTCTACTGTATTATATTTATAAAGTTTTAAATTAATTATATAGAATTACGTTTGAAATTAGTTTATGAAAAAATGCAAAAAATTGTGTAGACAGCTTCCACCATATGAGAATGAAAATGGTTATGATCTCAGCAAGAGAGTAAAAGTGGTAACGAATAAGTTTATAAGTTACTTTGACCCGGTAAATTATAGAGGTGTATTTCTCAAAGAACACGAAGATTTAATAAAGAATGCATTGTTTTAATCGTCATTTAAACTATAAGAGTAAAAAGGGGGTAAAAAATTGAACAACTTTTGTATTTTTAGTTTTTATGAATTGTCTTTTAAACGGAAAAGCATTTTGAAATTTTTTTTTATTGACATGAAATTTTTTTTTTTTTCGATATTAAAATAGAATTTTTCGCTCTATCATACGGTATAGAACTATTTGGTTTTTTAGTTAAAAAATTTTAACACGAGTTAAAAAGAGTTACTATGAGTAAATTTTTTTAAGTTTTATTCACTATCTGACTTCTCAGTTTCATAAATAAAAACTTGCAGAGCTAAACATAAAGTGTAATTTTGTAGCAAAAATTCTACTAAAGATCCTTTACGATGACCATCTACGATGATCCTTTTTTCAACATTGAACTTCATCTCAGTCAGTCTCAGAAAGAAGTACACAATTGTAAACAAAACAAAACAAAAAAAAAAAAAGGAATTCTATTGACGAGCAACTCAATTCTGCAATTACGCAAATAAAATATGGCGGCTTATCATTATTTAAAGTATCATTTGACATTCCAAAAGCAATTTTATCGTTCAGGATAAAGAATTCTGCAAGTTCTATTGGTACTGGCACAGTCGCCATTTTAAGTACTTTTACTGAATTGACATTAGTTGAAATCCTTATTAAACTTGCCGATTGGGAGTTCCGGTAAAACCCCCAAACTAGTACTTGACTCAATTTCTTGAAGTAAATATAAATGAGTACTCTGCGTAAAATGTCTGGATATTTGATGAAATCGGCTTCAATAATGACAATGGTAATCAAACAAGTCTCGCAATCAAAGATGCAATAAACAACTTTGTTGCAACGATAACCAATTGTTTACATACGAAAATTTAAAGAGTCAAAGTAGGGTTTTGCATGCTCGCCACAAAAATGTTCGCTTGGCGATGAATTCTTTTGTACCAAAAAATACAGAGGCTGATATTTTTTACTTTACCTCATCTTTGTAGTTAACTGTATTAATCAATTTAATTGCTTTATTTCTCTTAATTGTATAACATTTAATAAATGGCGAGTAAACACGTTTAACTTTAAAAGACAATCATCGTATAACAATTTTTTTTTTTTACTTTAAATGTTTAAAAACTAAATAAAATTGTAAAATAAAATTTATATCTTCTTGTAGAGAATAAAATTTATATCTTCTTAACAAAACTTTGTAAAAAATATATAAAAAATGTTTTTCTGAAAAAAAAAAAAACGAAAACAGTTCAACTAGAGCCGCTTTTACTCTGTAATGTGTGTCGATTATCTTAACACCTGTAATTTATTATAACTTTGAAAGTTTGTCTAAAATTTCTCCTCTGCAACGAATGAGTCATTGAAACGGTCAAACTGTTCCTGATTAAGAGTTACGCCACTTGCCCATGGATGTCCGCCCCCGATGTTACTTCCACTTTTTTTCTTAAGTAATTCAGCTAAATCACGGGCATCAAATTTCTCGTTTACCCTTCGTAAAGACAAGTAATACATCAAAGCACCGTCTTTTGTACGGGTTGGTGAATTTATTAAAATCGCATAACTCGATCCAGTTTTTATCATTTTCTCTTTCACATAAGATTCCACGTTTCTCCCAAACTTTAAGATATCTAATGGTACAATTAGAACGCGGGAGGATGTTTCACCAACTTTTATTAAGCCAGTTACCTTAGCTTTATTTAAAGCCAATGTTAAGTTTTCTAACAACTGTAGAAAATCGCAAATCATTTCTTTGGTAAAAATCTCTTTGTTCTTTCCAGAGAGAACAGAGAAGCAATATGATAAGTAGCTGTTTGCTTTTTCTTTGAAACTTTCTCCTCCACTCGACTCTTCTTTGTATAAGAATTGCCAATCTTCTGAGTTTGGTGTAATATACAGAAGAAGATAATAAATTTGCATTTTAGCCTCAATTATCTTCTCAAGGTTGGATTTAAGGTCAGGAAAATTAGTCAAAACTTTTTCAAAAACTTTTTTCGCTGTATCTAAAGCAAGAGAGGTTCCAGCAATCTCTTCGCTTTGGCCTTCATAATCAGCGAACTGAACTAAATTTAGAAATTCTCGAAAACAAACATCAAAACTCTCTTTGAATTTGAACAGATCATAAGATATTATGCTGGCGCATTTGTCGGCATTAAAAACAAAAGAGAAGTTGGAAAATTCAGACAAAGAATTCATTTGTGAATTTTTCGACAACGGATGATGATCGATGACTCGAACATTTGTCTCGTGTAATATACTCGATAAGTAATGAACTTCCTCTTGCAATTCTGGAGAGCAATCCACATAAACAATTGTTGTGTTCTTCGTACCCAAACGCGTAACAGTGTTCTTAATTTTCTGAAAGCTTTCGTTTGTTCTCCAATACGGTATCAAAAAGGTGTTCACAAGATAGAACTGCGATGCCATGATTGCTGAAGTAAGTCCGTCAAAACATGGTCTGTTTGGGTATGAGTGAAAAACAATAATGACATTCGAAGGTGCGTAATCCATAATTTTCTATAATTCCTAAATGATTAAAAAAAAAAAACAATAAAATTTCACATCAAAAGGATACTTTCTTAAAAGAAATCAGTTTTTGACAAACTGTTTTCTTTTATGCTTATGTAAAGAAGTATCGTTCTGTAATTTTTTGAAAAACAACAGTTAAAACGTCTTAAGGATTCCTTTGTCGAAATTCTGAGGTCAATGACATCTTTAAATAGGCGTCATCAATCTCAGAATTTGTGCTAAATGCTTGGTCAACTTTTTCATGAACCAAAAAGCTAGAAATAAGTAAGATATAACAAGAGCTTGTCCCTTCATGATTCGGTTGAGAATCTCCTGTGGAATTTTAAATTGTGAATAAACATTATTTTAAAGAAACGTATTTTTTGAAAAAATAACCGCGACTACATAGGAAATTATTCTTTTATTTTAAACAGTCATTTTTTCAGTTGGTTGTTTGTTTCTACGTAACAAACATAAAATGTTTAAGTTGCTTAAAAAGTTTTTAATTTTTTGATCTTGGAAATCTTTGAATACAAATAAAAAAAAAAAAGAAAAAAAAAATAGAATACAAAAGTTCAAAAATGATTTAAAAAAATGATTTTTTTTTTTTCAAAAGATGTAATGCCATCACCAGTTAGATAAATTTATATTTTGTTTTCCATCAATGACCTTTAAAGACTTTAAAACGTTTGATATTACAAGTTAAAGATGTTTGGTGTTACACGTAGATTAAATAAAGAGTCCTTCTCTTAAGAATTATGCGTGCAAATTTGAAACTCAAAGAACATTATTTTGAAATCTTTCACGTAAAAGAAACCGTTACACTGAAATATTGCGCACAAAGCTAATTGCAACTTTTTTTTGTTTTTTTTTTGTACACCATATTTTCTTTGAAATCTTTGTTTCCTGGAAAGATTTAAATGGAAATTAGTTTTACACTTGGTTGCATTTAAAAATGAATTAATTAACCAGTATAAATAGTTGTTAATATAAATTGTCATGTGTGGCTCATATAGAGGAAACTGTAAGAAAAAAAAGTAGACGATTGTATTGAAGATTCAAAAAAATATTTCTGACCTGCTTGTCCTGACTGTGGCAACTCCGTTTGCTGATTTAATTTTGATAATAATTTTCGAGTGCAGGATCAACTTTATACCGTTTTATCGCATTAATTCTAAGAATTAATGCTTTAACGTACTTTCCTTGTAATATAATGAAATGCGCAGATATGCATGAAATTATATCCCAGGTTCTTTCCATCGAAAGTAAACATGATTATACCCTCAAGCGAAATTGAAGAAGACCCTGAGCGGGAATTTACTAGTGCAATTTATTGAGAAGTACTTTACCGGCGTTTTACTTACTAAAAATGGTAGCAAAAATAACCTTTCTATAGGCATTTAAATACATGTTTATGTACATTATTATACATGTTTATATACTTTACCGGCGTCTCACTTACTAAAAATGGTAGCAAAAATAACCTTTCTATAGGCATTTAAATACATGTTTATGTCAACTCAATAAGCTTTTTTGAAAAAACTATAAGGACTTGTTAAAAATTTGGTTTAGTTATAAGTGATTACCATACATTCATAATTTGATTTTGCAAAGTCTAATTTTTTTAAAGTTACAGGGTCTCATATATATATATATATATATATATATATATATATATATATATATATATATATATATATATATATATATATATATCTGTGTGTGTTTGAGTATGTATGTATGTATGTATGTATGTATGTATGTATGTATGTATGTATGTATGTATGTATGTATGTATGTATGTATGTATGTATGTATGTATATATATATATATTCATAATAAACAGTAGCTTATATATACAATAAAGTATCCAGACATTTATTAAGTTGTTTATTACAAATGGAATTTGTAATATCTATTTTGCATGCCTATTCAAAATATGGTCCTACAACTCGCTCATTTGTAAAAGCAGTTATACGATGGATAACTGGGAAATGTGAATTGGAGAGAATTTGTGAAATGTCTTTTCCTGGTGAGATAATTTACGGCTATAAGCAATGTCATGAAGTTGAAAATAGTCTTTATTACTCTAAAAATGATGCACTACGTAGAATATTGGTTGCTGATAAAATGAAGACAAAAACAGCCATGGAAACAATAATGAGAGTGAAACGTATTATTCCAGAAAAAAGTCAATTATTTGTTAAGTCCATGCCCTATATGTTGCGGAAAATAATAAGCTATAATGCTCTATTGAATGAAGTGGATTCGATAAGAAGTATCCTTTATGACGAGACTAATAATGAACATGAAGATGCACTAAAAAACCTTTGGGGTTTACTAAAAAAAGATGATGAACTGACTGAAAGACATACTTCAAGATGGAGTGAAATTGGCTTTCAAGGTACGAATCCAGCAACAGATTTCAGAGGAATGGGTCTTTTAGGTTTGCAGAATATGATTTATTTACTTGAAACACATGAAAATATTGGGTTGAAGATATATGGTCAATCTAATCATCCTCATTATGGATTTTCCTTTGCAATCATGGCTATAAGTTTTACAAGTACATCTTTTGATTTATTACGAAGCGGAAAGCTTAAAGGTTGGATCTATAATTTACCCATTGTTGATTATTCTTTGGAGACATTTCAATCTTTTTTTGTTGAAATATTTGAAGAGTTTGCTGATTATTGGGTGATGAGACAACCACCAAACATTATGTCATTTAATGAAATCAAAAAGGATTACATGAATGAGGTTGAGAAGAGACTTTTTAGTGGGAAATGGTCTAAACTATAGTAATGTAAAAAAATATTAATTTAAATTAATTTTATTTAATCAAAAACAAAAAAAAGTTTTCTGTTTGTAATTTTTATTTAACAACTTAAATTTCATTCACACTTTGCAATCATTTATTTTTTAATGAATGCATATATAAATTTATTTGTAAACTAAGTTAGTAAATAAAGCAAAATATATATTACCTTCTTTCAAAATTGAAGTATTGAAATTGACTTTGCAGAAATTACTTTGGAATGAATAACTCTGAGGTACCAGCAGTTGGTTAACTTGTAAAATATTATTTTTGAAATTTTCAACTGAAGTTGGTTAACTTGTGAAATATTAAACAATTTTAGGCAAATTAAATAGCTATCAGATTTTGAAAATACAGTTCTGATTTGTTTTTATATCATTATTAGGGCCTCATAAAATATTACAAGTGGTAATATGTTGGAATCCAAGTGGTTCTATGTTGGAAAATATATATAATGTTAAATGTATATAATGGCTACACAAAGTTGAGCTAAACTTGGGAACTTTTTTAAAAATCCGTTTTTCTGTTAATGTGCTAGGATGCATACTAATCTTAAAAATTTTCATTAATTAAAAAAAAGCGTACTGTGAATGATATACAATGTAGAAGTAATATCAGTTTTTAGATTCAGCATATCTCTGGAGTTGATAATATCAACATTAGAGAGTTTTACCACTAGTAACAGCGAAAATGCTGTCAACAGTGTTGATATTGCGACGTAGGTTCACTGCGCTTAAGTTGTTAAGATATACTTTAGCTTGGTTTCCAATAGTTGTAGGAATGTTGTACAACAGTTGCACAACAACTTTGTTTTATAATGGAAACATTTTAAAGTTGCACAGCTTAACGTTTGTCGTACAACAAATTTTATGTTATACAATTGCGGTTGTGAGTTTTGAAAAAAATCTATTTCTGCAACAGTATTTTGTTTTTTGTGCAAAACGCGCAGCTAATTTTTTTTTTTTTTATTGGAAACCACACAATAACTGTTGTATAACAAAGTCTACAAAGTATCCCCATTTTTCACAAAGCATGGCGACGGCTCCATCTTGGGTGTTGGAAAAAATCTCTAAGGGGCTGTTTAAATGGACACAGGCTAGCCCGTTTGCCGAGATCTCACTTGCCGGGCTAGCTTTCTTAATCATATAAACGCAAAATAAAATTAAGTTGAATAAAGGACGGCGTCGAGTTCTCGGTAAACGGGCTAGCCCTGCAAATGAGCTAGCCCATTTTTCATATAAACAGCCCCAAGGCAGATTTTATGAACGAAGTTCAAAAACTTCCAGTTTTAGTTAAAGTTACAGTTAACCGGCCTAAAATAATTTTACTCGTCAGCTTTTTGCGCTCTCTTTCGCGGAGACTAAAAACATTAGAGAATAATAATTAAAAGCAAAGTAGATAAATTTCAAAATAACTTTTTTTAGTTGCTTTTTTTTTAATTACGGATCTGTGTACTTTTTATAACTTTTTCTATTATTATTATGTTCTTTTTATGATATAAAAAGAACATAATAATAATAGAAAATGTTGTGTAAATTTATTTTTGGCTAGTATTAACACTTTCCTGACACGTGACCTGCACCACGCTGCATAAAATCTGTTTCTAAATGACGTGAATCGCCTGGTTGTTCATCAATAATTTTAAATTTTCCTGAATATCTATATGGACTTGAGAAAACATTAAATATATATCTGAAATAGGAATAATTTCTAAAGTTGATACTACAAACCGTTTGTCATTTGCATTTATAGGTCGATCAAAAATTAATTTTGAAAAATGGCTAAAAAAGCGAACAAGTTTTATGCGCAATCATATAGATGTTTTTAACTTAGTCACGAAAGGGTTAAGTTAATAGTTATTTATTACGGTTAAAGAATATAGGTTAATATAATAATTGTTCATGCTTACGTGTTTTTAAGAGATATGTGGCTATGAAAATAGCTGTTTAGTTTATCAATTAGTAAGGATACTGACGGGACACGCAAGATTGATATCTAATGTTGTATGTTATATATCATTGTATGATATAACAATTTAAAATCAATCGCGCTGTACTATTTTTAATCCACTACAACTTTTAAAGTTTCTTTTTTGAAATCACTCACGCGTGCAAACTTTTATTCTATTATATTGAATTCTATGCACTCCACCGTATTTTAAAAGCTAAAAAGTTTATTTTAGGCCGCTTAACCCTTTCGTGATGAGTTAAAAACATCTATATGACTGCGCATAAAACTTGTTCGCTTTTTTAGCTATTTTTCAAAATTAAGTTTTGATCGATCTTATAAATTCAAATGACAAACGGTTTGTAGTATCAACTTTAGAAATTATTCCTATTTCAGATATATATTTAACCCTTTATGGGCCCTTGTTGCCATATGGTAACAAAAGAAAAATGAAAGTGTACCTCAAAACCTGGTCGTTAATAATTCCTCATTTAAGACCAAAGCTGCCAAATGACAACAATTATTTTTAAGAAATAATTGTTTTCAGGGAAAAAAAATGTTTGAACTTTTTTTCTTAGACCCTTAAGTTTTCTGAAAATATTAACAAACTTTTTTTAAAAAGTATATTTTTTAATTTGGCCAATAAAGGGTTAATGTTTTCTCAAGTCCATATAAATATTCCGGAAAATTTAAAATTATTGATGAACCACCAGGCGATTCACGTCATTTAGAAACAGATTTTATACACCATGGTGCGGTCAAGCGTCAGGAAAGCGTTAATAGGGACCCGAAATCGGATCCGGGTTGTTGTTTCGGGTATTACCCGAATTTAAATATTCGGATAATTACCCAAAAGTTATAAAATACCCTTTTTTTTTAATCGGGTAATACCTGGTTAATTTTAATACCCGATACTTGATACCCGTAGAATACCCGGTACTTGATACCCGTAGAATACCCGATACTTGATACCCGTAGAATACCCGTAGAAAATACCCATTGAATACCCATAGAAATATCGGTAGAAATACCCGAAGAAGTAAAAATAGCCTAAACAATTTAACTCAATTCATTTATTACATTGAATTACAAATAACAAAAAAAAAAAGATTGAAAATACTAGATCGCGCGAGAATCTCAGTTCGAGGATCGGGTAATTTTTTAAAATTACCGGAATTATCGGGTAATTTTATTACCCGATTTTCAGGTAAAAAAATCGGGTAAAAAAATTACCCTATAATCGGGTACTTCTACGGGTAATATTCGGGTAGCTTAAATCGGGTAATACCCGACCCGAAGGCTTGGATATCGGGTAACTAAAGTTATTAAAATTACCCGTCCACGGGTACCCGCGGGTACTCCCTACCGTTTAACTGTAGCTTTACCCAGTTTTGAATGACAAGTTTGATAAGGAATTTAAAGTCAAATGGAAAAAGAAAAATGCATGGGAAGAAATTCGTCGTCTGTTAAACTTATCTGCTAATCAAGCGGAAGAAAATATAAAAGCATTCAAAGTAATATGAAAGGTAGCTGAAATCAAAAAGAAATATCCCATCAGGTTCTGGAAGGAATTCAGTTCCACTTCATTTTCTTCAGCTCGATTAGCTAAGTACTTTTATAGAACATCGTGAAACAACATCGAATATTTGTTCACCTTCTGATTCCAGATTAGAAACAACGAATTTGGAGGAAAACGTTGAGGTGGTTTGTGAACAAGTAGAAAATATTCATCACCCATTGAACAAGGAGCTAAATTAATCATTTATTTGATTATTATGTAAATTCTTGTGTGCAAGTATGTAAATTCTTGTGTGCCAAGTGAATCGATAACTCATACTAATAACAAAACTAAAAGAAAAAGAAAAAAATTAGATTCTGATGATTTACTTGACAAAACTTTAGTGAAAACATTAGAAATAATTAACTCCAATATTGAAAATCCGACTGAAGAAGAGCAGGATGAAGATTATTTATTTATGATATCATTAATTCCACAGCTAAAGCGATTAAACAACTGTTCCAAAGCTTTGGCTAAAGTTCAAATACAAGCACTTCTTCTCAAATTAAAGTTTCCAGATAAAGGTGAAACAATCTAGCCTCTCTGTTTAACCTATAATTGTGAATAAATAATGTAAATATTACAGTCTGGCTTACTATTTTGTGTATCAATTGATGTGAAAAACTACACATTTTAAATAAAGTCATGGAAGTATAATATACGTCTTCTATTAATCTTTAAGTAATTATTGGGGCATATCTTAAGTTTAAAAAAATAAAAAAGTATTGCTTTGTTAAATATATCATATTGTCATTCAAAAGAAAGTTTATTAAAGTATATTACATATACTCTAGTTATTAACTGGATTGTGGCCACAAGATTGAACATAGTCCAATTGCCACGAAAGACTTCCTTCATATGAATTAAAATAAAAAAAGTATTTCTTATTGCAATTGCATCAAAAACAGATCTATTACTTTTTGATTTCGAGAAATCAAGCAAACATGCTTGGTCTTGTAATTCTTTTTTCCAATCTCCTTGATTAAAAATTCCTGAATTACTTTCACTCTCAACAAAACCAGTAGGGATATAATGTGCTCCATCTGTTAAACGCAAATTCTTGTGAAGACAGACTATAGCCTTTATTATATTTTCCACTTTCGATGGTTTTGATTTAATTGGAGATTTGTGAATTCTCCATCTAGCAGCTAAAACTCCAAAGCTATTTTCAATTGTTCTCCGTGCTCTTGATAGTCGATAATTAAAAACTTTTTGCTAAACGGTAAGGTTTTTACCTGGTTATAGTTTCATCAACCATGGTTTAAGTGCAAGTATATCATCTCCAACAAGGACAGGTGAAACTTTACGATTGATTTCGGACATTTCTGGTAAATGAAAATTTCCCTTATTAAATGCTCTACCAAATGTGCTTACATTTAAACTAGCAGTATCATTATCCATTCCATAAGCCCCAATGTCAACTATTGTAAAACAATATTTAGTATCACAAATGGCTAATAAAATCATGGTGTAGAATCCTTTGTAGTTGTAAAAAGAAAAACCTGATTTTGCAGGAGCCTTAATGCGTACATGCTTTCCATCAATAGCTCCTATACATTGTTGAAAGTTCCAATTCTGATTAAACTGTTTAACAATGTTTTGCCATTCTTTTGTGTCACTTGGGGCTCTGAGAAATACTTTTTTGAGAACTTCCCATATAGCACAACAAGTTTCAGATTTTCAACAGGTTTGAAGATCCGATTAATGACAAAAAGTGTTCAAGTCTGTTAGGAGACATTCTTAGGTATCGATAAAAAATTCCCTATTAAATAAAATCATTTCTTGCATCAAAGAACCAAACGCACCTTGTTTAACGCGTTTTTAAAAAGGTCTCTGACCCAAAACATATGCTTTCTTTTTTTTACGCTTTTTCTGCGTCTTAAAATTAAAAGTATAATAAAAAGTAGATAACTTAGAAAGAGATTTTTTTTTATGACGGCCATTTTTTGTTTGTTTACACTGTTTCTTTGAAAGATTTTTCCGCTAGTTCAATGCAATTGAAACATTGCGTTGCACAACAATTTACCGCACAACAAATAAAACGAATGTTGCACGGTTGTTGTACGATATTTCTACAACTATTGGAAATCAAGCTTTACCAGCCAATTTTTAACATAAAAGGTAAGCACTTTGAGATTAGAATGATCCTGACTTGAACACACTTATATCTTCTCTTTGGAACGTTGTGTAAGAACAAGAAGTCTAAGAAAGATCCACTGATGTTTTAAATTAATCAAATCAATGCTCCCTGGTATTCTTTCCAACCCCGCCTATTGCTTAACAATAAAAAAAAAAACGAAGAGCTAATCATGTTCTAAAGTTAAAAATATATTTATCTCAAATTTTACTTGGTAAACAGTCTCTAAAAATATGTTTTTGTAAAGGAGTTTTTAGTTGCGTCAAAGAAACAGGCGAATCTGGCGTATTTTTCTTTTTTTTTTTCCAAGACGAGTTAAAATTTGCTCAAGATTTGTCTCTCTTAACTTGTATCTCAATAGACTTAGCTTTCTTTCTAATTGATGAGTCATAAACTCATTCTGTAGACGACACAATAGAGGAGCCATATTCTCACTCTGAAGAGGAGATGGTAGACAAGTCATATTCTTATTCTGCAGACAACGAATCATAGTTATTCTTATTCTGTAGATGAGTTTAGCCAAATATTTACTTTAACATTTTTTTTTTTAATTTAAAAAAAAAAATGTTAAAGTAAAAATTATTTAGAAAATAAAAATATTAGAAATATTAATAGCAACAAAATATTTATTAATAATATTATTTACAATAAATTAGTAACTTGTGGATAGCTGTCAAAACAGAATCATCATCGAAAGTTCAATTATGCTCCCAGAGGTTATAGCTAAACCGAAAACCGGTGATATCCTCTTCAGTTTGTGCTGTTTTACGCTTGTCCTGTTTTTTTTTTAAACAAGAAACAAAATATGAAAATGTTATGCACTATTTTGACTCCAACATAAAGTTATAGTATTAACTTTGAAGTTATTGTAGATAAGTATTTAGTAGCCTCGCTTTCAAATTATTTAGATGAGTAACTCTAGGAAAATAAAAAGACGACACGCTAAAAGGAAATCGAACGGACTTCTCGTTCAATTTCCCTTTCGCGTGTCGTCTTCGTCTGGTTAAGGTTCTAGATAAAGTTTTAGAACTTGATATGATTAATGCTTTTCATTAGCTAAGAAGATTTTGAAATCTGAAAATAAAAATACGAAAAACCTTTATTCTCGGTGTAAATATAGCTAAAGAAGTAGCCACACTGTTAAGTAATGAAAACGTGATTGCTCCGACGCTAAACCCAATCATCGTCCAAAACACAGATTCGCCAAACCAAAAGTATTCGCACGACGTCACTAAAAAGGTAAAACTTGAAGTAAGAATTCAAATGCAGATAATGTGTGGGCGGCATACCAATAAATACCCCGACAGCAGGATTGTGACAAGAAACGGTAATGAGTGATATACCAACGTATCCTAAATTCTGATAATCGCTACTGTCTGTACATAAGCACTCGTTCAAAATTATTATACAGGGTTTTGGGATGGCATTTGATTCAGCATACGTTCTGTATTTTTTCCAAAACGGTATATCTTTGTATAAAAGCCAAATGTGATAGCCACCAGCAGCAGAACTTATTAAACTCGTAAAAAACACCCCGAAAGCCTGAAAAAAAAATCTTAAAATGCTTTACTTGTATTTAGCCATAATGTAACTATCAAATCATAGTTAACAATTATTTAAATGTTAGAAAGCAAATAAAAAAATAAACAAAAAAATATTTAACAAAACCAACAGCCATCTTATGACGCGTAGCTAGACACACCACACTCAATAAACCTGGCACCATTGTCTGCTTAAAACAAAAAATACAAAAAGCATGGCAGACTCATCAAAATTTATCTCCAGGGAGTCGTTTCATAAAAGTTATCGGTCTGATGCTATATTATAACATAATTGAATCAGTAATAATTTGGCATGTATCGGTCAAAATTAATTATATGAAACGTGTTTTTGTCATTGCGATAAAAAATCGCAAATAGTTATTAGCACATATAACTTTTATAATACTCCCACCTTTGGGTTTCAAATAAAACTTCAAACAAACTCGAACATAACTTATTATATACTTAAAACGCGTTTATGACTTAATCCCAAGTTCAGTTTTTTAATATTCTTATGATGTAATAATTGTTAAAAGTCAATCACTTTCAAAAGTCTAATATGGTTGATATAAAAATGTTTCATAAGGTATTATGAGTTAAAAAAACAACTCGAGTCTGATCTCCTAAGCCTCAAGTTTAACACTACAGGTGATTTTTTCCTGGAGACAGTGGCGGATTAAGACTTTTCGGGGCCCGGGGCTATTTAAAAGTAGGAGGCCCCGTTCCACTAACAACGACAAAAATGAGTAAAACAAAGACTTTCTTGAAAACGCTATCACTGATATTTATTTATATACAAATTTTATATTTATTTTATTGAATTAAGTTGAGTGATTTTTTTTCTGCTTTTCTTCCCCGCAAACTCTGCAATCACATCGCTGAAATCCAAAGTTTCTAATAATTTTGACTCAATTGTTAATCTCGCTATATTACTTAAACGACTATGGACCATTGTTGATCGGTGCATATTCTTAACTCTTTTAAGAGTAGAGAATGATCTCTCAGCCTCGCAATTTGGATAAAAGTACCTGAGTCAAGCTCATTATTATGCATTGTAGATTCAACACTTTCAACTTCTTGAATTTCATTTGAAGGAACTTGGCAGGCTACCTCATTTTCCGTGTTATTGTTTTCATCTTTTCTTTCATTGTTTTTATTATTATCTAAAGTTTGTAGAAATTGCATATTAATTTGGTTTGATGAAAAAAAAATTGTCATTTTCGGAAGTTTAGCTACCATTTCCTCTCTCTCTTTCTTCAATCTTCTTTTAGAAGCTCCACTTTCATATTTTCTTAGCATTTTAATTTTAACTGTATAACCTGAAAAGTGTTAAACTGTTCTTTTTTTCTCTTTCACGAATTTAGCGCTTCAGCTATTAAATGCATTCACACAAGAACTCTTTTGTGCGGAAGTACAAAAGAATTGTAGAATTGCAATCGTTAATGCATTTTCAATAACAATATAATTATTCAAGTCATTAATAATTTTCCGAAGGGAATTGTTTTTCTAGCAATTTGTACAAACGTTACATTCAATTATTGCTATAAGGCGCTGCTACCAAACGAGTAATTTTTTTTTGTAGAAGTAGTTGCGCTCCTTCGTTGTCAAAGACCGGAAAAAATATATAATGCAGCGTTTTTGTTGACAGTTATTTTATTTTTGTGCTTTTGTTTTCAGACAATTTAGTAAATTTAACTTTGGCTCTTTTAATTTAATAAAAGATTTAATTTTTAGAGTTAATAAAAAATTATTTACTTTGAATCGGGGCCCCTAAAATTGTTGGGCCCGGGGCTATAGCCCCCCCCCTTGATCCGCCACTGCCTGGAGATTATATTCTGCTAGTTTTATAAAGAACTTTGTCAAAATGCATAAATTTAAGAAACGTGACGTTTCTTTTATGCGACTTTTTTTTGAAGAAAAAAAAACTCGCTTACCGTCAATCCATACCACACTCCAAGACAATTCACTGAGTTGAATAAACCCATAACTAAAAAACCAATCACAGTGAGACCGACAGCAAAAAAAAGCTGCACCAGTCCGAATCCACAAACCAACTGTGCGATCTTTCTCTCGATCATTTTTCTATAAATAAAACATTTTTTTACTCTCAATGTTCTTCATTTATCAAAGAAGCTTTTAAATTGGGAGCGATGTCTTAAATAGAGGGACTAGGGTATTGTCTAGGATAGATTCGTTTTAACTTCTGATAACTGACAATCATTATTTTACTTTATACCAAGTGGAGCAAGAGTTAGGATCAGAAATCAAACCTACCCCACCTTCAACCTGACAAAAATCTTTATGTTGCAGAGTTTCAGATTGAGCAGAAATGAAGTTGAAAATAAAAATGAAGAATAAGAGAGACTTGCGTAATATTCTATTAACTATTATCTATTAAATTTACTAGATAACCAAATTAAATATTTTCCCAACTTAATTCTTGTTATACAGCACTGTTGAGATTATCAAGTGCTTGTGTTTTGTTGAATTAAATTTTAATATCAGGACTTTACTTATAATCTTTACATTTGTGGAGCTAATTAGGGTTAGGGCCCTGCTTCAGCTACATTTGATTTTACACTTTTCCTTAAACGGATGGAGTTTATTTCGTATTCATAAGGGCACACACGAATTTTTCTGATATGTAGGGTGCCAACATATCAAAAAAATTCGCGTATGCCTTTATGGCATATACGATGCGGCTGAATCTTTTAGAGAGTTGTTTAAAATATTTGAGTTAACACAATTTGCCGAATTTTCAAGACTTTGTCAAATTGGAAAAAAAGCTTTAAGTTAAAAGCATTTTCTTTATTTACTACTAATTGAACAAAAGCTTGTCAAATAGAAAAAAGAAACTTGTAAACAACTTTTCACACGTTGAGGTAGGATTTCTTGCTAAGGACTTTAGCTCTTGTAAATCTGGACTAGTTGTAATCTATTCATGAAGGTATCAAAATTCCATTCCGTTTTCAGTTTTTTTTCGCCCATTTTCCCGTGTTAATTTAATTCTCCGGCGTGATGAAGGGTTATTATTAGGGACAGGCGAAAAACACAAAAACACGGAAGCCGTGTTTTCCGTGTTTTCTGAGAAATCCGTGTTTTTGTCAGATTTACCGTGATTTTCTGTTTTTTTTAAAAAATTAACCCGCTCTATTCTCTTACTTACTTGTTGTTAGTGGTAATTGCTTGACGTCAACTCATCTGTCATTTCTGGTTAGTAATTACCATTTTTTCGTAAACAAATTGCGTTCAATCAATAAACATCTTACATTTAGTTATGTTGAAGAACGCCGTGAATGTTTCTTGTGCCGAGCGCGCAAAACAGTATCCCAAGGGAACTTTGCACGCCGACGATGGCCGTCTCTTTTGCACAAGTTGTAACGTTACACTAGATCATACGAGAAAAGGTACGATTGATAGATACTTGCTAACACCTATGCACACTCAAAAACGTAAAAATCTAAATGAAACAAATGACACTCGTGCGAAGAAGCTAGCTACAATAACAGGTGCATTTAAGGCGGTATCTGAGTCACGTAACGCACGAAATCTGAACAAGTTCAACGTTAACTTCAATAAAGTCAGTGCATTTGTTACAGACAATGCCAGTTACATGACAAAGACTATGAGAAATCTCTAAGGGATACTCCCCCACTGTGTTCATTTGTCGAGTAATGTTTTTAATTCAGTAAGCGAAGAGCTAAGTGAAAATTTCAATTTAGAGACTTCAGCAACAAAGTTGAACAAACGGTCATAAAATCTTATTAAAACACAGTTTTTGCTTATTAAAGTTATTTCACTATGAATAAAAATGTGGCATTTTGATGACGTGTTTTTTCCGTGTTTTTACCGTGTTTTTTGCGATTTTTATTAAAGTACGCCGTGTTTTTCGCACTTTTTTACCGTGTTTTTCGCCTGTCCCTAGTTATTATTGTTCTTCGAGCAAGAGAATTCGTCTGCGACAGGTGTCATTGATACATTGTCTGTGGACAATACAGTTTCTTGGCTCTTGTTGGCAAATTTTCCTATCTCTTTGAATTAATTACTTTTTGTACTAAATAAAACACAACGAAGGGAAGGGGGGGGAGGATCAACACTTACCACTTTGGATGAACTATTTTCACTTCAATTATTGTCTCTATTGATACTTCAAAGCCTTTTTAGCTACTATGTATAACAAGTTAACAATATTACTAAATAAAAACCCACTGTAATCTAGTAACAATAAAATACGCTTCAGTTCAATAATAATCACAACCAAAACAATACAAAAAAATGTTTTTTGAACTTTTGAGTAAATTTGTTATTTACTCAAATGTTCAAAAAATTATTGTTTTCATCAAATTTGACTTCAACCACATGTTATTTTTTGGTATTTTTACATTGTGATTTCCATTTTTTTTTAAAAAAAAATTTGTTATCTAGAAATTTATTTTAACTTTTATTTTTGTCTTCAAAGTCAAATTTTTTTTTTTTAAATCGTTTCCATTTCAAAACTGTAAAAAAACCCGTTCCGCTACAACAGGCGGACTATTTTCATCAGACTTAAACTATTTCAAAATCGCCACTTAAAATACCATCATCAAAATTCTTTTCTGCTTTTTAATTGAATCGAAATCATCAAGTTTCAAAAAAAATTTTTCTTCACCAAAATCTTTTAGTGATTTTTAATTGCAACAGGTAACAGATAAGTACGTTGGGAGAGCGGTGTTTTTGTAATTACAACCGCATGAAAAACTTTTCGCAGCGAGTAAAACGTGATTAATTTTATTCACAGTATCAAACGATTTTTCGTTAGCATTTTGGTAAGGTGTCTTTAATGCATATATATTTAAATTAATCCTAGTATTTACAGATATTTATAGAGTGTATATACAATGTATAATTAAACTCGTTGATTTCTTAGATCCGTAATCTCTTTTTAAAGCTAAATGTCAAAGAATCTCCAAAACTCCTCAGTTAACAGAAAAGATGCTCTCGTTTCAAGAAAGGGAGCATTAGTTTCCAGTACGATTGGGGTTTTAGAAGTTATGGTTGCCTCGGCATTAATACTCTGTTCATTTATTTTGTGGGGAACCTATTGCGATAGCAAATTAGAGTGTGCCGAAGGAATTTCTAATGGTATTGGATTCTGGCTTGGTTTTCCTGTGAGTTTATTGTTGTTTTTTTTCTGGCAATAAATTGCTCTTTAGTTAAAAGTCGCGCTAATAATTTCCTCAATAACGCTTGAATTAATTTACAATGCACTTAGCCAGGTAAAAAAAAAATTTTTTTTTTTTAATTCTTTCAGATGTTTTGAAATTTTCATGCAGGTATTATCTTTAGTTACTTATTTCTGGTTTACTGGGAGTTGTCGTCTTGGTTAGCAGAAAAAAGCAAGTGGTAAGTCTTTTGAAGCAGAATTGTTTAGACGAGTTGTTAATATTTTAGGATACCACCTTTGGAAGTTTTTAATTTTGATTGTAGGAGGATACTTATCATCAAGAAGTTTTAATTATCAACCCTTAACGTATTACAAAGAATTACATTAAATTAAAATCAATTACCTATATATATATATATAGTGTTTAAAGTTTGTGATTTAATTGTTATTATATATATTAAGAGATTAGAATCATGACTTAATTGACACATATAGAAAAGTGACCAGAAATAAAACTTACAATAAAAAAAAAACATCAAGCAGCATCTAATACATATATATGTCTTTTTAACATAGAGTTACGCATTTGCAACGACAAATTTTATTTTACTGGGTTTATCCGTAGCTCATATTGTTTTGGCATCGATGAATACTAACAATTTTTGGAAGGGAATGTATGACGCATACTTGAATGAAATTTGCGTCGATTCATCTTCTGAATCTTTCTTCTCGTGTTCTTGCCGTAAGATATATATATATTTTTTTAATGTAGCTTTGTCTCTAATAATAATCAAAGATATAAAAGTTTTCTTTTTTTTTTACCAAATTATTCGCAAGGGTATTGTCTTAACATTTTTATGAAAACCTTTTGCATACCCCCTATGATTGCTATTTTCTTATTATTGATACGTAATCAAAACAAAAGAAAACAAAGGAAAATTAGGATTTTGCTGGCCATTATTGGCACTGTAAAAATCATATATATGTTTTGATTGTTTTGTTTCAGCTATCAATTACTCTGTGAAACAAGTTAGTGTTTTGTGTGAAATGGTTCCCATGGGACATTACCTTAGTTGGGTAATGTTTGGTCTTTCAGTTATTTCTGGAATATTATCTTTGATTGGTGCATTTATTGGTTTTTTCAGCTCATTATTTGTTGGTGTAAGTATCGCCTTCTTAAATGAATTTTTATTACTTTATGGCTACTAGAGTTTAAACAACTTTTAGTTATATGTCTACAAACGATTATTTGAACTATGAATTTTTATCATTTATTTAAATGTTTTTGTATTTTTACCAGGCAAATGTTTGATGAAAATGCAGACGCTCTTCTTATAGTACACTTCAGTATTTTATATTGCACTTTAGTACGTTAAATAGAAATTTGGTGTGATAATATTTAATTACGTTATATAACAATTTAGAACTTTAGTATAGAAAAAACATTTTTAATTTTTATTTATATATTTCAATTGCTTATTTCTTTTCATTAAATTTGTTAATAAAATTTTTAAGACATTTGTTTAGAAAAAAATGAAACTTATTAAAAAACCGAAACTTTTATGAAAAGATTTTTGTAAAGTTCAGATAACTTGTTTTTAACTTAGTGTGGAATCATGATGGTTTCCTAATCATGATGATTTCCTAATTATATTGGTGTTTTAATCGTTTGTTGGTAAATCAATTTTTAATTACACCGGTTGTAGTAATTTTAATTAAAATCAAATTACGTAATTGATTCAAATTACTTTTCTCAAATCGTTTTTTAAGTGAAGTAACATTAAATTGAAGAAGCCACCAAAGTACTCTCTGGAAAGGTGCTTGTATCAGTGCATGTATTCAAATTGTGACAACTATTATGAAGCCATTTGAAGTTCCCTCTGATGACGAAGAAGTGATGGGCATGAAAAATGCTTTAGAGAAAGCAATAGAGGTACGTTTTTTTTGACTTAGAAACCATTGATCGTTTTGCAAAAGCAACGCTTCTTGATCCCAGATTCAAACAGACACTTTTTTACATTCCAAGAAGCCTTTCAAGCTGCTAAAAAAAAAAAGTTTTTTCGTAATTAGTTTGAATTTGAGACAAAATGAAACTATTCCTGTGATGAAAATTACGTCTATTGAGAACACTGAGTTTTCTTCAATGATACAAAATATCATTGCACAGTCACAAAGTACAAGGTCCAGAAATCTAAATTGGGAAAGGAAGTTTTAAACGAGTACCTAGAAAGCTCAACATCTTCATGCTGTTTTGAGTTTTGGAAAGAGTATGAAGAGCAAACAAAATTAAGAGCAAACTTTGGTTCGGCAAAAGTAGCTAAGAGATTCCTTACAACACAACCAACATTTACAGAAATTGAAAGAATGTTTTCAAATGCTGGAGGCATTCTTTCAGATAAAAAACAAAACAGATTTTTGTCAGAAAACATGGAAAAAAATTTGTTCTGCAGAGAAAATATTTCAATTGTTAATTTTAAATAATAAAATTTCTAAACAGTTTCTAATTTTTTATTCAATTATGTTAAATAGTGATTGTTTATATGTAAAATAGTTTTTTTTACTTTGATTCGGTGATCGTAATAGGTTCAAGGATTATTAACATTCTTTTTCAAGTTTTGCCTTGCTTCGGTTTCGGCTGAAATTTTTCGTTTTGGTTTCGGTTACGGTTTTACTGAACCGAAATTTTAGTTTCGATTTCGGCTCAAATTTCGGTTTCGGTCGTTCACCAGTGGTGATTATAGATATATATATTGGGTCTGTTATTTCTATAATCACCAGTGGTGATTATAGAAATAACAGACCCAAAAGTTGAGATCATAGAAATAGCCTATCAAATAAATAAGTATAAAAGTTTAAAAGTATAAAAGTGCTGTAAAAAAGTTTACATCAAAATGTTAAAACTACCATTAATGTTTTGTAGGGTAGCCCTTATATTTTATTACTTCAGCACATCTTGATGGCATACTGTTAAAAAGCCTTGACATCGTTCAATAGTAGTGTCTGTTAATACGACAACTTTTTTTACTTTTATTTTCTACTGTTTTTATTCAATTCTCTTACAACTTTTATACAGAAACAAAAAATTCTCGAGGGCGTAATTATGTACAAAAATAGCGTATGACTTGACTAATAACTTACATCAATTAACTTTAATGACAAGAACTTTATAAACGTAATAATAAAGTTTTATAACGATCAGCTATTATCACATCACCCCAAGAACTAAAGTTCTTAAGTAACATTGTCATTTAAATATGTCGGCTTTCTCCTTTCTCTGGTTCGTCTGATCGCTGGTAATAAATTATCGACGATTTTTCTGCCATCAGCTTCCTCCTCAGCGTCAACAACTGTTTCTTCGGTTTCTTCCTCTCGTGCAGCGAAAATGTCTAAATCTTCAAAATCACTTTCGTCGTTGTCGATCTCTTCACTGATAATAGTTTCTCTTGAAGCATTTGAAACATTTGAGGCAGGAGCTATTCTCACATCTCGCACATGTCTTGGTACACCATCAATTTCAATACTTGTGTTTGTGAGTATGTCAGTTACAGTACCAATTTTCCAAACTGAAGTGCACTTTGCATTTATAGACTTTTAGAATTCCCTTTTAAAACTCTTTAAAATTAGAGGTTTGTTTATCTCGTAAAGCCACTCAAATATCGCTCCATTAGTTCTAGTATACAATGGGTTGTTTTGTTGTTTCATTGGACGACTAAAATATATATTTCCATCAGACTAGAAGTGATTAAACTTGAATCCCTCACAAAACCAAAAGAAAACATTTTTGTTTATGAAAATTTTTGCAAACCTTTTAATCGCTCTTGTCCATTGTGAAAATCGAAAACTTGTCGATTTCGTTTTGAAACAAGAGGTTTCTTCTTTGCTATACAGCCTCATCGGCCGACTCCTTGTAAATAATGACAAATGGTTGGAGCTGACATAACTACTTAGTTTTTATTTCATTAAAAGTTATAAAAGGATCTTTTTTAGACATCCTAACAAATTTCGCGAACGGTCTTTTTTAGACATCCTAACAAATTTCGCGAACGGTCTTAAGGTCTTTTTTGTCGGTAGATTTAAAATTTTATCATTAGTGTTATTATATTTTTCAGATTACAACAACTTTGAACCAGTTTTCTGGAACACCTTAGTTGATGCAAAATTTTAAGCTATCATTAGAAATCACATTAAAATTAAACACGTAGAAGCATGTTATAAAATGCAATTAAAAGAAAAATTTATGTGGTGTATTACTTCTATAATCACCACTGTATAGCTTATATACATATATATACGTACATACATACAATAGTGCATGAGATAAACTTTTTGGCAAACCTAAAAATATTTTTTTAAAAAGTAATATTTTTTAAAAAAAATGTCGACGTAACATAATTAAATATTATAGTTATTTCGGGAAGCAAGACTTCAATTCCTCGCAAAATAAGAATATCGGTTTCAATGCTTAAAAATATTTTTCTAAAAATAAATTTACACACGAAGATTCCTCAATGAAACTAACTATCTAAACATGAATGCAGGTCAAATAAAAACTAACCGCAAATACGAAAATTCATATTTAAAATATAAATGAATACTTCAAAAAGGGTTTCATTATTATTTATTTATCTGTTTATAGATGTTCAGAAAAAGACTTCTATCGATTGGTTGATAATCTTTTTTGGGATTAAAACAACGTTTTAGTCCTGATTGGTTATTTCTCATTGAAAATAAAATTGATTTAAACTTTATCAAAAAAGCAATCATTATCAAATAAAAAAACTTTTTGAAACGTTAAAATCTGCTTGGTTATATCTCACGGCCTTTTCTTCGTTCAGTTTATTAAATGTTAAAGTTAATGTAATTTAACTTTTACCTATTAGTCTTACTTTTTTATTTAATTAGCTAATAGCTAGTCAACTATTTAGTAACCAGCATGTTAATTAAAATCACTAAGTTTAAAAGATAATTACTAACTTTTTATCTAAGAACAAGAAATTTTATTTTTTAAAGAATAAAGAAGGTAGCTACTTCAACAAATGCATCCAAAATAACGAAAAGCAGAGGTGACCTAATCCTCTATCCATACGCAAATTACGTGTAAAATAAGTTTTTGGTCATAAATAACATGACTGAGTATGCACATTAATCAGTTGTGTTCATCTTCCCTCTAATAACCAAATCGAGGAAAGTTTCATCTTATTATTCAATGGCTACTTTAGCTTTAATCTCATTGATATATTTGCAATAAGGAGCTTAGTGAAAATTAAATATAACGTTTATTAACAGACTAAAATCCAAAACATAACTACTAAAGCAGATTATCTAGTGTTAATAAAAAACCTCTTCAAAAATTTCGGGTAACAATGACTTATTTTACATTTCATTAGGCTAATAATATTCATTCAATTAATTAATTTGGCCATACTATGTAAAATATTAATTTATTTTGTTTTTTCATAATTTGTCAAACAGAGAAGAAATTTTTCGAGGACGTTATTTTAGTTCTGTTTTTTTTTTACATTGACACCCCTAGCCACAGATGTGCTTTGAGAGCATTGCTAGATTTCGCGCTCCGAAAATGGTAATTTGCGCGAATACAAAATGCAACTGAGGCAATCGAGAAATCTAAATCAAAACATCAAAGATAGTTAATAATTTCAATTTTATATTTTATATGCTTTTCTTAAGAGAAATTATCTCCAACTAAATGTGAATTGAAGAATGACACTACAAAATAAAGGTAAAATATTAATAATGCATATTACAGTAATATTTAGAGTGTTTTCCATTAACAAAAAGAATATATATAGCTATATATACATTCCGATTTTGAAGACAAAGTTGACAAGTTAATTATTTTTGTATAATATGATTTATTTTACTGTCACATATTATTATAAGTATAAATTTTAGCTTTTTATCTTCATGGTATAACCACTAAATTTGTAACATTTTCAAGCCACTTTGAATTGGTCATGGTTCTAACTTAACTTTAAGCATAATCCTAACTTTAAGTAATTAAAGAATGCAAAACGTGGCTTAAACCTCATGTTACAATTATGCTGCCTAAAAATACAAAAAGTGTGAGAAAATACTTTTATGAATTACTATTCAGCACAATAATTTTAATGCTGTTTAACAATCTTAATGACACAATAAAACAGCAATATTTACATTACATATAAAAGTAATATAAATAAATATTTATTGCAATATGACTTAACAATGCTGACAGGAAGAATAAAGCATAGTAGACCTTAAATTTCCTAATTTTGTTAAATACTTAAAATTTCAAGATTGACAAGTTTTGCTTGTCAATCTTGGTAAACTTTAAGTATTTGACAAAGTTAAGAAATTATTACTGCCCTAAATCTCCTAAATATTTCACTGATTGCTTAAGAGGTTTGCTTTTGCAATGCATTTATTTTTGGTTTCTTTCAGATGACAATATATTTTAATTTTGTTTATTTTCTAACTTTTTCCTGAGCATTTTCGTAATTTATAGATTTTATTTTTATTTTATTAATGTTATGCTTACTATCTTCTTATTCTTAATCAATGCTATAATTAGCAAAATGCTTAACAAATAAACCTTCAACAACTAAGTTCTAGTGATTTTCTAATTTGCTATTACCACCAAGTATCATTCATAAGAGCAGAATATATATCATATCCATCAAGATGTTTGTTTTAAGTCTGTATTTATTTGCTGTTGTTGATAAACTACTTCCAGAAATACTAAGGATTGTGTTGGATTATTGGTAACAGGTATCTTCTGACCTATTGGTTAAATATTTTGACTGTAAATAGTCTAAAGTAGTTACCAGACATGTCATGTAAAATTAGACCTTGACAAAATCAAGCATGAGATATTTCTATTTGCAATCAATTTGATAGAGGAAAATGGGGGTGTCTTACTAGAAATAAATTTACTGCCCTAAAAAACAAAAATGAAACTCATAGTTTTTAGATATTGTTGGATATAAATTTCACTCCGCTTTTTCAAAATACAAAAATATCTTGAAATAATCTTTTTGCATTTGCTTTGAAGCGAACACTGCTTTTTTTTAAAGTGTAACAAGTAAATTTAATTTGAAGACTAATATTTTTGGAAAGAGAAATCTATTGGTAGACTTAACTTATAAAATCAATGCATTTTTTATTGATTGGATAGGAAGTGGCATGTTTTTATTTTCATAAGATAATTAGTCAATATCCAAAATATTAACTTTTTATTTTTACAGATTTTCAGCGTATTGTTAAAGAAATAAAAGTCTTTCTATCAAAGTTAAACAGTAATGACAACTCAGCTGAACTACGAGATGCTCTTAACTTTGCTTTATTGCATTTGCACAAATACTTTAAGAAGATTCAAAATTGTATCAAGGTACAGATATTTTATTTGAAATATTTTAAATAAATTGTATCAAGGTACACATATCTTATTTGAAATAAATAAATATAAAAAAGTAGTTTTAAATGAAGATAAAACTTATTTTACATTGCAAAATATTTTTATATTATCTTTCAACATATTTTTATGTATAGTTTTACCATCAATATTAATATTAACATTTGGATTGTTCTTAAAATTTTTTAACGTTGTAATTTAATCATACTTATAATAATTTTTTTAAACATTTTTAAAAAGTCCTTATCACAAAATCTGGACAACAGTATTTCTCTTTCTACTTCATTTGGATCACTAAGCTCACCATTATCTATTCAACCCCAAGATAAATTTGACTGGCGCTGGATAAATCTTGATAGCCAGGCAATAAATGGAATCTATGGATATAGCAACAGTGTTTTTCCTGAAATTTTTCAAGTTCTAAAGAGTGCTGATATTGATATGCTACAAGATATGATCTTAAAAGGTATATTCTAATTTATGAAAAAATACAAGAGACTCCTAAAGTTCTGCTTTAGCTAAGCCAAAGGTTTGATAAAAGGACAATAAATAAATGAATTGTTTAACAAATTTATTGAAATTCATAGTTAGACCTTCAAAAAATATTTAAAGCACTGTAAAGAGAGTTCCTATGCACTAAGATATTTAACTAATTAAAATATTTAAAATAGCTACTTTTTTGGATTTTACGCAGGTTCTAACTCTTTTTCCTATTGATTTGATAATATTGTTACATAGATGCATTAATGCTTGGTTTCAAATTTCATTCAATTTTGGTTCTAGTTTTCAACAATCACTTAGATTTTAGGCAATAGACAATCTATCCAAGCATTTAAAAATTTCTCTATCAGAGATGTATTAAAATATTTATACAGTTATTTTTTTAATTGAAAAAAAAAAAAAGAAAAAGAAAAGATAAATGACTAATTTTAGTTAATCTTAACAAAGTTTTTTTATTACCTATCTGTACATATTACTTTTATTTTTTAAATCTTTTTTGTTTGAAAAATAATTGAATTTTAGTAAAAGTGTTCATTAGTAATGAAAACAAACAAATCTGCATATATTTATAGTTAAAAGCAGAAAATAAAAGTTTTGCAAAAACCACCTAAAATTGATTTCTGAAAATCTGGTTTGCTAAGTTTCACTCTAAATAGCACCTAAATCCAAAAAGTTGTCCAAATGGATAATTTACCTTAAAAGTTATTTCAGTTGTTAACAAATTGGTAATTTTTGCAGAAATAATGGCCAGAGAAAGATCATCTGAAGTGGTCTATAGCAAATAATTGGTATGATGAACGCTTGTGTTTGGACCTGTGAGATAAGTTAAGCATTCAATGTTTCTGAGAAATGTGTTCAAACTACAAAGAAAAATTACAAGACAACCAATAGTGCCAAAGAGTTACCAGGACTTGCCTAAGACAACAGACCAAGACTCAAGTTACCTCTTGAGAGCTAAGGAAAATTCCTACAATTATCAACAGTAAACTTGCTAGTGAGTTTAATAGCAAGTTTTAAAATATTTAAAGTATTATTAGGGAAATGATTAGAAGGGTTTTAGATAAATAAAAAAAAAAAAAAAAAAAGGAATCAGTTCATATAAAACAACTAGAAAGGAATTGCTCAAAGTCTTGGGTATGCTCAAGAGGCAAGAATGGTGCAGAGAAAGATTTTACTGGACTGTAAATGATTGAAGCAAAGTCATCTTCAGCAATTAATCTAATTTTGAGTTCTTCAATCAAAAATCAAGAGTTAAGGCAAAAAGCTGCTGAGTTTTTTTTATGATTAGTAGCAGGACAGAGCTACATCTCATACAGCGCTGTCAGTCCAAGTTTGGTTCAAAGAGCAGCAAAATCAAGGTTTTTCCATGGTGTGCTAGGTCTCCACATCTGAATCCAATTGAGATTATTTGGTCATATATGGATCCTATAATGGTACCAATTAAGATAACGTCCATGGAGCATCTTAAACAAGAGTTGGAAAGAGTCTGGTCTAAAGTTCTGAAAGAACTCTGTATGAAGTTAATTGAGTCAATGCTAAAACACATTAGAGCCTGTAATGTTACCAAAGGTGGCTGCTACTGTTTTTTTATTTTTTATCAAACTGATTAGGTGACTTTTCTAATGTCAAATATGAAAAATGAGATAAGTAGATAAATGTTTTAAAAATAACCAACAAAAAGTTTCATACATTTTTTATGACAAGAGGAACAAATGCACTTTTGTTTTTCAAAGCTGATTGATAGAAAAAAATTATATCCAGTCTCTAAAAAAGGTCTAAAATGTTTAAAAAAAAAAAACAGTTGGACAATTGAGAAGATTGAAAGAATGGATTATCCCTTTAAAAAATATATATATAATAGTAATATTGAGGGTGGTGATTTTATTAATAAATAGTTTGTATTTTATGTTCCAGATAAAAGTTGTTTAAAAGAAGTTGATGCACTGGGGCGTTCTACAATTTTCTATTGTATTAATGGCAAAGAGATTGGGCATCTTCAGTGTTTGGAAATTTTGCTGAATAGCGATGTTGATCTTGCACAAGAGTCATATGGTAAGTTGATTCATTTACAAGGTTGATTGGGTCATATCAATCTTATATTTTTGGATAAAATTCTGATAATATATAGTTTAAAAACAACTTTAGATGGATTAGGATGTGCTCACTTGGCAGCCATTATGAATAATAAAAGTGCTCTTGAGCTCATGTTGAATTCAAAAAAAGTAAGTTTTAATAATTAAAAAAAGTTTTTTTTTTGAATGAAACTTTACATTATTACTAACCTTGGGTACAAAATTTTAAAACTTTGATAAAAATAAAAAGTCTGCATATGTGTATGTGTATGTATGTATGGTATGTATGTATGTATGTATGTATGTATGTATGTATGTATGTATGTATGTATGTATGTATGTATGTATGTATGTATGTATGTATGTATGTATGTATGTATGTATGTATGTGTGTGTGTGTGTATGTATATTTATATGCAGCATTTTTATTTTTACATAAATAGTATTTTTTAGTAATAATTTAAATGAATAATAAGTAAATAAATAGCAAAATTACCAAACACTAATAATCTCTTTTGTCATTAATGCAATGGAAAATTTGTAATTGTGTGAAATTATATGCTGTGAATATATCTATATTGTACCATTAGTTTTAAGAAACTTTTTTTTAAATATCTATTTAAATTAATTCAGTAAAACTTCAAAAGTTTGTATTGTAAATATAAGAATAAAAGTTTCATGAATTATTGTTCAGCTTAATGTTAATGTTAAAGACAAAGAAGGAAGAAATGCTCTTCACTATGCTGCTGGGTATGCCAGCCCTGAGTTTTGTAAGGTTAGTTATGTAATGTTCATTATGCTGCTGGGTGTGCCAGCCCTGATTTTTGTAAGGTTAGTTATGTAATGTTCATTATGCTGCTGGGCGTGCCAGCCCTGAGTTTTGTAAGGTTAGTTATGTAATGTTCATTATGCTGCTGGGCGTGCCAGCCCTGAGTTTTGTAAGGTTAGTTATGTAATGTTCATTATGCTGCTGGGCATGCCAGCCCTGAGTTTTGTTATGTAATGTTTGGTAAAAGAATTTAACAGCATTCTTAGTTGAATAAACAGTATAAAAGATTCATTTTTGTTTGTTAGTTGCTCTTAGAAGCTGGTGCAGATATTCACTCTTTGGACAATGATAATATGAATCCTGTGATGTGGGCATGTTACTTTGACAAAGAAGTAAATGTTGAGTTACTTTTAAACATTACATGTGATGATGAAACTAGATTTGAGTTTATTGATGTTGAAATACAATACTGTGATAAAAAGGGAAGGTGTATGCTACATTGGAGTGTAATGAAGAGTGAAAATAAAAATTGTTTAAAGGTAAATAATATCCACTTAAGTTAAACATGACCATTAAAAGTTCAATTGCTATAAAAGTTTAAGTATTATTAGACGCTGCAAGTATTTAACTCTAACAAGCATACATACATACATACATACATACATACATACATACATACATACATACATACATACATACATACATACATACATACATACATACATGCATGCATGCATGCATGCATTCATACATACATACATACATACATACATACATACATACATACATACATACATACATACATACATACATACATACATACATACATACATACATACATACATACATACATATTCATCCCCTTAATTTAAATCATTTTTTTACAATATTAAATTCTAATATGCCATTATTTAAGTCAATCAGTTTAAAAGAGAATTCTAAAACATATAATCATTGTGTAACAGTTAAAACTACAAAGTTTGGTAAGAAAAATTCATACATTTCATGAAAAAAAATTAATTCTATTGAGTTTTTGTTGCGTCCTGAAACATAGTCAAAAAATGACTTATGCTGTATTTAAATTAAGGTGATGATATATATATATATATATAGCTTATATATTTTTTACCACTATAACTGTATTATGTAGATATATATACATAATACAGCTATAGTGGTATAAGTTCTGATGTTAAAAAAAAGAAATGTGTGCCACAGAAGTGTCAAATATTCTAAAATTGTAAGTGTTGAATATTTAAATCACAAAATTTAAATAGACCATCAGGCCACAACTTCTATTGTTAGCAGTGTCTATAAACAAATTTTTAAGTAATTAAAATTCAATTAAAAATGCTGTATTGAAACCTACTTAACGCCTATTTAAAAGATGCACTATACAAAAGGTCATAAGTTAATTTAATAATAATGTAATAGAGCAAGTGTCAGTTCGGATAATTCACATATTTAAACTTTTTAGCTGCTGCTGAATTCTGAGTATAGCGATAAAACTGATAACCAAGGGAGGAATGTCCTACATTATATTGCAGAGCATGGTGTGAAATTCTCTTATTTCTTACACATTTATATTTGTGTTTTTAGTTTTTGGGAATATACATTTTGATAATATGAATTTGAAAAATTTAAAATGCTAAGTAATAGCGTATTTTTTATAGGGGCTTATGAAGCTTTAAAAGATTATTTACAAATATGTGGCCATGGTTTTTTGAATTCTGTGGATTTAACAGGAAGAACACCATTACATTTAGCTTGTATGTGTGGTCATGGACAAATTGTAGACATGTTGTTAAATAAAGGAGGCAAGTGTTCCATTTTGTTTGTATAAATGTCTTCTTTTAGCTGGTTTTTGTTTTATGTTCCTAATTTTTTTTATAATTCTTGCAAAGTATCAAATCAAGAATTTTGAGTTGTTGATTTTTTTTCTTGTTAAATCTTTTTTTTTTGTTCCTAATTTTACTTTATTTTCTTTTGCTTTAATTTTCTTTAGCTTCTTTTGATATAAAGGACAGTCGAGGCTTCATTCCTCTTGACTATGTTAAATTTAAAAACCTTCATTACTGTCACCTTGTTTTACAATATCATCAGAAGTATAGAGACAGAAATTATATTGTTGAAAGCGATAGAAATTCACCTAACCTTAAATTAACACAAGCTAATTTGTTAATGAACAAGCAAAATCTTAATGAGTATGAATGCTTGAATAAATTTATATGAAGTAAGTATACATACTTTAATGCTTCAATCTATTTAACTCCTATTTCTTTCAGAACTGAACAAACTCACAAAGACCTTCTTAAAGAGAATAGCTCCTCTAGCTATCAAAAACCACCAAGGCGTCTGTCCACAGATTCTAATTTTAATGAAGTATTTGATGTTCATGAAGGTGCAGATTTTGATGAAGACAGTAGTTCTATTGAAGTTAATGAGGTGGAAAACTTTAGTCTTACTAATACAGTTTTAAAAAAGTCTGCTCTTAATGTGCCTGAACATAAAAGAAAAACGTCACAGGAATGTCTAGAGAGCAACACTGAAAAAAACTCAGAAGAAGACTTCTTCATTAATATTAAAAAAGTAAACTTAGTTGAAGGCAGGAAAAAATCAAGTGAAAGCACCTTTCATGTTAGTCTAAATAATGAGTTGAATGGTGTGGCAAATAATAGCGATGATAGTGATTCTTCTGATAATGCAATGCTTGATGTTGATGTTGAAGAGGATTTTAGTACGCCAAAACTACCTGCTCATCTTATGAGGTAAACATTGCATGATTTGAAATAAGTTTGGAATGAAAATAAGTGAAATTTGAACTGAAAATAAGTGAAATTTGTTAAAAAATTATTTCCTAGGAAAAACAAACCAAATAAAACTATAAATGAAGCAACAGTTAACTTAAGGGGAAAAAATGGCATTGAAAATGGGGTTAGTGAAAAAGAAGAAAACAAACAAAAAAAAGTAAGACTTCAAATATTATTTTTTTTTTAGCATTTTTACTTCTGCAGTTGTTCTCTCTATTGACTTCTTCAACATACCTCTTATTTACAAGTTTTAATTTTTTTCGTTTTTATTTTTCATTTTTGCTGCTCTTACATTTTTCAACGAATCATTCAACATGTGAGACTTTTAATTTGTAGAAATAATGTTAAAAATTCATAATATTAAAAGTTTTATTTTTTATTGACGGTTTTTTTACATATCGGTTAATAAATTCATTTCAGAAAATTATTGAAGAAGAACCGACACCAAGTTTTTCACTCCATAGACCGGTTTTTCAAGAAAATTTATCTAAACGATTATCGTATCAATCGAGGTTGCTTTCACCTATTGATATTCAAAAATCGTCTTTGCCTATTGTTATTCAAAAGTCACCTACACCCCCACAACGAAGAGTTGAAAATGTTGTTGCCGCTGATGTAGAAAACATCGGATGGCCTAAAAAGTCGGTGAGATTTTATGTTCTAAGCAAATTACAAATTCAAACATACAAAAAAAATGTTATGCTGGAGGGTTTAGGGAGCAAAGTCCTAAGACAAAACTTAAATACAGCCTGGTAGTTTTTTAAAAAATACAGTTTGGTAATTTTTAAAAAAAAAGAGTGAATAAAGGTAGGCACAAGGACGACACGTAAAAATTCAAGTTTTATAACGTTGTTTGTTGTTAGATACCAAATGTTTATCTTAAACGCTTTATATTTATATATTGGAAAGTCTCTACTCTTTACTTAAAGCGTATTTTATCTCCACACTTTACTTAAAGTGTGTACTATCATGCTTTGATATTCAAATTATGATATTATGATATCAAACAAAAATCTTTTAACATTCAAATTGGTATTCAAATTATGTTTAGGGAAAAATTTATTGGAACCAATTTTTGCCTCAGCCGAATAATAATGACGAAACTATTTGTGTAAAATGTTTTGTAAACGTAAATGTATTTTATATTAAAATTTCTATCCTGTAACTATGGAGCATCGCATTTTGAGTTGTAAAAGCGTTAAAAGTAGCAATCATAATTCTGGGCCTGTAAAACAAGTATCTGCAAAGGTGGCATTTTAAATCAGTGTTGCTAAATACCAACCTGAATTTCTAGGGCTGTAAATATAACCCATCAAACAAAAATGAGCAGGTTGTGAAGTTAATTTTATTTATTGAACTTCATGCTTTATTTATCTTTTCTTTTTTTCTGCTTGGTTTTTTAAATTAGTTCTAAACCTTTTCCTTTTGAAGATTTCAAATCCTAAGAGGCGTATAACATCCCGCGATAATCCAATTCGTTCTTTATCTCTGAATACCCAAGACAATAAAGAAAAATCCTCGAGATCTTTAGGACAATCATGGCCACTCTCCAACCGAAATCAGTTAGCAATGTTAGAAGAAAAACCACAAACTCAGACTAAACGTGGTGCCTCACTGCTTATCCCTATCTCTTTACCAAACTCCTCACCTACGCTTTTAAATAAGCCGAAGAAGTTGAACCCTTCTCCTTAAATTAATTGCTTTCTCTATTTTATATTTTATTTTTTAAAACTCGACTATGCCAAGCGCGGCAAAAAGAAAACCATTTGCACTCGCATCGACTTGTACATATATATCCATATATTTGTTCCTGGATATTTAAATAAATAAATGTATATATATATTTATTAATATTTATTATAAATTTTACTATTTATAATTGTATTATTTGCTGTGAAATTTTCATAAAAATGTATGTAAATATTATTATATAAACGTATACTTATATTTATAGGTTAGATTATGCAGGACTGTTAACTAATTCATCCATCCATACATACATACATACATACATACATACATACATACATACATACATACATACATACATACATACAAAAGTTAATTTGTCTTATAGTCTAAACCTACCATGCGGAACTAATGGATGGATTAATGAGATAATAGGAATGAAAATATTATTAACGCATTATAACATATATTTAGTACACTTAGAATGAGGTATGTTAGTTACATGCAAAAAAATTATTTTCTGATTTATAAAATTTTAAGGCGAAATGCTTTAACGGCCAAACGAAAAATCACAAAATAGACCTTTAACGGATGATGAGACACAGCAAAACGCGAATGAATCGATACGCTAGTCTCCTACTTTCAACATTCGTGAAAACAAATTTTTAGGTCAGAGAAGAAAACTAAATATGACGAGAGTTCAATTATGAAAATATTCAAATCCATACTTTTATCAAATTTAAATATCACATTAGTTGACGAACAAAACGATCCAGCCATCGCCAGACATGATTCAAACCATGTACAGGTTATTTTCTTAACCCAATTAAGCAATCGGGTAGTTTCATAAAGTCGTATTTCCTCTACATGTGGGTTCCTCTACATGTGAGTATCTACATGTGGTAAATTCTACTTCTCAGTTATCATTTGTATAACAGGTTTCTTGCAGACGTTTTTATCTTTACATTTAATCTCAATAATGGTATTTAATGTATCGATCATAAGAAAAAACACATGTGCTTAATCATAAACTGTGGCTTATCCTCATAAGTTTAATGTATTACTTATCCCTATGGAGTTTACATTAACGATATTACGCATGATGGACATTTATTTTACAATCTCTGAGAGAAACTCTGATATACACTTCACCGTGTTCGCTTTTTCGAAGATAAATTGGATTTTTCTCTTTTGAGCACAAATTTTGATGTTAAGTCCGATTTTTCTCGTCTTAGAGACGATTTCGAAGAAGTTAAGTCCGATTTCTCTCTTCTAAAAGGCAGTTGTGAAACTGAATTCGATTTGTCTCTTCTTCGAGACGTGTTTGAAGTTAAATCTGATTTTTCTTTGGTTAACTTAGGTGAACCTCTGTCCTGAATTAACTTTTGAGAATCCTCAGCTAAGTTTCTTTTTCTCATTCGAGGCAAGCCTCCTTCAACTGAATTTCGAAGAATTGCATCAGCCGTCCGAGATCTCTGAAAAATAGGAATTCGTGAGTGGCCATTAGTTGTTTTACTCCGAATTGGTATTTTACAATCAGTTTGGGTGGCAGTATGACTATAGCATACATTAGTTTGACTAGAAGACTTCATACAAAGACAGTGATTCAATTCAAAACACTCGGAGTCGACGGAATATATATTAACCGAATCAACGGAGTTTTTGAACAAATTGCGAGAGATTGATTTCGTTTTAACAGTAACTAAAAAATCAAACTCCTTAATTTAAAAAGGAATTATGACAAAAAAAAAAAAAAAAAGGATTTAAACAAAAACGGATTAAACAATAAAATTATTGGCAAAAATATTGAGATTAAGAAATAAAATTTTTGAAATAATAATTTCATACCATCGTCACGTTAGGTTCAAAAGCAATCAATTAAATTGTAATAATAGGTTATATATATATATATATATATATATATATATATATATATATATATATATATATATATATATATATAACCTATTATTACAATTTAATTGATTGCTTTTGAACCTAACGTGACGATGGTATGAAATTATATTTATGTAAAAAGAAACTAAGTTTAAAACATACTTCCTCCGTCGCTTGCAGCATTCGGGGTGCTGTTCCTCTTCTCGGGTGTATTTCCCAAACATTGAGTTCCCCGTGACAGATCTTCAGAAGGTTTCTCTAAAACGGTTTTACTCCCTTTGAGTGAGTTCATTTGGCTTCTTAACCATCGATCTGCTTTATTTTCATATACACTAATATCCTTTGGCGTTGTATTAATACTGTTACGCGTTTTTTCTAGCTCTTTCAATTTGTTATCTATTTCTTGTATGGACTGATCCATGTTTATTGCTGATTCGTTAAGAAAGTCTTCGATAGCTTGGGATTCTTCATTAAGCGTTTCTTTTAATTTTGTAGCATTCTTGATGCTCTTTTTAAAAAAAAAAGAAGCAATTTTAAAAATAAAACAAAATAATACCAAAGATTTTTTTTTAATTACCCGAATCTTATTAAAAAAAAGATTTATTGGTTTATAAATCATTCTGTCTCTTATTAAATGACAAACACGTAGAAAATATTAATATTCATTAAATATTCATTAAATGCATTACAAAGGTAACTAATCCCCTTACAGTGGGATGGCAGTCGTCTAGACTTCCTGAACTATTTGTACTTTCGGAGCACATGCTTTGTGTATCCGATGAAGCTTGACTAATTAAACTTTTAAACTTTTCTTTAGCTAATGCCGCGACTTTTTGTTGCGCGATATTTTTTGCTTTACTTAACGCTGTTTGAGGGCTGCCATTTTCTATATTACCTAAAATATGAATTTGAATTAAAACAAGTTTCGCACAACGGAGAGACGTTGTTAAGACAAAAAAATGTATACCTTACGGAGAGACGTTGTTAAGACAAAAAAATGTATACCTTACGGAGAGACGTTGTTAAGACAAAAAAATGTATACCTTACGGATGTTAAAGTTGTACATAGCTGTTACACGAAAGTAAAATAAATAAAACTCAACCTGCTACTATTGTTCTGCAAGGGTCATGCTTTACAATATAATGATCGAGAGTATCCCATCCGCCACCGATTCGCACCATCACATGTTTACGCATTACCTTACAAATGTATCAAAAAAATGCAACATTGAATAAAACGAAAATAAAACAAAAATAAAAATAATGAACAAAAATAGTGATTTCATAAAAAATGAACGAGTAAAACCAGGTACCAAAAAAAAAAAAAAAAAAACACCAAAAAGCAAATTAATACATACTCGAACAAATATCAGCGTATGGGTTTTTCCGATTTTGTATTTTCCCTCGGCTAATTTCTTGATGGGAAATCTATCTTCGCATATGCATTTGTTGACTATATTACGGACCTGAAAAAAAAAGTTTTTTTACTAAGAAAAAAACGTTTTGAATTGTATAAAACTTAGACTAAAGCCTTCTGCATTAATGCCATTAATCAATAGCACTTCCTCTCGAGATTCGCTCTTAATAAGAGTCAGGGTAAAAAAACGATTGGATAACAAACTCTTTCTCACCAAGACATCTAAGTTGTTGTCTTCCTCTAAGTCACGAGGTTTCGGTTGAACTTTCCCCGCTTTTTCGCATTCTTCGTCTCTTTCAATTTCTTCATCTATTTCTTTTTCGAAACGAACTATCTCCGGCGGTCTAACACCAAACTTATATGCTTTTCTTGCCACATCCATCAGTGAAAGAATGACAGATTTTTCATTTTTATGTAGAACCAAATCTTCACTTTCAAAGATAACAACATCTTGGATTCCTAGCTCCTTACACCAGGCAATATAGTTCGATACGTTATCCCGAGCAATGAAAGACCCTGAAAAGGCTCCTTTTTCTGTGTAACGCACTGGTTTTGTTGGTATTTTTAAGCTCTCGTTTGGGTTCAAAACGGCGTACTCTTCCGCAAATCGTTGGATGAGTCTTGCTTGTTGGCACAGTATTACACCGTTATCAAGACCAGGTAAAAAATTATCAGGCGTCAGATCTGCATTGTACGACAAGCTGTTTATCCACTCTGATAAATCTTCCCGCATTGCCTGGACAAATCTTGTAAGAAGCTCTCGACGAGTATCTTCTTGTCGCCTCTCTTTTGTTATATTAATATATTCGGATAATGTCATGTTCAAACACTTTATTCTTTCATAAACTAAATAATTAAAATTTCAGAACTGTACACGTATCTTTTTAATAACAATTACTGAAATATAAAATATATTTTAAAAAAATCAAAAAAATGTTTTAATTTATTTGGTTAATATTTTCTATAATCTGAAAATATTTAATCATCATTTTCTTGGCAACATTCCTTCAAACAATAACTTTTAACAAATTTCCAAAAAAACTACATAAACCAAAACTTAACCAGAATTCTTATCAAGCTTTCATATTTAAGTCAATAACAAATATTGCAAATTCTCCGCCGTTTTTTTAAAGAAGAAATATGGTCTGGGAACAATAACTTAGAATATACAGCTAGCAAATCGATTGTTTCGTAAACAATGCCATACTTAAGTTACAGGAACATATGTTGAGAAGTCGAGAAAATTGAAAATCATAGATATGATGTAACTATGATTGCGATATGATAAAACCAGACTTTCATTTGACGATATTGAGGATGGATACTATTATAGTGCTAGTAATCACTTACCAGGCTTCCATCAAGTCATTTCTATCGATTTAGAATTTTTAAAGAGTTGCATTCACGAAGTGTAAAATCATTTATTCAAAACACATTATCTAACAGCTTGTTGCACTAAGCAATATTTTCTCGCTCGTTTTTTTTTTTTTTTAATTCTATTATTATTACTTTCTGAGAAAAAAAACCGTTTTTAAATCTTTACAATAACTGAAAGCAACATTCGCGTATTTCTTTCAAAAAAAATAAATCTTATAAACGCTTTGTCGTCGATGAAAAAAAACAACAACCTATAATTATGATTTGTAATGATTAACATGTCAATTAACATAAACAGGGCAAAAATGTCACAAAAGAGCTTTTTAAGTGAAAACTAATCAATAAATGAACCAATTTATGATATGGAATAGAGCTGTAAACAATAATTTTAAATAAACGACGGCGTGCGTTCGAAAAAACGGATTAAAATTTCAATTGGCTTTTTGTTTTCTCATTAAAAAATATTTATTACGTCGTTAATTTTTTTAAAACTGGATTAAATTCAAAGAAATGTTTCGTTATTGGACAAAAAAATCTTTGGTTACAACCCAAAAAATAATGATAGTGGAACCCAATAGTGGAACCTTGGCGTCAAATTGATACGAGCAAGAACGATGGGAAAACGAATAAAATTTAAACGGAGAAATGTTTGTACATTTGTATTGTAATTTTGATTTATTTAATCGTGTACGTCTATGGTTGTAAATTTGTGTTCTTATAAATTTGTGTTCTTGTAAATTTGTCTTTATATTATTTATTTTGTAACAGTAAAAATATTTTTATATAATAGGTTTTACAAAGGCACCAGCGACTTTCTTTCTAAAATACGACTTTCTTTCTAAAATAGTTTTAATGGCAAATTTTGCATGTGTTTTCACCTATTAAATCTATTCACATGGTAAGTAGCATGTTGGTTTGGACATAAGTAATGTATAGGTAATAAATAAGTCACGTCTATATTATGTATAAGCAAAGTGCAATATTATATTCGCACAAAGAACTACGAACAAATAAAAATTAATTTTTAAAATGATTATTTAAATAAAGCACGAACTAAAAAATAATCACGCACGAACTAACGAATAATCACGCAATTAATCTCATAAGAACTAACTTTTCTTTTGATTCAATCATCATAAAGGGATAAAAATAATGAAGTAAAAAAGTTTTTAACAGTTGTTTTTGTTGTGTTGTTATTGTTTTAAATAAACGCGTATTTTACTATTAATTGCTGACCGCATTACAGAATTTTAAAAAAAAACGTCATACCAGAGTAGATAACGGGTGTAACCAAAAGAAATCAATCACATTTTTCTTGACAGTTCGACAAATATTGCATTTAATTAACCTTAAGGTAGGGCTGAGAAGGTTTAATATATAATGGTATTAGCATGTAATTATAGATGCAAATCATCTGTTTTAAACCTTTTTTTATTGAAAGTATGTAAATATAAGAATTGGGTATACCCATAAGAATTGGGTATATATTTTCTCTTTGTTTTTGAAGCTCAAACTATTATTATTATTAGCCGCGTTCTCAATAAAATTTCATCGAAAAAGTCTTTCAAGCAAGAAAACTTTAATTAACGTTCGACTAATTACTGGAGTGATCAAAGAGATTGCGTCATCTAAAGAGACACGTCATCTAAAGAAATCGTGTCATCCATAGCGTGGTAAAAAGTAGTGGGATCTTTGCGTTGTTTTTGTTGTTTAATCGAAAGTTTAGGCTTTTAGAACAGAAAAAACATTGGCATTATGTAATATTGAAAAAAATTTTTTTTTTTAATTCCTAATTTTTATTTTAGTTTTCTTTTTTTTCCAGCTTCCAGTATTTTTCGAAATATCTTCAAACCTTTAGCATTAGTTTTTTCAGCCTGGGCAATTCTAGAGATACTAGCTTGTTGTGATTTCTCAGTTTTAGAAATCTTTAAAACACAGCTAATAATAATAAATACAACCCGTGTGATGGGTATGGAACAACTCAAAATTATAGTAAGGCTTGTTAATAGATGATGGACGCCAAGCCCTTAGGGTGCTCTTTGTTAAATTTGCAATAAAAATTAATTATATAAATTAGTTACTTGTTTTAATTAAATAAATCTTTTTCGTTCCTGCAGAAAATTTTTGAATTTTAAAAATAAAAGTTTGCTTGTCGGAAAAGAAACAAATGTCGAGAGAAAATATGAGCATTTTAAAACGCAGTTTAAAATACTTTTTAATATTAAGCCAGTTCAACAGACCAAAAAATCTTCGCTTTGTTAAGTAAATGACTCCTCGCAACGAATAAGAACAAAACTTTGATTTCTTTTATAGTACTAGTGAGATTTTAAATGTGCATGCCGCACGCTTTTATAGTACTAGTGAGATTTCAAATGAACGCTTACCGCACGCTTTTAATCTAAAAAGGGTTTCGGTAAATGCTTGACGTTCTCGTGAACTTTTCAATGTGTTTAAAAATATTAAGTTTAAAAACATTAAGTTACTTCAAATGGGTTTGTAGTGAAGTTGTTAGAGTCAGGACAAGGCTTAGGTATATAAAAATACTCCAAACAATTTCAATTTTGATTAATTCAAATATAGAGTTTTGAAATAATTCAAACCCTAACTCTTGGGTTTTAAGCAAATTAAAATAGTGAAGCAACCTAAACTTAAAGTTTACAAGAGACTTTTTTTAAATATATTAATTTTCTAATTGTTAAAGATAAATGAAGTAATCAAGTGATTTTGTCAAAAAATCCGATATAGGAGATGAGAACTCTTCATATACTCTTTTTTTTTTTTTTTTTTTTTTTTTTTTTTACCACTTTTTGGTCATCTAAAATAGAATAATACTTCCTACTGAAAATAGTAAAATAAATTTTATAATCAGTATTGCTCTAGTTCTGAAATATTAAAGAGCATTTTATTAGCGCAGAAATGGAAAAAATGTTCAGACGTCAAATTACGTGAAATTGGCAGCATTGTTTGCGAAAAACTTGAAAGATAAATAATTAATATCATTAACTATTACCAGTAATTTTTAGACTAACTTTATTTCCAACTTTTTAACTCTTATCAAGAAAATTACTTTTTTTTCGCCGCATAAATAGCCAAATAAATAATATATTGATCTCCGCTAAGGAGTTCTTAAAACTCACAAAGACATCTGCCTGATATCTTAACTTATCTGTTCTGTTATTTGTCAAGAAACCCTGCTTAACCCTTTAAATAATCGCGATAATCGCTCCATTTTATTTATGCATACTTTTTAAGCGGATACCACGTGGATTTTTAGTTTTATGTTAGTATACTTTGAAACACCTGGGTTCTACGGACGAAAAGGTGGTTTCTATGAAAAGCCCTTAAGTCTGCTATAAGCAAAATATATAAGTATATATATTTTTAAAATTAGGCTGCAAAAATTAACTTTAAAAATAATCTTCTTAACTTTAAAAAATATTTTTAAACCTTCACTGGTTTAGTTGTCATCTTAATCATTTACAAGTTCCCTAGATTCTATACGGCATGACAAAGTACCCTCTAAATAAGACCCAACACCCAAATTTACCCAATGCCTAAAAGGTTACTGCTTTAACAAAACAGTTAAAACCAAAATAACAAATGAAAAGAATTATGGTTAAAAAAAAAAAACAAATGAAAAGAATTATGGTTTGAAAAAAATAACAAATGAAGAGAATTATGGTTTTAAAAAAATAACAAATGAAAAGAATTATGGTTTAAAAATAAAGTACTTTATTTAACTTATCTATAATTTGTCAAAAGATAAAACCTTTCTATTTTTTGATCTAAAAGTTAATTTTAGATATTTTTTTTTGTAAACCTCAATATGCAAGCACGAAATATGATGAGACAACTACGTCATCATTATCAATCGTTATTGTCATCTTTGTCATCTTTATCATTATCAGCAAAAACATCGTCGTCAACCGTCATTACAGTTTTAATAGCCTAACGCTTCAAACTTTTACTGCATTGAGTTCAGTTTAGCGTTTAGTAAACTTCTTAAAGTCGAAAAACAATACCAAAAAAAAAAAAGGAAGAGCGAACATAAACACGAATCACCAACCTGAAAAAAATTCTTCCCAAATTTTTTCAGAAAAAATCAGTTTTAGTTAAGATTAAACTCTCTTCATTCCATTTGACTTCTTCCAAAGAAATTTTAATTCCTATAAGAATGGCGGAACCAGAAAAAAAAAAAAAACAAAACAAAAAAAAAACAGAGAAAAGAAATCTGCTAAATAATTCAATGAAGGTAAAAACGTCTTTTTATTGTTCACATTTGATTGAAGTTTTTAGTTTAGTTAATGACGTCATTGAAAGATATTGAACTTTTTTCAACAAGTTTGTCTCAAATCTCTTTTCATCCAGACTGCTGGGAAATAGTTACTCATTTGAAAATGAGTGTTAAAAACTTAATTGTACTCATTTTTTAAAAATATTTGTTCTAAAATTATTGTTTTGTTTTTACAAAAAAACTTTAAAAAATGGACATAAAATCCCTTAAAAAACTGACTGTATCCTTAGTGTTCACTGAAAACAGGTTACACGACTTTTTAAACGATAAGTTTTAAACTTATCGTGTAAAAGTAAATCGACCAGCTACCCGTAGAAAATGATACACATGGGATAAACCTCGTTGGATTCAGTTACAGAAGCAATCCTTCTTGACTCCCCTCAACATAAAAATAAAAATTGCTTAGTAGAAAAATAACGCAATAAACAATAAAATAAAATTTTTTCTTCCAACCATTTTTTTTTTTTTTGTCGTTTTGAATTTTTGTAGTTTTAGTGCTTTTTGCAATACTTGTGTGTCTAATACTTGAAAAGTTAAAGGAAGCCAAGAAATGTATGTAATTTTAACAAAAAATGTATTAAAATGTGTTGATATAAGTAAATAAAAACTATATTATTTTTCTTATAAATTACTCGAGTTAAACAGTAAAGGGCGCAACCCAGTTTTTCACAAACGTCATACAAAATGAACTTTTTCGTATGTTGCACAAAACCCTTTCTGCGATAAACAACACCCCCTGACATGATAAATTTTATCATATAGTTACAAATCTTGTAAAAGTAATTTAAAAAAATTTAAAAAGAAAAAGCGCTGCAAAGTATTTTTAAGTAAGTTTTTGGATTACCAGATTTAAGAATATAAATTTTAAGAAAATGAAATCCTTTTCATTAAGATTACCGCATTATATTATTTTAATCAATAAACACGCTTTCGAGTTTTTTAAGACCTTAAATTGCGTTGGCTCATCGCTAAGCCTAACTGACGTTATAGCTCATCGCTAAGCCTAACTTAGCGATGAGCTATAATGTAAACTTAAGGGATAATTGCACAGATTGCAAGTAGCATATAAATTTACCTTTAGAGATTGATGGTAAAACTTGGTCAAAATCTAAAGCTTTCATCAAAAAATCTTTTTTCAAAAGTTTTTTTTTTTTCTGTTGTCCATAAATTTTCATTTTTATTTCTCTGGCTATTTTTGTACCGGGTGTATCTTGTAAGCGGAGAATTTTAGAACGATCGGTATTTTGACGCTTGAAGTTCATCGAAACAGCTGAAAGTTTCATCACTTATTGTTTGGTATGTACACATTCTCAATAAAAGAATGCTTTCTGTTCTACTCGGTTAGTTATAGAAAGGAGTCTATTTAGTTTGGTAAGTTAGTTCTTGGTCTCAAATTTCCCTCTAACATCTAATAAATATAAAAATCTGAAAACGCTTGGTTTTTTCCGGCTCAAAACGCAGAATATTGACTTTTTCTGAAAAATTATCGTCTTACATCTACCTGATTAAAAGTAAATTTATCGTGAAATAACAACTTTAAAATTCATTAGATTGTTTCAACCGGAGAGGTTTTTCTATCAGATAGTGCACCAAATTGTACATAGATTATATTCCCTTTTTATGCCTTCTCTTTTGCGTTCCTGCTATTAAAAAAATATTAATTTAAAAGCTTGTTGTTCCGTGAGAAGTTCATGCCATTTTCCAATATAGTTAACCAGTTGATTTTTATGCAATTTAATGTATGCAATTTTCACGTTTTTTTATGCTTAGGTTTATTGTATTCGAAAGATTTTTAAAATTAAATTCTATCAAGGTAGCTGAAACTATTAGTAAAGGATCCATTTGAACTAAAAACGGCATATTAGCATAGTATAACTTAATGATGATAAAGCTCTATCGAACTTTTAACAAATAATTATGGATCTAACGTCGTTTTGACTGGATGATTGCTTTCGCCTCGTGTCCACTTTCTTATATATTACAGACCTTGGATATTGGCTTAATTTAGTTAATTATTAAATATTTAAATTTGAAGAAACAATTAGTAAAAGCTAGAAAAGCTTTTTAAAAATTTTTTTCGAGCATAAAATTTCTACAGTTGTTTGTGTAATTCTTGTCATATAACACTACATCGATTTTTTTAAGAAGATTCTGAAAGTAAAAAATGATTCTGCTACATAAGTTTCATTTATTATTGTTGCAGTTTGTTTTTTGTGGCTCGCAAATGAGGCGCTTATGATCATTTTTCAATATACCAATAGAAAAAAGTTGAGTTTACTTATTACCTAACAAAATTATATTTTTTAATGAGATCTGCAAACACAGAGGTTATGAGTAAATAATATTTTTAGGGGGGGGGGGGGGGGGAAACTGCGCAGGCCAATCTTATGTTTTGAACTCTTAAAATGCATCCTTTAGTGCGTTAAACAAAATGATGAACTGGAACCTGATATTAATTTCTGGTTGATTCGAAAAAAATCCTTTTTATTTGGACGATGATTATGAGATATCGTCTGCTATGAATCTTAAATATAAGATAAGCCACAATTTTTTTTTAAAAAGCAGGTGACGAAAAAATCACCAACCTGTAAAAAACAGATCTCAAAACAAAACTTATATAAAAAAGAAAGTTTGCTTAAGCATTCAAAACTAATAAAATTTTATTTTATTAAGTGCTCAAATTTAATTTTAAAATTAATGAAAAAAATAAGGCTTCACATTTATAGCAAAAAAAAAAATCTCATAATTTTCTCAAAAAAGAGAGAAAAAAAAAATTTTTCATTACGAATTTTAATTGATCAACGAATTGAATATTGAAATTGAAATTAGCCATGTTTTGATAACAACTTCTAAAAGTAAAAAAATGTCAGCATTTATTTCATGACTCTTTTAAAAAGTATCTTTAAAGAAAAACCACTCTTTACCGACGAAAAAAATGGCGAGGTGGTATTTTTTCAAGATCATTGACTCCTTGTTATTTAAATGGATTGTTTGGATTATATGAAAGTATAATAGTTTATTATATTTATCACATATTTTTACATTTACTTTATTACAAATTAATTTGACAAAAATCATAAGCTTTCATTATTTTAAGAAGGAATTTATTAGTTAAGAATCTTAAAATGATTCTTAACTTAAGTTTTTATTCCCCCTTAAAAAAGAAAGTTTCTCCTTTTTCCCCTCTAAAAAAAAAAGTTTCTCCTTTTTTCCCTCTAAAAAAGAAAGATCCTTCACAAATCATGTATATCATTATATCAAATATATCACGAGTTAAGACTGTTGGAAAAGTGAAGATCAGCATTAAAATGTTAATTGGTGTTGATGTTTATGAGAGCGTCAAAAAAGGTTGCTTGCTCGCAGGGCCGGCGAAGGGGGGTGCATGGGGGGGGGGGAGTGTGACACCCCCCCAAACACTGAATCTTAGTCGGCACAAAACGGATTCCGTGACCTTAGTCGGCAATGCAGACTGATTTAATTTTTGCGATTACATTTTAAAATATTGACTTTCAATTTTTTACAGCATTTTAAGTTTTTTAAAACTATTACGATTAACTTTTAAGACTTACAATTTTAAGTTTTAAAAGTTAATCGTATAATAAGTTAATCGTACTTTTAAAAGTCTTAAGAGCTAATCATAATCCCGTTTCGATTGTAGGAGAAAGGTCAACTATATATGATTTATTGTCGGTTACCGGTTTATAAATTTTCATACATTTTATAGATCAGAGTTCAAAAAAGTTTTAGATTCTCTAGTTTGTTTGTCTTCTGAGCATTTAAAAAAATGTATTTCAGCCATTGAACCGTTATTTAATTTATTAAAAGCACCATTATGTACCAAATACTTAGTAGATGGCTTTAAAAAAATTATAGAATTATTTCCTCCAGGCTGTGATGCAGCTAAGATTATGCAGCTAAGATTATGAAGGAATTTATTCTCAATTTTTAGTGTTGGTTCATCATTGTAAAGATATTTCAAATTTATCAGATATTTTTAATGTATCAGAAATGCACAAGAAAATCTTGCCAACTATAAATAAAATATTAAGATTAATGTTAACAGCACCTATAAGTACATCATCAAATGAACGAACATTTAGCAAACTAAAGTTGATAAAAAACTATTTAAGATCCACAATGCACGCTGATCGACTTCAAAATGTAATGCTTCTTAATACTAATAAAGATATGTTGGACAAAATTGATTTAAAAAGGGTTGTTGAAAGGTAGGCGTCAGTAAAACAACGGAGAATAAATGTTTACTAGGAAATTTCTAAACCCGTTGAAAAAAAAGTCTTCAAAATATGCAATTTTTTTTTAAATACGAATTTTTATATTATTAAAATAATGCTTATTTTTGGTTACTTTAGTAATCAACTATACTATACTAAAATGATTACATAATAATGACGAAGAAAAATTAGTCGGCAATATTTTTGACTCGCAGCAGTGTAATGACTTCTAATTAAGCTCGGCCGTAAATCTTCCACTTATTTACCATTACCCATTTTGATTTTTTGTCTGAAGCCTATCTGTAAACACAAATATTTTGAAAAATAGAAAATTGATACGTAAACTCGTCAAATATTTCAAAAAGTTTGTACAAGTGACGCAAAATAAAAAAAAGTAACAAAATGCAAATACTTGCAAGTTCGAAAACATTTAAAAAATAGCTATTATTGCTATGATTATTGCTATTTACTGTTTATCTAATCTTTTTGATTTTTCTATTAAACCTACAAACCGCGTGTCACAAATTCATCAGAAGAATCATTTACGACATGAATTGAAATTAAAAAAAAAAAAGTTGAAAATTTAATCAACCGGGAAACTTTAATCAACCGGGAGAAAAAAAGCGTATTTTTAAGAGATAAGAAATAAATAAGACATAGAATTAGAATAATAAGAATAGTGCATATCATGAAATATGACATTAATTTGAACAATAAATTCAAATGTATGCTATGAAATACGTCTAAACATGAAATCATTGTGACGAAAAAAAAATTTTCTTCTGCACCATAATGTATTGTGATGTGATAAAAATAAGTGTAATATATTTATTACACTTATTTAAATAAAATAGTAAATCGGACATACTTGTATGTTCGGGAATCATGAAAAAGTAAAAGGCAAACATGTGATGAAGTTGTATGCACAGCACGCCCACGTGTACGTAATATTTCAATTGCCATCTTTGCTGGGGATTTTTGTATCATGTCAACTGCACATGGTCTTTTTTGATTTGAATGTGTATGTGGTTGAAAATCGTACATTTTGTCATTTTTTGCTTCAGCGCATGAAGAGTCTTCATTATTTGCTTCAAAGCTTGAAGAGTGTAGCAAAATATTAAGAAACTCACAATAAGCATCTTCATCTTGTTTAGTGTCAAAAAATAGATTACCACTTAACACAGAAAGTTGAGCAATCAGAAAATTATCTATAACTGGCGATATAGAATTTGGAATACTCAGAGCGCCTTGATTAATTAAAATACTTTGACCACGACGAAGACGAGGGATAAACACGTGCAGTCCTACACCTCGAGTTTGTTCAGCGGAATGTAGAATCGGAAGCAGTTCATTTGCTTCAAATGAACTAATCAAGATATATGACGTCCTGTTCAAATGTGGCTTTGGAGCTACTATAACCACCCAAAAAACCTCAAAAAGAAAGTTGTCTCCTTCTTCAATATTAGAACTTTCAATAACCGTGATAAATTCCTTAGTGACTAGAAGGCCAGGATTCCAACCATCCCTTAGAAACAACTTCGAAAGTCGATTAGTGTTATCAAAGATTTTATTAACATTGATGATATCAACAAGGTAGGGAATCTTTTTCAAAAACCCTGTTTTGGCTAAAGAAATGAGCTCTTGCGAAACAGTAGGTTTATGTGGGATTTGAGGACCAGGTAGATAAACATGCCGTTCCTCTTCCAACTCAACTTCAAGTTCTCGTTCCTGCTCCTCGTCCAGAATGTTAGCGAAGCGTTTATATGTACTTACATATTCGTTGCAGCGAGAAACAATCCTTGTTCCAATTGATAAAACTATATTACTAAAGTTTTCAGCTGAATCACATTCATTGACAAAAAGCTCTTCAGCACGTTTAACACTCTTACTTAGACTCTTTTCTATAATTGACGGTACGGATTCCCATGAACGAGATCCTCCATAAAATTGGAATAGCTGTGTCGTCTCATCTTCGGTACATCTCATACCAAGATTTTTTAGATCATCAGAAGTTGTTTTATGCATTTTAAGACTTTTATGATTGATGGAAGACTCAGCGGCTTCCTTCAAAGAACGGACAAGTCCTTGAGAAGCCCAATTCAAAAGTCCGTCCCGTATAGAGCCACAACTGTTTTCAATTGCCCACCTAAGAATGTCAGCAGCTTGTGGTTCTCTGTCATTAGATTCCATTTGTTTTTTTATCGACAAGTGAACGTCATTTGGAGCATAGAAGAATACAGAATGACCTTTCCCGAGTAACCGCATACGCATACAAGCTTGAACAAGACGGTCTCTTGTCAGCCCTTTACCCAACGTAACACATGCAAGAGTTTTAAAGGGAAATTGTAAGTCTGTCCCTCGAGTATGAATATCATCAAGATAGAAAATACACTTATCAAGCTGATTGTAATACTGAGAAACTGTGAATGGGCATTGACGACCCTCTCGGTCACATACCGTTAATCTATCGTCTTTCCCAAAAAACACAGCAGCAGATACCTGCATAGTTGCAGAAAGTTTCAAAAGCCATTCTCGAACAACCTTTTCGTTATCCATCTGAAGCATAAGTGCGCCCACATCGAGCAACACACGAGCACCAGTTTCAACAGCTTTGTTCAGAATATCTTCCTCTAATGTCTGTGCGGATGAATCAAAATGATGGTAGGAGTTATTTTCAGGTTGTAGTAAATAACTTATAACCATAGCATTTGTACCTAATACCTGTTGTAAATCCTTTTGTTTAATAGTTAGTGGTAATAGCAGCTGAGATTCGTTTGTGCCGCTAAACCCTGTAGTTGGCTTTACTGATCCGCTTCCAAACTCACCTATGGAAAGACAAAGATCCCACGCTGACATTGAAATCTTATGAGCAAACTGTTTTGATTCACGTGGAAAAACAGTGCAATTTAACCAGAAGTTTATCACATTCATATTATAACAAAGTAAAGAATACAACTGTTTTCTTTGCTGAGTATCATCCAGATTAACACCGTTTAAAGTATGCAAACCCTTGGACACTCTATGGATTCCGTGAGCTTCAATCCACCGCTCATACTCAGCATTTTTGTATGAACAGTTGTCTAAATGTTTAAACACATCATTCATCTGAGCCTCATTTAGCCCACTCATGTAGTAACTAATTTGAGTCAGAATTATTGCTACGTCTGGATGACCAAACTCTGTTTTTTCTGCCGCAACATCTTTAGCACGAAATGGTACAGCCATTTGAGTAGATGTGCTTACAGGATTGATCCCAAAATTAACGCGCCAACGTTTTTGTAAAGCCATATGCAAGACTTCAAAGCAAAGTATTCCTCTTAAAATCAATAATTCTTCTTTTAACTTTGGGTTCTCAACAAAAAGCTCATTTAAACGGTCAATAACTTCTTTTTCTTGGTTTATGTTGTTGGAGAGAATATACTTTCGAGAATAGGTTTTGTCTTGTTGACCCAGCTTTGCTGCTACGGAAACTTCTGGAACTTTGTTTTCAATAATTGAGTCAACAATTAAACAACACAAAGTTTGGTACATATCAATATTTGTGCTAAGAAATCGAATATTTGAAAATGCTTCACGACCACGTTTCTCATCTGTTTTATATTCAATAAACTCTTTTCCATATTGTTGTAAAAGTTCGCTTGCGAATCTATTAACTAATTTTAGAACCGCCTGGGCAATTATCCATCGTGATTCACCACCATCAACAAGTAACTGATCACCTAGGGTATAAACAACCTGATATTTCACATTCATTATCTCGTCTGCTTCATCTAAGATATCGCGCGCGTACTTTCGAAGCCAACAACGCAGCTCGTAAAGCTGTATTGCATCTGTATCACCTTTACGACAATGTTCCAATGTCTTCAGATCCAGAGATAATCGGTATTCAGGCGTTGTCAGCATTATTCCACGCCCAGCAAGACATTCTTGGTGAATGCTTAGAATCTCTTTAGCATTTAACTTAATATCACGGCGACATGGCATAGTGTAAACTCGCCTGTTTAGAAGTCCACCAAGCTTATTCGCAAGTGTTTCTAAATTAGTGAGCAAAAGAGAGCGTAAAACCGTTATTCGAACCATTTGATGTGGATTAGACAGAGAAACTGCCAGTAAAGGAACAATCACGCTGGTCTTTCCTTCTCCCATGTTCAGCTGCTGGACAAAGTTCTCGGTTGCATTCAACATGCTTTGAGCAACATCAACCTGAATAGGACGAATTAAAAAGTCTCCCTCAAGTTCAAGAATGAGCCATTCAGGATGTTCTGAAGGAATCCAATTTTCGTGTCCTAAATTATTCATTTCACAAGAAAGCAATACAGGCGCAGATTTCTTGCGAACTAGTTTAAGACACCGAATAGCACGTTGTTCGGCTGTCCAGCACACAATAATTGCTCCAATACGGTCAACAACGCGTTGTGGGATTTCGTCCTTATCATCAATAGCAAGCAACATGCGTGAAAACGAGGTTAATGGTAGAACACAAAGAATGATCGAAACCGGACTAAATCTTCTCCATAGTCCCCCAGCAACAAGAGCATTACCCACATCATCATTACTTTGTGGTTTCATAGCAGATATCACTTCCCCCCACCAAAGTCTTGAATTTGAAACATTTTTATTTATACAACTTTGACATCCTTCCACAAAATCTTTATCTTTAGACTCATTTTTCAAAGCAAGCTCTTCGGTTTTACTGAAAACATCCAAGCTTGTTTCCATAGAACTGCGCATATATTGATATACGGCATCGTTGTTAACTACTGATTCATCGAAAAGAGACGACATTGTTTGAAAACGGATTTTGTTCTTGACATTATTGTGTACCTTTTTATGATTTACAATAGATTGTTTTCTGTATAAGACGATGGCATCCTCATTTACAGGGAGATCTACGATTGGAAAGATCAGGTCATTTAGAGAGGTTTGAAATGCATCACCGTTAAAATCATTATCACTATGAACATTCTTATTAATTGTAAAGGAAGAAACAGAAACATCTAGGCATGATTGAGTGATAATTGGAAGCTGAAGAGACGGCAGCCGGTTACGAATTTCTACCTCAATGTTAGTAAAAAAAGATTTCAGTGTATCATTATTCCTCCATCTTTTAAACAAATCATTAATCTTTTCCTCTAAACCTTCAACATTAACGATATCTTCACAGGATGAATTAAAGTCAACATGTTTCTGTTTCAAAATCCACTGGCTCTTAGCAATGCCTCCAAGAATATCTCTTGAAGTTTCTTTACAGCTTTTATACATTTTCTTTATTTTTTTTTTGAATAACTAAATGATTGTTGAGAAGCGTACAACTCAATTAACTTTGTTTCTTCCTTAATTACTGAATGAATTGCTTCCATATCAAAATTTGTTTCTTTAAGGAAATCATAATTTCTAACAATCGGTGGCTTTATGTTAATTCCCAGTATTGCAACTGCTAATAGACTAAACAGAAGGTTGGTGTTTGCGTTTTGAAATGCTAGAAAAGATAATAACAAGGAAAATTCAAATCGACAGAACTTCTCTTCATAAACGCTCTGAGCTAATTCATACAATTTCAAATAACTGTCTGGAAGTGTGATTTTGCGCCATGTCAACACCGAAATAAATGAAACATTATCTGGCTGTTTCAGGTGCTCTTCCTTTTGAATAACTTGCCACAAGTTTGTTGAAAGATCCAACCCTATGCCCTTCCATTTATAATAAGTTTCAGTAAAAATTCTGGACATTTTTACGTTTATTTTATTCTCATCATCTTTGTATGCCCAGGCTCTTTGTCTTAACGGAGAACCACCAATCGTTTGTTCGTTGTCAACATTTAAACGGGCGCATGGGTTTAGGTGGCTCCTATGACGCCAATATGCTCGTTTAACAAGAAACATATTCTCCTCATTAATATTTTCATCTTTTAAATTTTCCTGAATGTTTGATGCAAAAAATTGTTGGCATCTTTCTGCATTGTTGAACAAAATCTTGGAAGCCAAAACCAGTCCTTCGTATCCATAAGATGATTGGAGATTAGGCAACCAAGTGACAGTTTGTGTATACTTTAAGTGTGTTGGATAAAAAGTGCGATTTGCTGCTAGTTTTGAAATACACTCTAAAGTATGAAACGCATTTTGTGTTAACGACTTGCAGGAAAATGTTCGTCCAATCTGAAACAAGCGCATTGAAGATTCACTTCCTGTCAATCCTGTAAAAGGATCTGGAAGCGAACTAGAAGTCATAGCGTGAAGATGAGCAAGATAAAGCCAAGCTTCTTGACTAGCAGGACCTCGAATCTCACAAAGTCGGTTGTCGAGATAGTAAGAGAAACATGGAGGAGATAAAAGTTTATCAAACTTAATTATTACACTTTGGCCACAAGCGTTCTTTGTTTCGCCAAACTCTATTTTCTCTGCATATGGTAGCAGCAATACCCTATGACTTAGATAATTTGTATGAGCCAGCGGTTCGTTCTCTTACAATAAAATTCCATTTTTCAACCCAACCAACGTTCCAAAATCACCCTGGTATTCAGCAACAACCAATCCATCATGCTCACGTGAAAATAATTTACCAGTTTTTTCATCAACTAAAAAACAAAGATCCATTCGAGGTAATTCTACGCTTAATGTAAAATGTTCTACTTTTTGTTCAGTATTATTTTCTTTAAGGTGTAGCCATAAGTGGACATACTTTTTAAACTCCAGTCGACGCATGCCGCCGCAATTAAAAACTTCGTTGAAAGTGTCGCTGCGAAAGTCAATTAAATAACGTTTCCTTTGTAAATCAAACAGAGTTTTCTGCTTTAAATCAAATTGGTAAGGAAAATGCTTATTAAAGTTTGTCTGAAAGAAATTACTATCATTAAATTTAACCGGTCGAAAATATAGAACCCTGGTCTGTTTACATAACCAATGGCTATAGTTGGAATGAAAGAGATCCGGAAAATCTTCATTAAACACCTCATTAGGAATGAGTTCGTACTCATCTCCTTCTTGTAGACGTTCAACAACAACAAGACCGTAGTTTTGGAGAGAAAATGTGAAGGTAGAGCCTTGTAGCTTATGCAGGGTTACAAATGTGTTTGGTCTTTCAGCGACTGGTTGTACTTCAAAAATGCTGGTAGAGAAAATCCGTGCGTAATCTGGAGATTTGGCAATTGAATCTGGAAGTCGACCGACTGGATTTCCGTCGACTAAAAATTTACCACTCAAAATATTTATTTGCAATGTTACTGACCTATTAGCTGAAACTTCAAAAATATTGTGGTACCATTGATGGGCAGGTTGTACATATGGCATCCAAGAGTCTCTACATTTACCTTTACAGAAATCTGACCAAATTAAACAAAGAAATTTATCGAATATCTCCGTGCTATTTGAAGCTAATATTTCACTTACAATATTTTGGAAACGCAAACCTGTGAGTCGGACTCGTCGAAGCAGATTTATTCTTTCTACATCAAGAGAACATTTATTCAGAAGAATATTGTCATGAATTCGAGAAATTGCGCGAAGCCATGAAACAAGTGTGTCTTTGTTAAATACTTGATGTCCATAGCATTTATCCACATCGAAAGTAAGTGCCGCAAAAGCTGCAACATCAACCAATTTGAAGCGAACTTTCTCAACATCTCCTGTTGTGGTAACGTTCATTGATGAGATTATTTTTTCAATTTCATTAGCCCACTTTTCAGCAATTTTACGACATTGCATTAGAACGGAATTTGCTTTCAAACGTGTTGCATCACTTGACAAAGAATACATTCTTAACGCAATTATGATTCCGATTTGAAGTTGGTTGTGTTTCTTCCAATTTTTTTTGATGCTTTTCAAATAATGCGAAAGGCATTCAATTAGGACAGAACAAAATCCATCATTTCGGAGATCAATGTGAGACTCAAAAGAAAGAACAGGATTGTAAATTGTCGACTGATCTGCAGGTCCCACTTGCCATAATGCTTGTGCTAACAAGGCAAACACAGATGATCTTTCAAAACTCAAAGTACGCGTTTCTAAAGCCCTTAGTAGATTTCGTAGCTGCAATCGATGACCAGCACGAAGCGATCCAAATACCTTAAACTCGTTGATGTCAAGATTCAAAGGACATTTTCCTTGAGATGCTAAGACTTCGTTCTCTGTATGAGTAGTTTCCGAAATCCATGTCAGATTTATATCATATGGTTGGTCCCACGCTTTCATTGTGCGAAACGTATATTGCACAGTTTTTACAGTGGCAACATTATATTCTAGATATTTAACAAGTTTTTCTTGATGTTTAATTGGATAAAAGATTTTGATGGTAGGACAAGGCTTAAGAAAACTATCAATAGAAGATTCGTCATCAACGTATTTTCTACTAAAATAGTTTTTAGAAAACAAAACAGCGCTGCTTCCTATAGATGGCATGGATAGCATACATTCTGAGCTGATCCATTTATTCAACTGTGGGTGAAGCTTCCATAGCTGCTTACTTTCTGTTTCAAAAAGTTTTTTTTCACATAGCTCATAGTGCACCAAAAACAAAGCATCTCGGATGCAACGAATACTTGTTGGAATACTCAATTCAAAGACGATCATATTTTGCTTCCAAATGCAATCCGTTGGTATTGGGTCTTCATAAACATCAACTCGGATTGAATTGGCTTGTTGGAGTAGTACGCATTTTGAACATTTCCAACGATTATTATTATTACAGAAATAACTATGAGTTGCTGCATGATATTCTGACATTAAGTCAATATAACGCTTTTTTTCTCTTTTAAGCTCTTCGGCTTTAAGTTGCCTCTGTTGTTCAACATGGAATAAAATTTCTTTTCTTTTAAGCTGCATTTTTTCATTTTCAGCGGCAATTCTTGGTCCAATAGAATCTTCAGACATTTTTGATAAAATGGATGGATAAGTTCCAGGTTTGTTTCTGGATCTAAAGTACTTTTGAACGGCATACAGATATTTCATCTCATCAAAAAGTGGAACCAACAGTCCACCAAAAATGGATTCATCAATGCTACTGTGATATTCAAGCATCATTGGCCATTCTGTTAATGCGATATTATCTAGTGCGGCAAGAATCAGAAATATTGTCAGTACCATTCGGCTTGATCCAAGTGGATCATCCTTGTACAAAGCTATACTAATGTCGAGATATTTCTGAAACAAATTAAATATTTCAGCACTCTGTGTTAAGAACTGCGAAACATTCAGGTCAAAATCTTCCCACAGAACGTTTCTCACCCACATTTCAAAATCCCATACGTTTTCTTCATATACATTATCTGGGTCAGCAGATTCTAGAAAACTTATATCAAATAGTGTAGTTTCTTTATTAAAGCGCTTAAAACATGAAGGAATCGGCACTTGAAAGTTATGATCTTCCACTTCTTGGAATGCTTGTTTCATACGGTAAAGTGCAGTCTCACTCATGTTATGGACTGAATGATGACGTGCATTAAGTCTTGAAACGTTAATCTGCACCAATTCACCACAAGCCTTTGCGTAGTTTTTCCATCGATTGTCTACAATTTCTCGAATTCTTTGCAAAACTTTACAACTTTCCTGAAAAATATTTGAAACCCATTGGATTATATCCTTGGTTAATGCACGATTGTCACCAACATTGACTTTATTGAAATTTTTAATGCGATTTCTCAGTTTTGCCATTCATCTACTTACTTTGCTCAGCATTTGCATGAGAACATCATTATCTTCAAAAGAATCTGGAAGATTGTCTAGGAAATGTACCATGATGTGAATCATTAGTGATTTATATACTATTGTTCCTTCGTCTGATCCCAGTTCAGTTGCCAACATAACATGAAGCACGCTTTTGATTGTAATCCATTCTCCAGAACGACGCCAGGGTCTTTCAGAGCCTTTAACAGAAATAACATCATCCCGTATTACCTTTTGCACACGTTTAAAATCATCAGCTGCTTTTATCGTACCAGACATCGCTCCAAAGAGCCATGATATAACAAAAAAGGGCTTAGCCACATTACGAGAGTCTGGATGGTTGATGCTAGCTTTTGACATCTGTTTTATTGTTTCTTCAAACACGTTATTACACAGCGCAGCAACTTGACAAGCGAATATTTTGCTTAAAAAACGACGAAAGGGAATCCTAACCGCACGCTCAGGTAATGTAATAAACAAATCACCTGCAGTCATAACTTTTTTGTTAGACGCTGAAGCTCTTGAAACACTCATAAGAGCATAGTCTTTATCACTGTTAGATCTTGTTATGGTCATCATGGAGTTTTGAGCACGAATGAAAATTGCAAATGTTTGTCCTGGCTGCAGTACTTTAAGTGTCTTCCAAACATGCTTTTCCTTTACGGAATCTTTTTGGACATTTGCCCATGTTTGCATAGTGTTTCGAACTAATTTCATTGCCAAAATAGGCGTTTTTAAACTGGCTATAGAGTTAAATGTGAATTGGACTAAAGCTCCTGAAAATTTTGTCTCTTCTGCCGTTAGCTGTAATCGACGAGGTAGAAAAATGTTGCGGAGTAGAAACTCAAACTCTTCATTCTCCTCCATTTTTAGTTTTTTCCTTCAAGAAAAAATAATGTTTGTTGAGTATGGTTGATTTAACTGACATTAAAGACTTTAATTACATCAATCTTTAACTAAAAAATTTGGCCTAAAACTTTTTTGATGCAGAAAGGAATGAAAGAAGCTAATATATTTATTATTTTAATCTCTATTTCATACCTTAAAATATCTGAAATATTAAATTATATAATTTTCTACACAATATTATCATTATTACAGAAGCAGATCACTTTTCAAATATTGAAACTTTGCACACCGAATTTTTGAATGCTTGACTGTCAACTTTTGTATTATAGCTTACATCTGTTTTTTTAACGACAATATAGCAATGCTATATAATTTGAAATAATTTGAAAAAAATGATTTAAATGCTATATTATAGCATTTAAAACATTTTTTTCAAATTATTTAGCCATCGTCTCATACAATTAAATTACTTAGTAAACTATGTTATTTGTATTGTTTTCTTTGCCGGCCTCCGATTACTTTTCTTGTTTCATCATTAACCTTGTAAAAATCACAATTCTTCACGTTTTACGCTCTTGAGAGAAAGAATTAGAACACAGTTTTCCTAACACTTCGTTATCGCAGCTCTGAAATAGCTGTGACGACAAATAAAAAGTTCCAACAAAAAATATTTCACACGATGAGTTAAAATTGTTTCTACGACACAAGAAGTAGCATAAATCTTTGATAAATCAGCACGAGTTGTATTTGCAAAATTTTCCCTCATGTTTATTAGAAAATGATTCATACCAGACGTTATTTGAAATCAGCACGAGTTGTATTTGAAAAATTTCCCTCATGTTAATTAGAAAATGATTTATACCAGACGTTATTTGAAATGGAATTTATATTTTTTATGTAGTTATAACTTTTTTTAAAATCGTTGAGTCATGGGTAACCCATTGGGTTTTAGGGATAAATAATATGTAGATTTAGAGTGTCGTCAATAGTTATTACTGTAATTATAAAAGAGCACTCAATAAAACAACCAAATGCTCATAAAATGACATTTTAATGGTTCTTATTTTAGTCTTTTAATTTAGGGGACGTCCGTAAAATACGTACGCAGTAAAATCAATGTATTAGGACCCCCCTTTCCCCTTGTACGCACTTATACGCTTTTAACCATCCCCTCCCTTCTGCATACGTACGCAATATTTAGACCTCACCCTCCACCCCCCAAAAAAAATATTTTCAAAACATTTAATACAAAAAAGATCTACATTTTTAGTTAGACATTTTTCTGTATTAACTAAAAAACGGGCAGTTTTAGATAAAAGGAAACAAAAATGACTTTGAAAGGGTTCGTGTTACGAGTATTTTATATTTAGCCTTTTATATTTCCACAAATGGTGACTTAAATAAATTGAATATGTTATGGAAAACAGGCATGTACTCTGCTACTTTCTGTAACCGAAATCAAAAAAAAAACAAAACATCGATTTTTTGCATTTGAGAAAATCATTGCTTTTTGTTAACATACAGATCAAGTTTTAGGAATAATTCTTGAGAAAGATAGTCAAACCGCGCACGTACTCGCTGTCTTGAACGCACCGCCTCCCCTTGTACGCATTTGTACGTTTTTTAGTAACCCCTCCCCCTATACCTGCGTACGTACTTTATGGAAGCCCCCTTTAAATCTGTAATATGTTTTTTTTAAACTTTATTATTATAATTTTTCCTATTCTCTGCAGAGGAATTTCAGTTCCATCCTAAAAGAATATCAAAGTACAACAAGTTCTGGATATTTTAGGTGAAATTCATTTCGAAGATAGTGATTTGGATAATGATTCTACAGATGATGAGAATTAAGAGCCAGACCCTAAGGAAATAGGGTCTGGTTCTTAATTCTGGAGAATATGCAAGAGCTGAATTCTCTTTCTAATGAGGACAACGAGACCGGTGCTATCTACATCAGCTGCCTCTGTTAGGAGTAAGAGAAAGCTTATGAGTGAACAAAAGAATAGTTCAATCAACCAGACTCAGTTTTTAGGGGCAGAAATTTAGAGCCTCATGAAAACTATGAAGTTCAATCCTCAATAAATTTTTAAAGAAATTTTTAACCAACCATATGCTAGATTCGGTAATAAAATATACCAATTAATGCAATTTGGAAAAGTCTGGGAAAAATATCGACACAAACAAAAAAGAAATAGAGCTAGTCATAGGCATGTTTTAAAGAATGGGTCTAGCAAAGATATATGTTGTTATGTGTTATTGGAAAACATAAATTCGCTATGAGCCAGTTGCTTGAGTGACAAGTCCAAGTAGGTTTTAATGTCTCTTTTCCAATTGTTTCGTTAATAACGAAATCTGGTTTCCGGTGAAAAAAAGATTGACAAGTTTAGAAAAATGAGACGATAGCTAATATTGTTTAGAGTTAACTTTTTAATAGTTATGGCTCAAGAAAATAACAATATTGATGAGATGATGATCCCATACAGGTGAAAGTTCAACAACTCTAAACAGTTTGTGAAGGGAACATGAAGAAACCAAGTCAACTTATGTTCTGGTCCAGCAGCCTGCAGTAACAAAGCTGTACAATGAAATTATGAGAGGTATAGGTTTTTATAGTTGCTTCATTGTCAAAGAATCTTTTCAATGAGTTCAAAACAGCGGCATTTGAACATATTTTGACAGACCATTGCACGATGCTAGCGAATGCTTGGCTCATTTATCGTCAGGCTTATGGACGTTTAGGAATGCCTAAAACATATTTATTGCACAAACGTAATTTCCAGTTTAAATTAGCGTATTTGCTGATTCAGTTGCCCAGATATTTATGCTAGAATTAAAGGTCAGAACTGATGGCTTTTTCTATTCTCCACAAAAAATGGAAAATCGCCAGCGTTGCCAGTAGTATAAACATGAAGAAAAAAAAGCACTTGTGAAAAATATAAAGTGTAATCTTATATTTTTCAAAAATGTTGTTTTTCTTGTTTGTTACACAAAGTAAAGAAATTGTTTTAGAAACTTTCGTGTTTGAAATTTCTTAAACATTTAGTTTTTGTTTTTATGTGTATTGCTTAAAGTCATACAAAACTCAATGGATCAAACGGAATGCAACAAACGGAATAAGTAGATCAAGGTTACAAAAACTTTAACGGCATTATTGACACGTGTGTGCAATAAAGGAAATAATTTTAAAACCATTTTAAGAGGTTTTTAGAGGGTTAAACCAGCAAAGTTAAACAAGGAACTTGAATACATATCCTTGTAATGAGATTTATTCAACTTTCAACTTTGAAAAAATTGATGATGTAATTGATTACATAAAATGCATGTTCATAGAACCTAAATTACATGTACATTTCATTAACATTTGTTGTTCCTATGAATTATTATCTTTTAGACTTATAGGGGAGACCGGGGCAAGTTGGCAACAGGAGTAAGTTGACACACTTACAACTTTTCGCATTAGCCGTAAATTCACTTAAGTTATATAACACTATAGATCTACAGATATGAGAAATTATAAAAGAAAAGTAGACAGGCCTGTAAATTCTAAAGCTGTTACAAAAAATGCTGTTGATGCTATTTTTATAGCAGAAAAGTCTATTAGATCGACTTAAGGGCAATAAAAGTTAATGTCAAAAAATATTGTTGCATAAAAATTATCAAGAGTTTTCATAAATAAGGGCCTATTTATATGGAGAAGGGCTAGCCTGTTTTCCGAGCTAGCCCGTTTTGCCGAGCTAGCCCGGAAAACGAACCAGTTTTAAAATTGCGTTTGTATGAATTTTAGCCTAAAAAATAAAAAATGATATCGAGGTCAGCCTGGCTTTTTCTAGCTGGGCTGGCCTCTTTATCGGTTTAACTCTTTAAAGTTAAAATGGGCATCATTTTTCTTTACTCTCACGACTATCTTTCATAATCGACAATAAAAGTAAAAAAAAGGGAGGTTGAGATATGTGGGAAATATTTTGCTACCAATTACTTAAATTAATTAAAATTGATTAATTAAATAATGAAACCTTTTTAGAGATTAACCAGATAAAAAGATGCAAGATAAAAAAAAAAAAGAAAAAATACCTAAAAGATAAAAAAAAAAGAAAAAATACCTAAAAGTGATAAAAAAAAAGAAAAAATACCTAAAAGTGATATAAAGTAAAAAAACAGCACTTCTCGGCGATTAACTTCAGAGCAGTTGAAGCAAATCTAAAAAACAAAAAAAAAAAACATTTAAAAATAATTTTTTAATGACTAATTCCTATCACGTTATTACAATGCATTTTTCCTGGAACTTTCTAGTTCTTAGAAATGGGTTTAGCCCGCTTATCTAAAAATAATAATTGGTAGCAGATTCTATTGTTTAGCGTAAAAAAACCTGCAATGTCTCATAAAAGCAATATGGTTATTTTAACGACATAGCTATGCAAATTAACATATGGATAAAATAATTTTTGTCTCATAAAATCCATATAGTATTATCCATATCGTTGGAGATAAACCACATTGTTACACTAAAATAATGCTTAGTTAATCATTTTGCATGCTAACACAAAATTTCCAGGAACAGGAAACAACTGTTTTGTGTAGGGTAAGGCTGCTCAAGTCATACCCTCTAAGAAAACACCTGCATAACAATGGGTATTTAGCACTGAATCGTATTTTCCTTTGGACCTTCTGCACAAAGATAACAAAGCCAATCGAAAATGTCTATAGCTGTACTGCCTTTCTTTTTTTAATCTTTAATGTTGATTCCTTTTTGATGATTGTATATTTCTTTCTTCTCTTTATTGCATTTTTTACAGTTTCTTTGTTCAACTTAACCTTATTTCTTCTGCTGGAGTTACGCTTGTACGGCTTCCCTATATTATATTTGGAATCGAACATAACATATTTAAGTGTTGTTTTATTTGGTTTGAAGTTGTGATAAGACCCATAGTTGTTTCTTGAAACCCAAGAAGGGGTTTCTTGTGTTGTTTCGTGAGCTGGAGGAGTTTCATAATAGAGATAAAACAATCGAGTTTCGGTTTTCAAACTCGTATCTTTTTTGTTCAACTTTGAAAGCCGTAAAATTGGCGACGTTTCTCAAATTAATCGATGTTGAAATCCGTTAAACTTCGAACAAAACTTAATTAAACGATGTTGACATCCATAAAAAGTTGTAAGTTTAATTTTTAATCGACTTTGAAAATCTTTAAAAGCAGTTAAAACTTATTTAAAACTTATTTAAAGAGTCGCAAAAAGTTTTAAATCAAGTTTTTACGATTGTGAAAATCGTATAAATTTGTTTACATTATATTATATATGCTTTTTTAACGAATTTGAAAACCTTATAACTGGTATGTTATTTACCACAATTTTAATTTTGTAAAACATCGAATAAATATGCTAAAGAGCCATCGATCACGGGTTTGGCAGTAAATCCTGAAGGGGAGATAAGGCCTATGGTGTGTACATCATCTGTAGGAAAGATCTAAAGATAACTTCTGGGTCAACGTCGACCCAGAATAGTCACCTGCGGTCCAACAATAAGGATGAGTACATCAAAATATGTCAAAATCAAGTTAGGAGATGAGATAGAAGGTGCCAAGGAGAACAAGCAAGTTGAAGAGGCAGAAGATGAATTTGAAACAATTGGCACTGAAAACTTAGTTAAGTAATGTATGCTACAATGCGATCTAGCGAAGTTGTACGACTTCATGTCAAATTTATATGATTTTTTATTGATGTAAACAACGGTATCCAAAGTTAATTCAATGTTATCAAATGTATACAATTTTTTTTATGACAAAGGAAAAGAAAAAGAACACAGAGTACCATTCAACTTTATGGGAACATGGAGCTCATGATTTATCTTGAAACTGACAATCAACCTTTCTCAACGTGTGACTCTATCCCGTTCCAAAGACTGGTTGCCCACTTTGACTCGTGGTTTACGGTTAAAAGTGGCGCCTGCATGACTCGCTTCAAGTTATCTCTCCTCTACAGGATTCTGCAGATTGCCATCAGCAGAGTTGCCATTAGCAATGACATCTGGACCTCACGCAACAATAATCCATTCATGGCTCAGTTGGACAACTTACTTAAAAGTATTGAGCCACTAAAAATGGTCAAGAATTAGGTTGTTGTGTGTGATCAAGCTTCAAATTTGAAAGCTGCACTGAGGGAGTTAGAGACTATTGCTGATGAAAGTGGTTCAATCAGGCCAACAACTCCATGCTCATGGTGTCAGGGATGAGAACTTTGACAAGTTGATGTCAGTCATCCTACAATAGCAGACCGGTGACAAAACAGCAAGATACATGAGATCACCAATAAGTTTATTGAAGATGGGGGAGCTTATTGATGGGGAGACTGGATTCTGGAAGGCAGCAGCAGAGGTAACAATTACTAAGTTAATATAAAACAATTTAACTAAATATTTGTTAAATATACTTCAACTTTAATCTTAATGCAATCAACAAACAAAATCATAAAAACTTTATTTTGAGAATACGATACCATGCGGGGAGACGAGTCAAACTTATACAAACTTGTTAAAAATTATTTAAAGTTAAACAATTCTAGATTTAAGAAAGCGAAGTTTTACGAAGTTTACTAAACGTTTAAGTTTCTTCTCTCCATTTAAACTTTGTCCTGCAAAATTCAGGCAGAGAAATGCTGCAGTTGAGAGCCCTCTGATCACCATTGAGTGGAAAAATTCAGAGAAATAACTATGTTAGATTCGAAGGTTGATGTACTTGACTATTGGAGGACACATCGCAGAGAGATGCCCATCTTGGCAAGACTTACATGGGAGTATTGCCTGCCAGCCTCAAGTTGCTCAAGTGAGGGGGTCTTTAGTGAAGCTAGACATGTAGTCCACGGAAGGAGATGCAGGTTGTCTCCAGAAACTACTGAGAAGTTGGTCTTCATCAACGAGAACCTCGATCTGTTAAACTCCCTTGTACTAATTTGGGAGTACCGTTTCATGGAAGAGCAAATGGCAGCTAGACCTGACCCAGAGAGCAATCAAAATGATGATAATGACTTAGACTAGGATGATAATGATGATACCGCCACACCAATAATGAAACGGAGACAAATCTCCAGTATTGTTCGCGACGTTCGTTTGTTTACTTTTCGTGCGCATTCGTTTCGCTTAATTAAACGATTTCGAAAATAGTTATATTTTTGGAAGAGAATTTGAAAGCCGTTAGAAATTTTAAACAGTTTTTAAACACGCCATTTTTGAATTTATACAACTTTAAACAATTTTGAAAACTGCGAAAATATTCTTTATTTGTACAATAGCGGTGAGACCTAACAAAGTCCTATGCTTTAAGAAAGTCTAAATGTAACAAATTATAAATGATGTATTGTAAGATAAATATTTGGGGAAAACATTTTTTTAATTTTAATTAGATATCTAGTTATTATTTAAAAATTATAAAATATTAGTAAATATTTGTTTCATAATATACAAAATTTATCATTTGCTATATTAGGGACTTTCTCATAGCATAGGACTTTGGTAGGTCACACCACGGTGTTACAATTTTGAAAACCGCGAAAATATATCTTATTCGAGAAAATACGATTTTGAAAACCCGTCTAAATTTTACACAACTTTTAAAGATCTTGAAACACGTTCACATAAAAATTTGAAAAAAGACTTGTCCAAAAGTTGGAGACGATGCGTTCTGTGTGCAGAAAAAGATAACAATGCCATACTCACACGCTGGATCGATAGCTTCGATATTTTTTGTATTTGTGGAGTACCCATCCAAAAAAGGTTTTATCACGAATGTTTAAAAATGTAAACCCAATTTTTGTTCAGAAAATTACACATGTGAATGTCCAGATTAACTCTTCCACAATATACTACTTTAGTAGAGTGCCATCATGTCATCGCTTGCTACATGCAATTTGAGCATTCATCTGAAACAAAATTACGAGATTTGTTGTACTGACCACCTTTATTTTCATATGTGCCATGAAAGGAAGAAAAGTTTTCATTGCGACTTGTGCTATACTAAAATGTCCCAACCTCCGTCACATTGCGTTGTCCTAGAGGCATAGTTCCAAGTTCATTTTCATTCAAGATCTGGGCTATATCTCTCATTAAAGTGGATTCTGTGACATCACTTGTCTCATTACCAGCTCCTTCGATTGAGCCTACATCGTTATTGTTCTGTACTGAATGAAAACAAAATACTAATTATTAAGAAATCCAAAATGCGAGTATATGGACTTTACTGGAGACGACACTTTTACCGTTTACATTTTAATTTTTCGAAACTTTTAGATTGGATAAGGTTTGAGTTTAGCTATATAAAAAAAAAATAGTAAGAACTTACCATTGTTTCTGATGATTCACATAGCCGAAATCTTTTCAATGCAAAGAAGAGTACTTATTTGAATGCCAAGTGATGTGAGACGGGGTATATCATGGGAAATCCTTCTGCTTCACTCTAGATTTAAGCTCAGTGAACTTGTCTCTGCTTTGCTGCAATTCTTTGGTAGCGCCTGTTATATTGAATTTGGAAACTTCGTCGCTCATTTTTTTCCACACCCGTTTTCCAGTTTTTTATCATCATTTACTCTATCGCTCGATACTTTCTGCTTTAGAAAATTTTTATGCTTTGAAATGTCGTCAACAAGAATCTCCAGCATGCCCTTTCTCCATTTCGGTTTTCGTTGACGCTTTCTCAGCACCTGCCTAGAAGCTGCCACATCACCATCCATTATAACAATTACTTACGCAATTGTTATGATTTTAAGCCATTAATTTTAGCCTTTAGCCTTAAATTAAACGCTAATGTGCTTACAACTTAAAAAATAGTGTGAAGGTATGTAGATAAGTTTTGAATTTTTATACCTGTAAGCAGGCTTTGGTTGAGTCATATTTTATGTATATAAACTAAAAAAGAAAAAAAGCGCAACCATTACATTGCGCAATAAAAAGTAATTAAAAAGTTCTTTTGTTTTCGGAAACTTTTTTTTTAAATGTTTGCATAATTAAGACTTCAGTAAATTTTCAATTTTCTTTTAAGGAAAAGTTTTAATTTGAAAATACTTGTAAATTAAAAACAAGTGTTTTTTTAAAAACTGTAAGCCAAGACCGCAAGCATCTCGTTTTATTGTTCCAAATAATGAGTTGGTACAACCGAATGACATTTTCACTTTAGGATACAATCTTACCACATTAGTTTCGTCTTTTATCAGATCAAAATTCGGTCGCAAACAAGGCTTTAACTTTGAATTCCTTACACTGGTCATGTTAATTTGTAGAGTTTGCATAAATTTATATATATAAAAAAAAGATAAAATTAAAAAAATATTAATAAAGAACTTTTAACTTCGAAGTATTCAAACAAATAGATAAACGATCGCAGATAAAGATTTAAATGAATAACGATTCTTATAAAAATAACTTAGAAAAGTTGTTCATTTTGAACGTTGGATATTAAAATAGTTTGCTTTGTAGACACGTGTAGTTAATTTTTTTTTATTAAAGAATTATAAAAGAACTTTAGTATATAATTTATGTACCTTTAGTCAGGGTCGGACTGGCTTGAAAAAACGGCCCGGGAAATTTGGTCATGGCGGCCCACTTCATTGTATGTTGCATACATTTAATATATATATATATATATATATATATATATATATATATATATATATATATATATATATATATATATATATATATATATATATATATATATATATATATATATATATATATATATATATATATATATATATATATATATATATATATATATATATAAGGGCGCCGAGAGCCTTCACGCCGCCCATGACAGCGACTATGATTAACGCCCTTATTTTTCTAAATTTACCTATATTATATTATATAAAACACTGCTGTAAGTTGGAGTCTAGAAATTGTAGACATAATCGCTATTCAATATTGACTAGTATAGCAACTTTTTCATCGTTTGACTAGTCGATGCCAAGACATCAATTATTGCATCGTTACTAATTCTCGAAAGAAGGTCTTTTTCACAAGATATCAGCATGAAGACTGTAAACTTGACTGGCTCATCAAATTTCTTAATCTGTTCAAAATATATTTCAATTTCAAAAATGACCTTTCACAAACAACTTGTGATGAGGATAATGTCAGCACAAATTTGTAAGCCAGAAACAAATTTGAATACGCAAGACTATGCAAGTTAAACTTCTGGAGGACAAAGTAACAACAAACAATACATTTTTTGCAAGATTTGCATTTATTTCTGTGGCTGTCACTGTTTTCCACTTCTGGGATTGTAAAGACAGTTTCAGATTCTTCGGATTTATATTGTTGCATGTTGTCCGAGACAGAGTCAGGTACTTCCGTGTCAAATATCAAACTACATTCATCTTCAAGAGTTATTTCGAAACTTTCCCATTTCCTTGCAAAGTCCGATCATTCCGTTTGAAGCTGATCTTTTGTTACACTAGCATCAAACTTTCTGAGCAACCCACTCAGATGCTGTATTGCTGACAAAGTTTTTACGTGCTTTACGTTTTTTAAATTGCAGTGGTAGCACACTTGCTAACGCTTGTACTAACACCGCCTAAAGATAAAGCGCACATCCTTAAATTCACTATTAATATAATACTGTTTTCGATAAGCTCAAGATGACCGCCAAAATTTATATAACTAGCGGGTAGATGGCTTTTAATTAGATGCAATTAGAGGCCAGAAAAAAAGTTATTAAATTTTTAGTTAAATTTTAATTTACATTTTATTTGGAAAATAAAATGTAGCCTAACTAAAAATATAATATAATTTTTTATGCCAACCGGCCCACCGGGAATCTCCCGGTATCCCGGTGGCCCAGTCCAAGCCTGCCTTTAGTTCTTAATTACCCAACGCAGTGTGCAAGAAGGTTTATACACAATTGCGCGGGAAACAACAATGGTATTAAAAATTTTAACAAACTTAAATTCTTGATTTTTGTAATCAGATACTAGAAATGTTCAAACGCTGTATAAACTATTAGCCGAGCACTGTAACTAATGTTAACCAGCCTAGAAAAAACTCATTAATCAATCTTACCTCAAAAAGTCATCTTGGCCTGCATACGGGGAAAGATGACTTTTTGAGGTTACATTGATTAATGAGTGACTTTAAAAAAAAGTAAATTCCATAATACCATTATCATCTCAAAAAACACGATATCATAATTTCTTGTTTTATGAGTAATATAAATGGTGATGTAATTTTTAAAGCAATTAAAGTATAATTTAACATGAACTGAGATCTTAATTGCTAACATCACCTTTGCTTTATTCTTTTCTTTCCAGTTTTTGAAATCATTAAATTTCAGCCGGTGTTACGTTAAATAAGTAGCTCGTTAAATAAGCAGAAAAACAATTCAGCGCATGCGCAGACTCTTTGCAACTCACAAAATGAGGATCCTAAACCCTAGCAATAAAAAAGTGGTTAGGCTTTTATACGTAAAATATTGGTGGTCCATGACTATTCTGATGCTGATGTTAAACAATGTCTTTGTGATTAAACAATTAAGAAAGTTTTAAGTTTGAAACGGCGTAAATCATTTCTGAAGTATGCTAAGAACTTTAAATTTTTTGGTATGTATTGATTTTTAGAAGAATATCGGGTTTTAATTTTGAGCTAAAAAGTGCTTTAGGGTTGATTCGTATTTTATGTATGTAAACTAAAAAAGTAAAAAGCGCAATTATTACATTGCGTAATAAAAAGTAATTAAAAAGTAATGTCTTCTCTGATGTTGGTTCACATTCAAAGTGTGTCCAGTTCTATGATTCACTTTTTAACAGTTCAAATAAAGATGATGTGACATTGTTAGTGCACACAGTTCCACTTTCCTACTTGAATTGTAAAACAAGCAACTTTTTAACTGTGGAAGTAATGAATTGTCAAACACAACAAAAAGGGAGATAATTGTGGTCTTTTTGCAAATGCAACAGCTTTTATGCCATGGTGTTAATCAAAGTTTAATTTCATGAAGGCATAATGGAATGAAGTATTATTACCTGAAACGTATTGAGAATGGTAAATTAGAGATGTTTCCTTTTGTTGCTGTGTTAGACAGTTATAAAAGGTGTGCTTCTTCTTTTGTGCTTTTGTATGTGCAGATAAGAGAATAATGATTGATTGTCATTTAAATTTTTCTTGTTAAGGATTTATAATCATGAATGTGAATGGAAGATAATTTTATCTTTTATTTCTGCTGATATTTTGTATAATTAGAAATCTTATTGAGACGAATAGGAATCTTTCATCTGAATTATTTGAATAAACATTAACATTTGAGTTCAGTTGATAAAATCATGGGAGGTGCAGATCTTCATAATTGCTTCATTGCCAAACATTCTTTTTACATGAGGTCAAAAGGTGGTATTTGTACATACTTTGGCAGACCACTCACATGATGCTAGTGAATGCTTGGCTCTCTTATCGACAGGTATGTGAACTTTTATGAATGCCCAAAAAAGATGTGTTGAACCATCCCGATTTCTAGTCTAAATAAACATCTTTGGTAATTCAGAAAATCTGTAGAAGGTACAACAGGCCCATCAAAAAAGAAAAAAAATCTGCGTAGAGGGTTCAACCAGCAAAGCCAAACATGGGATTTGAATACATATCCTGCATCCTTTTATTAATTGCTATGTGTTTTTTTTTTTTTTTTTTTTTGCGGTATAACTTTTTTCAAACGGGAAAGAAAGAAATTTTACATTTATAGATTTTTTTGTATAAAGAAAAAAAAAAAACTCAACTTTGATTTCTTGATTATTTAACTCTAAAAAACTTAAAAAAAAGACCGCGAAAAATGTTTGCATCCTTGATTCTTTTTTAGTTTTTTTATGATAGCATATCGCTGCAATTCTGTTTAAAAGTCGCTGTTTTTAAGCAAGTGAATTCCACGTGGCCTGTAATTAGTTCCATAGTAATCCGAACCATTCAAAACTAACGATATATTATCCTTTTACTACTCAGTTTTTCAATTAGTGTACTTTGCCTTAAAAGTTAAAATGTGTTTCGTTTTCTTTTACTTTACACGACGATCTTTCATAATTGCCAAAAAATAAAAATAAACAAAAGGAAATAGGGACGGTTGAGATTGCAAAAAGTGCCGAAACTCTCAGAAATATTTTCTTACGAATAATGATTAATTTTACAATCTTTAGCGATGAAGTATTTAAAAAATAAAAGAGAAGTACCTGAAAATGATCTTTTATCAGCAACTTTTATCTTGAAATACGAAAATTAAGTGAGAATGTTCTGTTCATTTATTACAATAAAATTTTCCTGGAATTTACTTTATTTCTTGGTAATTGGTTACATTAGGCACATTATTCTGGAAATTATTATGAAAAGCGTAATTAACATTTACTGATCTCTAAATTATTATCTTTTTTCAAAAATTATCACCTTTGCTTTGTTCCTTTTTTTCCAGATTTTGAAATCCTTAAATTTTAGCGGGCACTATGTGGAAGAATGACATTCATATTTTCCCTTGCACCCATCATGTCATTTATAAAAAAAGACTTCTTTTGACGGTTTTTCGTTCATTATGGTAAAAAAGTAGGGCGGGGGAGAACTTTGATACGAAGAAAAAAACTTTGAAAAAAAAAAAAAAACATCGGGTAAAAATCTGTTTAACAAAACATTAACAAATATTTTTTTTGAAATTTCTAAAAAAAATGACATTCATATTTTCCCTTGCACCCATCATGCCACTTATAAAAAAAGATTTCTTATAGCAATAATAGCATTTCTTATAGATCCAAGAATCTGTTCTTAAAGTCACTCCATCATTTTTACATAAAAAGTTACGCTTAACTTTATTCTTTACCTCTATAACTTTTTTCTTTATGTTTATGTACATTTTATAATTTCTTATTTGTGTACATGTGTATATTGTGAGGAGGGAAAATGATAAAATTGTAAACATTATCTTTAAGTTTTACCCGACTCAAGCATATAACATTCGAACGAAGAAAAGAGTGAGTCAACCAACAAAAAAAGTACGCACGGAGACTTATTGAATTTGTCATATGAATAAGATGATAAAGCGAAAAGAAAAGTAAAAAATAACAACAACCAAGAAAAGTTGTACGCACGGAAACTTATTCAACCTGTCATATAAATAAACGATGAATAAGTAGCAAAACGGTAAACAACCGAAAACTATAAAAAGCTCAAAAAAAAAAAAAGAAAAGAGGACAGTTTTTTTGAAGAGGTTTTAAGATGGCAAAGTAAAGAGTTAAGAAGAGTAAGAGATTTAAAAGAGGAATTTTATGAGAAAAGAATTTTAGGAGATTTAAAAGAGGAATTTATGAGAAAAGGATTTTTAAAGATTTAAAAGAGAATTTTATGAGAAAAGAGATTTAAAAGAGAATTTTATGAGGGGTATTTATGAAGATTTTAAAGAGAAACTTACGAGAAGAATTGGTAAGAAAAGATATTTGAAAAACTTTAAATAAGCGTTATTATCTGCATTGATTTATTGATATTTGCATGAGTTAATATTAAGAGAATATATATTGATGAGAATATTTGAGAATATTTATTAAGAAAAATAAGTAAGAGAAGAAGAACCAGTAGTATGTACTTTTGTTTGCATTTCGATTATTAATATTATTGTTGTTATTACTATATGCGTTAAATATTGTTATTGAAAAGTTTGATGCTTTACCGCGCACCTTAGCATATCCGCGCCATTACACTTACGTCACACAAATATAAGAGTGCTTACCGTTACACATCAATAGAACATTTGTTGAGTTTTATATTACAGAATATATTAAGGACGGCGAATATAAGTTAAGCCTTTTTGATTAGACCTTGCCCATTCCTAACCAGACTATTCCCAAACCTAGTCCTTTCCTAACCAAATACTCCCCAGACCATCAACCTTGTTCCCAACCTCCATATACCTAATCCTAACAACACCAAACCCAAACCTTCCCCTTCCCCTTTCCCTCAAACGTAAGAAAAACATAAACATTAAAATCAAATAATAAGATAAATATAATAAAATCCACCGCCCTCACAATATATATGTATGTATATGTGAATACATTATAATAACTATTTGACCTAAATTTTGACTCTTTTAAAGTCTGTTTTATAAGTGTTACTTACAAATTTTTGTAAAGCTCTACTTTTACTATGGGACTAGTTTATTTCTTATGTTTTTCTCTTGTCTTTTCTTTATCTTATTTAGGTCATTGCGTTTTATTAGTGAATTACTATTTGCAATGACCTGTGTTTTTTGTAACATCCTTAACACGAAATATATTGATATTGATTGATATATTGAAGAGTAATATGTGAAACGCAGTGAAAACAAATGTGAAGCATTGGAAGAGCTTCAGATCAACAAATGAAGTTTAAGTGAATTTCTCAAAAAATCAAAAAGTAAAAAGTTCATTACAAATGACAAAAAGTTTTGGCGTTAAAAATTTTAGATTTAAAAATCTAACTTCATAAAAGAATAATTGTTTTCTAAAAAGTCCCCCTGTGTCAAATATTCAAAAATTTAATCTTTGCAATTTTAAAATCCTAAGATGGGCTATCTGGAGCAAAGTGAGACACTTTTTGGAAATATCCAGAAAAATTAATCATTATTCGTAAGAAAATATTTCTGAGAGGTACTTTTGAATCTCAACCGTCCCTACTTTCTTTCGTTTTTTGTTTTTTTTTTGTTTTGGCGATTATGAAAGATAGTCGTGTAAACTTAAAAATAAAAGCTGAACACGACACAAACTTTTGTTAGTCACAAGCTCATTATGTAACTTATATGAACTTAAATATTTAGATTGTCAAGTTTTTGTATTACTTTGGAAATACTTTCAAGAAGACAACTACTAATCTCTCTCACTTTCCCAAAAATCTGAGGTAAAATAAGATTGATTTAGTTAGAAGAAAAACTGAGTTGTTTTTCAAGAAAATGGAGATTTTTTAAAACAAAAATATAATTACAAACACAAAGTTTTTACTATGATGCTAATCCTAGTTTTAGAAATTTATTCTAATAAAAAGTAAATATCATAAAGAGTGCAGTCTTTATTTATCCATACAGTACAAACAAGACAAGTTGTCCAGGCTTTCTGGTTATTGCACCATTTTTTTTAACATACTGGACAAAACCACTCCCTTTGTAAGGAGGGAAAATTAAATCAAAAACAATGATTAGAAAAGACGTACAAAAGATGACTCGTCAACCCTTCACATATGTGAAGGGTTGACGAGTCATCTTTTGAAAAGATGTATACACGGAAACTTATTCAACCTGCCATTTAAATAAATGATAAAGCGAAAAGAAGAAAAGTTAAAAATGCATCTACAGAGACAAACGAATAATCTGGATCATAATCCAATTCCAGTAAACCAACCAATCTGCCATTTGAAATTTCGATAACCGGAACAGAAACATGGAAAATAAATACATTCAACCCGATTTCGTTCGAGAAGAACGATTCGAATGATTCGAATGACCAAAATTGAAGATCTTCTACTCTAAATAACCCAATACAAACTTTCAAAGACGATTACTTCAGATCAAGATGGCAAAATAACAACTGGAAAAATACACGAACAGACACCCATGAAAATCAAAGGAATGGCATGTCAGTTCGTATACTGGGCGTAGATAGTATAACCCAATAACAGATTTCGATTTTGAATATGATGAAGATACAACCTTGGAATGACTGTTATGGATACGGGTATAACCCCTACACAAACAATCAGATGTCAACTTTTGATGAAAGTTACCCATATAAAACCGACACCAAATATTACGATAATACACCAGCGAGAGATTATAGGTCTTATCATAGAATCACCCACATTTCAACACTCCGAATAAAGATGAGAATAACCATATGCAACAAGAGATTAAGAACTTACGTGAGAATAATAAACAGATTTCCCATAAGATGAACTATCTACAAGAACAGGTTCAATATTTGCTACAAACAATTATCGAGCTAAATCCATAGCAACAAGAGAATAAGGAAAGGAACACAAAAGGTTTTGATCAAACTAACGCGACAAATGAACCCCAAAGTATAAAAAACCCCGACTGTAAAGATTCAGAATTTTTCAAAGATGAAACAAGTTTATTTAGCAGCTCTCATGACAGTAATAGTAATATAAGAATTAACCAAAATGACATTTGACAAAATCTATGCAAGCATGCATCCCAAAAAGTGTGAAGGTGGCATTTTTATTGATTAATTACTTAATGTTTTTTGTTTGTTGATGTGATGAGGGATTAGGGGAAATTTGGGTTGTAGAGTTGTGTGGAAGGGTTAATGAAGGTTGGGAACAAGATTGATGGCGTGGGGATTACTTGGTAAGGAATGAACAAGGTTTAATCGTTAAAGGGCTAAGGTTCTATTTGCCGTCCGCAAAATATTCTATTATATAATAAAGCTCAACAAACTTTCTATTAGTGTGCAATGGTAAGCACTCATTTACTCATAACGTTTATATGATACAAATAATATTCTCTTACGCTTCGACCAGTGTTCAATAAAATGTTTATATCAATTACTCCTCTTTTTATATCTTCTTTTTATTACGAATATCTCTACTTTATTTGAAACTTCTGGTTATTCTAATTTAATCAATATTAAAGGAGAATAACCAGAAGTTTGTTTTACTTATTTATCATTTATTTATATGACAGGTTGAACCTCCGTGTGTACCTCTTTTCTTGGCTGTTGTTTTTAACTTTTCTTCTTTTCGCTTTATCATTTATTTAAATGGCAGGTTGAATAAGTCTCCGTGTGTACGTTTTTTCATAGTTGCTGTTACTTCATTCTTTTTGTTTTATTATTTATTTATGTGAAGGGTTGATGAGTCACTCCTAACACTATCAATTTTCTCTTTAGAGGAATAAATTTTGGGACTTGAAGTATACCAAAGGAATTTGAAGGAGTAACAATGTGATTATGTAAACCTTTAATCTGCCAATCTGTGTGGACGTAGAAATATCCACATGATGTAGAAAACTCTTCATGATGCTGTGGTTCTGATGTAGATAACTCCAGGTGTTATAAAGTTTTACTGCCTTTTAATTATCATCATGGGTGTAATAGACTCGCTTCTCTCCACTTTTCACTGATGAAACACAGCATTTATTTTTAGAAGTAATCACTTTTAATGGTTTGTGGACACAAGAAAAAGACAAACCACAATATTGATGTGGCTCAACATGATGATCATCTAACATTTTCTCTATGTTTTAAACGTCTGCGTCTCGGAATCGTTTTCTAGAAATGAACCGGGAAAAGCGTAACGAGACAAAAAATTTCCCAGAAAAAAATGACGAGACAAAGGAAAAGATTGTCCAGGAATAAAGTTGTAAATCGGGACTTAAATTTTGTCTCGGAATTTAAAAACTGTGTCCCGGATAATTACGAGACAAATAAATTATATTAACTAGGTATCTAACTTGCGCTTTTGCAGTTAAGAAATTTTTTTGTCAACCAAGTTTGTTTTGCCAGCCAGAAATGACTCAATCATAAAAACAAAGCTAAACAAAGACTTATTATTGTCAGTTTAAATAAAGCGGGTTTAAAAACTTTAAAAACTTGCTTCACTTTTTCTTACGGAATTTTTTTGAAGTTGGACATCTAGTTAATATATACCAATAAGACAGATAGATATTTATATCTATCTGCCTCAATTATATATATTAATGACATAACCATGCCATAACGATTCGAGACGTGGCATAACGATACGAGACATTCTATTAAGATACGTGACAAAACAAGAAATGCCACAACGATTCGAGACAAACGAGACATTCCGAACGCGTGGATTAAGGATTAACAGTTAAATCCTTGATTATTAGTGGGCAGTTGGGCAAATTTGGTTACATTTGGCTGCCAAGACAACTTAGCAGTAACATTAAGGGTCAGACTTGGCGATGTATGGCTGGCAGAACAAATTTTTCTGTTAAAAAAATCCAAATTATACACAACAAAAAACAATAGCAATTTCAAAAGTGTTTCTAAAACCAAAAAGTATTTATATATCATAATTAGATATATATTACAATAAAAAGTACTTATATATTATAATTCTTTTTATATATTAGTGAAATTTAATTCTAAAACATTAAAGTGTCTTTCTTGCACCGTCTGTGCATTAAAGCAGGGAAAAATTTTTGTTATATTTTAATAATACAAGAAAAACAGAGACATCAAATAATATAAGACATACCAATTTTGAATGTTATGTATATTTTAATAAAAAAAAAGAATAATTTTTTTATTTTGTGAATTACTAAATTAGTATAGTAAAGTTGAACAGTCGTTAGTTGAATTGTCCAAACTTTTTAAGACCCGCGTAACATAGTTTCATTTTTTAGGAAATGGCAAGGCTATACCAGTACTCTCTGGAGAGTGCGCACGTCAACATATAGCTCCTGGATTTTAATTAATTTTTAAAATATTTAATGAGACTTTTACATCCGGTGCTGTCTGAGTATAGTCAAAGTCAAATTGTCAATCAGTCTGCAAGATGCCACGAAGCAAAGGTTATATCTGGAAATTTTATGAGAAGCAAAAAACAGACGAAACCCACGATGACAGTGGTGTATACCAGGCCAGTGGTTGGTGCAAACTTTGTGGCAATATTTACAAGGTCAATGATGGTAACACATCTGGCATATGTAAGCACCTACTTCGTGCCCATCCTGGTGAGTTCAAAGAGCTGGAGAAACATAAAGCCGTCCACAAGAGAGACTCTGATTTGGCCTTGGACGAACTTGAAAATATCTATAATGAAGATGATACTAATGAGCCACAAAGAGGTGAGTTAAAAGTGTAAAATGAAGTTATTTGTAACAACTTTATTTTAAAAAGATATTGTAATGATTTTTTTTAAACTCTTTATTGAAACAAACGTTTTTGTGTATTGTCTTTTTAATCCCTAAAGAAAAAACCTCTTTTTATGACTTATTTTAATAAGTTAATACTAAAGTTAATATTAAAATTAGCAATTGGTGCCGCACAAATTTTTTTTTTTACCTCAACATAACGAGACATAGCAATACTAAACTATTTAAAGATTTTTTCCAGGTGAAAAATCTCCTCAAGTTCTCAACCGCTCCATTAAGAAAAGACGACTTTCCATGCCAGATTGTCTTGGAAATTGATTGAGTCAGTTTCTGAAGTACAAATCCAGAGATCCAAATCAACTTCGAGGTGACTAGGAAATAATAAAAATTCTGGCTAGGATGAATCTTCCATTCAGCTTTATTGAGACAAGACCTTTCAAGGAGTTTATGCACTACTTAGATCCAAAGCTAAAAATCAAGGCTGCCACAACTTATTCTAGGTACAAGCTGTCTTTGTTGTATGACAATGTCAAGACGGCTGTGGATAAAGTTTTGGAAACTGATCTACTGGAGAGTCCAGGAATGGCTCTGAGCACGGACATTTGGACTTCAAGGAACTTTGATCCATACCAATCATTGTCAGTTCATTGCATTGCCAAGGAGTGTATTCTGATCGAGTTTGTCGTTTCTGTCAGTCCGTTCAGTGAGAGGCATACAGCAGACAACATTGCCAAAAAGCTCGACAAGTAAGTTAAATTACAAAATGTACTTTTTTACATGAGTTAAGTTAATTGTGTTCAACAACTAAAGTGCCTGATCTCGCCATTTTATGCACGTTTATAATCAGTTCAAAGGAAAGCTAGTTATTTTAGTGTTTGTATTAGATATAAAAAACCATACTGTGACAATACTAGACATATCAGTTTGCTGTAATTTTTTGTTACTTTTTTAGGGTTGTTGCTAATCTACCTGCATCAGGAACTGTTTTAGTTGTCGTAACGCATAAATTTGCCAATGTCAAAGCTGCAATTCTAAAGTATACCTTTATTGGCGAGTCTTTGCTTTGTGTAGACCATACCTTGAATTTGGCCATCAAGGACACTGTCGATGCCACCACAACAGTAGATCATGCAATCACTCGTGCTCAAAGGCTATCAGAAAAGACGCACAAGAGTCATTTGGCGTATGAAAGAATCAAGGCCAAAATCACAGCTATGAACAGGGACATTCGTCTTGCCATGGAGACCGATTCAAAGGGATGATACAGAGTTGGTCTACAAAAAGTTCATCACTGTCAACAACACTCGCTGGAATTCTACATACATGTGTGTGCAGAGTGGCTTTGACATGAAAGAATCTCTTTTGGCAATTAAAGCAAGGCCAGGCATTGACCCAGCAGATGTTGCATCTCTTGTGCCCTCTGAATTGGAGTTTAAAATCTTTGAGGAAATGTTGCCAACTCTCAAACTGTTGGCAAAGATATCTGAGAGACAGATAAAAAGCCGACTCTACACATCTTTGTTGTTGGTGATCTCCACAATTTGCAGCACCACATCAACAGGGTTGAAAACCACACCAATCATCATGAATGGCTCAAAATTATGGATCAACCAACGGCCACTGCAAACTTGGAGAAGGAAACAGATTCTTTGGCTCAAGGTGTGATTTTGGACAAGTCTGACATTGCCAAGGAATGGGATGTCTACAAGACTATGCATCCCTAGCCAAGAAAAGAGGCCCAGGAAAATGTTCTTGGGTTTTTGAAAAAACATGAAGTGACTTTACCTCTTTTGGTTTAAGTAGCACGGCGTTACCTGGCAATTCCAGTATCTTCGTCCACTTCCGAGAGGGCCTTCTCTGCAAGAGGAAACTGACCTCAGAAAATGAAAAAGATCCTGGTAGGGCATTTACAAAAATTCTAAAGCGAGATCTTAACTTTATCTTTGCCTTTAGTAAAATCTTAAATTTTGCCACTTCCGTAAAAACCTTACAGTTATGCAACTTTCCTAAAGTTTTATTAAGGTTTTTATTTTTTTGATAGGCTAAATGTAAATATTTTCTTTTACTATGTTTATTGTTTTAACTTTAAAGTTTTAAATTTTTTTTCAAACTGAAATTTTGCTCAATTTCAAAAAATTTTTTAAATTTCCTTCCAGATTTGTTGTCTTAAGAGAGTGATCAAGCCAATGTTGTTGAATCTGATAATGTGGTTGAGATTCAGCTTAATCCAAGACTGCCGATGTCACGAGCAAGTACGGCGTCCTCTAGAATCTCTACTGCTACAACATCTCATGTACCAGGTATTAGACCACTCATCACCAGTTCAAGGGGTTCTACTCCAGCTCCTTTTGCTGGACCATCCAAAGCTCCAACTGATGCACCTTCAACTAGTGACACAACTAAATGAACAGTTTGACTTTGTAATTAAATTATTTAATTTGTAATTAAAAACTTTTATTTACTCCTCATTGCCAATAAAATTTAGTGAATTACAGTACAACATTACAAATAAAATAAATGAAACACATGCAAATTTTCATTTCAATTTTTATTTGTCTTGTTAAGTCTCGGTACATAGTTATATTACGATAAAGTAGCCAAAACAATTGTAATGGCCGAGCCCCCCAGCAGAATACTAAATTCACATTAAGGATTAACTAGCATGTCTCTTTATGTCTCGTAATGTCCCGTTAAAAAGATGTAAATTCCGGGAAATTGTAAAGCTCCTATTTTGACTGGGACATCTCGTCTCGTCTCGGTATCGTCCCGGATTTTGACTGAAAGTTTTAAAATGACATCCAGATAGTGACCAATTTGGATGTCATTTTAAAATACCTCAAAAGATAAAAAATACCTTTGGTCTTCTCCTGCCAGCTGATTAATTTTTTTGAAACAATTGGTGAGCAATTTGTATGCAAAATTTAAATATTACCGATCTAATATTCATCAATTTAAAATCACAAAATGATACACACCCATCTCTTGAATATATTCTTTCAACTGTTGCTCTCGTTCTCTAGAAGAAAATGCTTTGATATCAGTCAAGTAAGTTGACATATATGCCAATTTTTAGTGAGGGTTAACACAGCAATATATGGAATCTTCTGGCAAGTTAAAACTCTTACAAACCTCTCACGAAGAGAAACGTTTTATGAAAAAACATTTTTCATAAAAACTTTATTCGAAGAACTCTGATCAGTTTTTCTTTCGTTGCTTTTCATTTCAAAAATAAAAGCTTTTTTTTTTAAAAAAAAAAGAGGACTTCAAAAATAAAAGCTTTTTTTTTAAAAAAAAAAGAGGACTTCAAAAATAAAGGCTTTTAAAAACTCTTTGGAATAATACTTCACATATTTAACTTCACAAAAATGAATTAATAAATATAACATGAAAACACCAAGGAAATTAGAAACAATTTATTTTATAATTGTAAAGAATTTATGCCTCATTCAAAATTCTGATAGAGTTAATATTAAAAACATTGAGAGACTCACAACCCTTACTTATTATTTTATTATAACATAATAGCATGTTATATTACTAGTTGGTTTTTTTTTTACAAGAAGTCTGGTTAAAATTTTTTACAAAATAATGATAATCACAAGGATCATTATTTTGTATTTTACAAAACTATTTATTAGCATCAATAAATATTTATTAATATCAAGTTTTGGAAGTTTTCAATTTTCATGTTGCGCAAAAAAATGTTGGAAGCAACTTAAAAACTTAAAACTACTTAAAAACGAAAGAAAAAAAAGCAAAATACAAAAAAGAGAAAAACAAATAAGTAATAAATAAGCAATAATAGACACTTAAAGTGAAGTCCTGCATAATACTACACAACCTGTAAATATTAACAGCTAACATCATCTGAAAGGACCGAACAAATCCTTTTAGTGGGGGATTATATAGACCAAGTGAGAACACTTAGGGGCGTTTTTGAAATCTATTAAACTCGCCCGAGCCTAAATTTTTTTATTTAAATTTTTATGGTAAAATTTAACACAAAACTGATATTTTCCAAATTATTTTGCAATCTTAACTCATTGTTTAAAATGATTTTTTTTTTCAGATGCTGGCATGCAGACATCAAAATACAATACTTTTTTAAAGAATTATTTCACTTTTTTATAATATAGGTGAATGACATATTTTTTAAAGTTACATAATTCAATTTAATCACCCATTTTTTATTTTTTAATGACATCATAAACAGTATTGGTTTAAGTATGTGAATCCACAAGCACACACATGCATACACGCATGCATGCACGCACGCATGCATACATGTATGCAGACACGTACTCAATATTAAATTTCTCACATACACAATGTTTCAAATATCTCCTCTAAAATGATTAAGGGATAAATCTTATCCGGTCATTCCCCTTCCTCTGAAGTTTACAAACAGATTAACCTGAAAATTCCTTATTACGTGAAAGATATTTTTTTAAATCAGCTAATAAAACAGAATTTAAAATGCTAAATAAAGCGAAAAATTGTGAAGCCTGTAGAAAATCTGTATGTTTTCTTCGCATAAGAAAAGGTGACAGAGAGTTAAATCCCTTCATCATCGGAAGAATTCAAAACTTAGTGAAAAGTGACATAAACTTTTCTGATGTAAGGCTACTACGGGCCATTTGCAACTCTTTCCGAACTCTAAAGAAAAAAGGAAATGCTGGCGACATGAATGGTTCTATGCCACCAATCTACAACTTCTTCACAGTTGTTGTTAAGCCATGGACAAGAACATTTTATCCATGTGACTGCTTCATTTACTAAATTGGGAAGCTCAAAGCTTAACAAAAAGCATCTTTCGGGAACAAAAGAACAGACCAAAAATCTTAAAGAAAGGATAACTTCCAAGCCTTGACCTTCTTCAAGCCCTCACTTTCAAGTAGCACAAAAACGATGCACACAATTTTTATCTCTTATAGTTCGAGGTTTTAGACATTCTTTCACTGATGGAACAAGACACCAAAAATTGTAAGCTTTGGTCCTGTCAGATCCAGTTTGAGCTGAGCAAATTTCATCTGCTGTCACTAGCTCAAAGAACGCATCTCTAGGAGAGAATTTCCGCCTGAATTCCATTAACACCACGTAATAATACACCTTTTTAAAATTCCAAAACTGTTTTCAAAAAATGTTATGATCATCCACATCACATTACGCATGCGTCTTCTAGTTTTTTTTTTTTTTTATTGTTTAGGCCAGGTATCTGCACAGAAATCAACCATTCTAACAATTACAATTCAAAGCTTGTTGAACATACAGTTGAACACTGGACTATTCAACTTAGGAACGGGACAACTTGCCTATACACTAAACTAAGCAACAAAAACTTGATTTGTTGAACCTTTTTTTTACGCAAACCTTTGCAGCTGGAAAAGCTCAACGATAGAAACAAATTGTTCACTGTAAACACCTTCAGGATGTAATCAATTAATTGCTGTTGGCCAGAAATTTCAACTCCAATTATTTCTTCATTTTTGAAAATGAGCCTGGCAGTTACCAAGGTAATTGATGAGAATAATGAAGTGTGAAATCTTCAATTAAAAAGTCTCGGCTTGTTGACAAGCTCAACTGCCCAAGACATAGATGCCAAACGTCAGTTCATTGTTACCATTGCTGAATGTCTCTGAAACATACGAGAATGTCAGAACATTGATGAATATCATTCAAGTGAATGATGTTTCATTCCACATTTTATGCCATCCCTAACTGGCCAGTATTATCTTTACAATTCAATCCCATTCAAGCAATCATCCTTGTTGCTGGTGCGATGTTGATTCTGACAATATTTTAGAACGTCACTTTGGCTCAATGAAGGAAATATTTAAAGGATTTGCTGCTGGATTAGATTCAAAGTCTACAAAAGATTTTTACTATGTAGTCCATCCACCATTAATTAACATGGGTGGCTCAGCTTTTTGATGTGAAATCACCAACTGTACTTCATCTTCTTTTTGGAATTGTCAATCATCTTTTAAAGAATCTTTAAGGCTTATGGTCTGGTGCCAAAGAATGGCCAATTTTGTCAGCTCCAGCCATATCATGGCAGATACTTTGTTGGCAATCAATGTCATAAACTTTTTCAAAATCTTGACTCTTTTTAAAGAATAGTAGAAAAGGCTTGTGCCTTATATATAAATATTATATACAAATATTATATATAAATATTATATATAAAATTTATATATAAATATTATATATAAATATTATATATAAATATTATATATAAAATTTATATATAAAATTTATATATAAATATTATATATAAATATTATATATAAATATATTATATATAAATATTATATATAAATATATAATATATAAATATTACATACAAAGTCAATAACTTAAACATTGTAAATAAAATCTTTTTTAATTTGAAAAATAAAAACTTAAATTATTTGATTTAAAATGTGAGAACATTTAACTTACATTTATTTAACCCTTTTCTGTTTTCCGTTTGCTTTTCTTTTTAATCCTATTCTCCTTGATTTGTAATAAGTAAGTTTTGAGTTGTACTAAGTAAGCGCTTCTCATAAGCTACAAGATCTTTTAACAGATTAAGAAGAGAAGCTTGCTTTCAGTTATATACAATTTTAATCATGAAGCCCATGCTGATCCTCATAACACCTCAGTTAAGCTAAAAAGCGCTTCTATTGGTGAGGTAAGGGTGTGTTAATTTTTAATGGTAGTAATTTTACCATTCCAGAAGGTAATGGAATTGAAGCCCAATTTCAAGAAAGAATGGGTTCCTGCATTGCAGTTCATGCCAATGTGGATAATAATATTTCTTTTGAAACAAAACAAAAAATGCAGAAATAATCTAATAAAAAATAGTTGAAAAGTTTCAAACTATTTAATCTTTAAGTTGGTGGCAAGGGTTTGGTCAAGAAATTACAAAAAGATTGATCGTTAAAGTATCCTTATGGAGCATGATTGACTTAGATCTGCCGTAGTTTCTGATTTTAAGTGGTGCTGCTGTTTTCTTTAAGGGTAGAGTTCAGACATCAGCTGTCCAATATGAAGGTAACAGCTTTGTCCAATATGAACGCTCATACAGAAAAAAAATCTAAATTCTTTACAAATATCTTGAAAGAGCATTATAATTTTCTGCAAATTACTTACCAGTTTATTATAAATAAATTATAAATTTATTTTAAATAAGTTATGATATATTATTATAAATTATAAATGAAGAAACATGTGAAGAAAGTACTTTCTGTTTTTCTACAGCATTAAAGTTTGGTAAAAGGACGCATAGGAAACATACATTTGTATCAAGATATGACATCGAGATATGATTTAAGGAGAAAAAAAAAATAAAAGTAATTTGGAGTGAGAAATTCTTCCTCTTCTTCTAGAAATTCTTCCTCTTCTTCTCCTTTAATGTTAATTGTTGCAGAAGAGGAGCCAGTTGATTGTGTTGCAAAAAGTGTTGAATCAGGTTTTGAAAGTAGCACTAAGAAAAGTGGATATAGAAGATCAGAGTTTACTAAAGTTAAAAAGAGAAGCTATCAGTGACTTTTTCTCTCTGGATTCAATAATTTTAGATAAAACAAATTTTTTAACTAATTACTTATCGCAATTTTCTGTTCGAGAAAAAAAAATTTATTTTCGTTTCTGAAATCGTTTTAACGATCTTATTATCATAAGTAATTAAATAAAAACCAATTTTTTTTATTAATTTTTTTTTGAGACGTCGATTTTCTTGGTTTGGCCCACGAAATTAAGAGTATTAAATCTTCCCATCTGCACTTATAAAAATACAGATGGGAAGATGTAACACTCTTCACTTTGTTTAATTAGCGGATTTTTAAGTCAGATCATTTTCTAAATAACTAATAATAAACAGGTTCATAAAGGCTCTGATAAAGACGTTCATAGCATAAACATGTTCGTAAGATAAGAAAGAAATACCATATAAGATACAAGTAAGCATATAACCATGGGAAACACATGAGAGGATAATTGAAGAACTCGAGCTGTCAGAGGCCATCATCAGAAGTTAGATCAAAAATACCCTGGGGGCCGTCCACTGCTTCCTGCAACTTAAACTGCTTAAAATTTTTCGAGAGATTAAAAAGTATTTGTGCAATTTTTGTTTACATATAAATTGCTATCACATTTTTTAGATGATGCATTTAAATGTAATTTGAGAACTAGATGTAATAAAAGGAAGTGAAAAAATTTGATTAGGTTCAATTAATCATTTTGTGGCTTTCGGTTTTCGTTTCGTTTACTGTTTCATTTTATGTTTCGTTTACCTTTTGTAAAGAATACGATATATCGTTTCTAGAGACGACAAGGCGATCGGAAAGTTATGCAATATGGAGGGGCGATAAAAAAAAGGGTCATGCATAAAGTACTAACAGTTCAATCGGCACCGGATATAAGAAACAATAAGAATATTAATAGGATGTAAAAATCAAAATTCTGTTTTGTCTTTTCCAAATTCAACTTTTTCCAAATCGATAGCTGTATGCGTTTTTTCTATTTTACTTTTGTTTTACTTTTGTGGCACTGAGACAAATAAAAGACAAGTGCGCAGATATCACAGTAATAATTTTAACACTGGACATTACAGCAAATGGTTATAATATTTTTACCACCTAATGTTCGTTTAGTTAAGCTTGATGAGCTTTTTTTATTTAAGAAAAATAAAACGAAACTTAATTCTAATGTCTTGGAAATGGAAAAAGGCATCCCGAAAATAAAAAAAAACATTTTGCATTTGTTATATGTATTACGTAACATGCATGTATTAAGCAACATCAACAAATTTCACAAATGTTCTAATCCGTGTACAACATTTTATCGCTGTTTATCGCTGTTTATCGCTGTTTACTGCTTAGAATAAATCTAAGTTGCAGCTTTTCCTTATTTTTGCAGACTGTCTAAGTTTCCTGCATCACTTTGATTGTACGTTCGACACACTAACTGGTTCTTACTATCTCCATTGCAGACTCAATGACTGTATTGCTTTTTTGTGAGTATGCATTATTTTTTTAGAAGTTCTTGAAACCATCTTCTTAACACATCTGATTGGTAAATCAAAAGTCTGCCCAGCCATATGAAATAAATCCACCTTCTCCAAAATCGTCCTTGTTATAGGTATAAAAATGAATGCGAGACGGGCTTTTGAATTACATTATGTATTACTGATGATAGGAATATTCTGAAGGTTATTGGGAAACACCCATTTTCCTCAAAGAATATGAACACTACTGTGTTGTTGTGACGGTACAAAAATTTCACGCCATCTCTCCAGCCTGATTTATCAAGATATTTTTTGATTCATTCACAAACTTGGTTTTAGGTTACTCATACTTTTTCAAAAGTTCAGGTATATATGGATACTTAATGTTTGCCAACTTAGTGCTACTATTCATCATTTCACAGATAATTCTGTCCAAAACGTGGTGCTGGTATCTAAAAAATTGTGTACTTAAAGGCTTAGGTTTTGATGAAGAGAGTTCAACAGTTAACTGCATTTGATGAAACAACTCTTTCTTTACATTCTTCAAATAACAGAGAAAGATTCATGGTTGAAGAAGTCAAATTATATGTTTTAGAAAAAACATGTGGTATTTACAATAAAGTTTGATCAACTTCTGAATTTGTTAGCATTTTCGTTATATCTTTACAAAAAAATGTTGAATAATAATTTATTTGAATTCCGTTTTATCTTTCTTTCTTCTTACAACTTCAGTTCTAACTAAATTACCGACCCCAGAGTTGGAGAAAGACCCTAAACAAATGATGAAGCCCTTAGCTTTCCTATGTAGGCACCTCACCTGGTAACATTTTGTCTTTGTTGCTTCAGCATATGTAAGCTCTTCTTTTTTAATCAAATTTTTCTTATTTTGAGGCTGAAGTTGAAGGTTTTATAAGAGCAATTTAACCAAACAGATTAAACTCTCATCGATGGCTGAATTGTAGTAAAAGATATAGATTTATCTTGAGTTTTGTTCACTTCATTGCAAATTTCTGGTGCTGTGAGTTGTCTATTTTGTTTGTTGGTAGTTTTAATAAACTGCACTTCTCTTGTTGTATCATCTGGTTTTCCTGACATTGATGATTTCCACTTTGTCTGTATCGATGTACTCTATCTATATTGCACAATGAACACAACTTTTTGATATTTTTAAGCTTTTTTGCAATAGTGCATTCAGATTTCTTGAAAAGTGATAGTTGTGAAAATTCCAAAAAGTTTTGGATAGTTCAGAACCTTCTTACAATATTTTAGAATTAAGATGTTGTAAAAAGTTGTAAACAGCTGTTGGAAGTTCAAGAAAGGCCTTAAAAGTTCTAAAAAGTGGTAAAAAAAAATAAGTGGTAAAAAAATTTCAGAAAAGTTTCACCGAGCAACAGTAATAAAGCAGCTGAATAATTATATATGTTAAATACAAAGTTATTCGATATATTAGTTTAGGGGTTTTTTAGGGCTTGTTTCATTGTTTTTAGGCAAAATTTTATTCATTTATGTTACAGGAAATCTTTTTTCAGAAAAAAAATTTATAAACTTAATGTACTCCAAATCTCATTATATAAAACTATTTTCAGCAGGAGCACTACAATAAATAGATTGTAACTTTATTTCTATTGCCTTCAAAAAAAAGCCTACAATTATCAATAGCTTTAAGCCTATTGCTTTGATCGACGTTTATTTGATTCGCATCTATTTGAGTTGAGGCTGGGAAAATACCAAAAATAATCGAGCATTCTGCAAAAAAACATTTTAGGCGTAAACAGAAAACAAACAAATTCCCGCCTTTTTCTCACACTTCTCTTCTGTAGACATTAATTTTGCTTGTCAACTTATAACTAGTATTAAGTTATTGCAATAAGAATGTGTCACTACATCAAGCTGCTATTATTATTTTTTCCCGCCTTTGATTGGTCAATGTAAATATATTTTAATCTATTTAAAAAGAATAAAGTATACAAAGTAGAACAGAATATTTAATGCAGAAAATTAATGTCTACTTATTTTACTTCTCTAGCATCTTAGATTGGTAAAGTAAATTGGAGGGAGAGCTCTGTCTTTCTTGGCCAACTCTGGCTGCTACTCTGCTGGTTGTTGTTTTTTTCGTTTAGTCACGAAAAAACAAAACAAATTTTTGTAAAAGAAATGCGTTTTTTATTTTTTTTTTTATTTTAACTTTTTTTTTTTTTTTTATTGAAACACCATTAGTATTTACAATGTTAAGTTAAAGTATTAAAGTACAACTCGGTCTAAATTTAAAAATTGGTTCGTTATTAGCAAATATCAGCACCAATATCTGCGCGGATTAAGGCCAAGTGTTAGAGTTGCACGGGATTGACATTTGCTCTTTAAGCAATTTAAATACAAGTTTAATTATTGCGTCATATGAGAAGCTAGTCATTATAGCGAATCTGAAACTGATTTTGCTAATTAGCCTTTCTCTATCTAATTGGAATCAAACTAATCGATCATTTAGAAAAGGTAATTTTGGAATCTGGACGTTAAAAAAAAAACATATCAATCGTTTGGTTGTACGATTTATATTTTAAAAATTTAAAAAGGAAAAAACCCGATAGTTAAATGAAGTTTCTAATTAAGCAAGTTTCAAAACTAAAAGAGAAATGTTATCAAGGAAATTATATCAACAGCCTTTTTTAAAGAATTTACATTACAATAGCCATTTAAAACTTTTTTTTCTTCTACTGTTAAGATCCGATTTTTGTCTTTTTAATTTTTGTCGATGCCGGTATTTTTTTTGCTTCGGTGACGCGTGTCTGAAAAGAAAAAAAGCTTATTATTAACGCTTAGTAGAACAACTGAGTAAATTTTTCAAAGTTGAGTTTTTTCAACTTTGTACTGAATCTTAAACTAATAATGACTTTCAAATATTCTCATTAAAAAAAAACCTTTATCTTAATTAGCATATTTTTCTTAAAAATTTTTTAAATTCTTTTAGAAGAAAAAAAAGAGCCACTTTCTTCATCTTTACAGTTTTATTGTCTTAATATGTCGGAAGTAAGTTGAGTGTTTTCCTGTTCCGCACTTCAAATGCACCAAAAACTGAGAAAAGCTTCTCTACTTTAAAACCCATTGACTTTCTAGTTAATTGCGAAAAGTTGTTTATTTGTTTTTGTTTGGTGTTTGATTTCATTTGATTTAAAACTTTTTGTCTTTTAAAACTTTTTACATTTTAAGTTTAGAATTATTTTACAGAAAATTACTTTGACAATTTAAAAAAAAATAATAATAAAATAAAAATTATTGTAACAAATATTTAAACTTGAAAAGTACATCATTTTAAAGCAAAGAAAAAAAAAAATTTACATTTTTAATTACATTCATTACAATTTGTTAGAGATTTAGAAATTGAAATAAGGTAAAAAGTGTCAATTTTTTATTGAATTTTTACCTTAAGGACATGAGATTGATGGAAGAGATGGATGAGAAGGAGATTTGCAAGGATCTTCGAATATGGAATAGGAATGGTTTGTAAAAAAAAAAAAAAACCTGACTGTCCTTCAAACAAGAAGTATACCAGGGATAGCACAATCGGGCACGAAGCTCAAAACTTCAATAATTTGGAGCCTACAACGTCATTAATTTTGGCTTATCTGTTAGTTTATAATTTGTTAATAATACGTCGCATACAGTTATAAGATGGGCTATAATATTACCAAATTACAATTAAGCTAATGGTTCTTTAATGATACTTTCAAAAGATCAAATTTGGTAGTGCGGCCGATTATACAAAGTTCTAAACTCCAATCACACTTTAAACATTACCTGTTTGAAAGAGAGAGTGCGCTTCTCTTTGATCTCCTTAAAACTTCCGGCTTTGTTTTAAGACCATTTAGCATTTGATAGTTTCTTCGATTGAATTATTCAATGGTGTCGTTTGTTAAGATTATTCTTGTAAGTAAAATGGACGGCCAAACAATTTGGAACAAGCTCTCGTTATTGGCTTGGATAGAAGCGCTTGGCAAGTAAAGTGACGTCTGCAGTGTGTTGTCACAACGATGACAAGATAAAATGCTATTCATTTTTTAATTGTATACATTCCACAAACTACGATGTTTCCTTTGAAAATAATTTCTTATTTTTTTGAATTGCGTTAATCTAGTAATATTTTTCTCTAAAGAAAAACGCTACGCAAATTCTTCAGATAACCATTGAATAAGTCAGCACAACAAAGCATCCTAAAGGTTTCTTTATGCAATAGTGGGGGTTTTTCCTATTTCTTTAAATTTATTTGGATTTCTACATGCTATGACTCAAGCATGTTTAAAAAATTCATCAGTTCCCACCAACAACGTCAACTAGTTTTTGTTATTTTAATCATTTTTGCTCCCTCGAAGTTTCGCAAACAAAAATTAGCAAATAAATCTATCAGCTCGATTAACATAAGATCAACAGCACTTACGTCAGAAGTCTAAAATCCCAATCGAAGAAAAGGAAAAACCTTAAAAAAAGCACCGAAGAATTTTCGAATACAAAAGCAAGAATTTTAAGTGTTTTTGATGATTCAGCTATGAAGAGCCAAAGACTGAATATAATTTTAAAAATTACGAATGTCAACAATGATCTTTTTAAGTCAAACATATTTTAATCTGTCTCGTTTTTATTGACACTAAGATACCCCTCTTCACATTGGGTAGGATTCATTTATAAAGAATCAATTTTGAGTGTATTGCGTCGCGTTGGTGCTCGTACTTACAAGTAATTTAGCGCGTAATCAACCACTCTTCAGTTTTATCATTCGGTAAGTTACGCTAACCTCAATTTCTTATAGTACAAATATATTCGTTTCAAAATATCAGTAATTTATGTATAAATATTTTTATAACTAGTGCGTTGAACACTTTGAAAAGAGTGCTAAATTTTGTAACAAATAGCATAAAGAAAAATGTAAAAGGAAAAAAAAAACTAATTAAATATTTAAACTCGCACCATTTCAATAAGTCAAGATTTATCAGACGAATTCTGAACAAAGGTACTTTCAAAGCATAATTTGCTTTTTGTTGACAAGAAAAGATCGATATTTTTAGAAGTCTTAGCCTCTGTGCGTTTTAATTCTTTATCATTTTTTGCATTACAACGTATAATTTGTTGTTCTGTTAAAATAGCTTTTTTCTCGAAAAAAAATTCTTCAACAAAAAGTTTCAGTTTCTAGTTTTATAATCAACACTTTATTGAACTTTTGGTTTAGAGGGAAAATATATAAGCAACTTAAGTTCTCAACGTCTTTTGGATTGTGTGAGGTTATGAATAATGATGGTTGTGATTGCAAGGTGGCCTGTTTATCTTTAGCAAAAAAGCTTAACGGCAGCGATCGATTGGTTCAATAGTTGCTCAGTTATTTTCTTAAGTCTTTTTTTTTAAGAGCGGTTGCAAAACAGAGCACGAGTTTTATCTTGTTAAACTCACTTCAAATAAGTCATGTTACAGAGCAACTACTCCAAGTTGTTAGTTACTACTCCAAGTTAGCAACTACTCCAAGTTGTTCAGTAGGAAACAGAAATTTCACATTAATATTAAGGCTTCATGCATAATACAATATTTAATTGTTGCTCTAATTGAGACGAACTGCTGTGATACAAAAAGACAGTATTATCTTCATAGGATATCGTGGTATCATATAATCAAACCACTATTAACTATTTTTTATCTAATTACGTGAGTATAACGGAGTTGATTGATTACTGAGTATAAATTCTTTTCAAAAGAGTAAGACCTTATTAGCCATGATTGTTTTATGTATAATACAATAAGTATGTTTGCGATGTTACCATTTTTATTCAAGATTTATTTACGATTTTACGTTAAAATTGTTTTTAAATGAGTATTAAAAATATAAATCTTAAAAACCTTCATTTTATAAATTTGAAATATCAATGTTTATCATAAAAATCAATACCATGAAACGTTCTTGTGAGTTTTTTTGAACAAAAATAAAAAAATTCTCTCTTTTTTTTTTTCATTCAGCGTAAAATGAAATTACTCTGTAAAACAATCATCTTCTTGTCGAGCTTCTTGTTGGCTTTGCAAAATGTTTTCTCTAATCCGCTTCAGGTAAGAAAGACATTTGTTAGAACATGATTTTTAAAAATAATTTCAGGGGGACAGTAAATTTAAATTTTCTTTTTAGTTACCACAATGCAAAAATACTGAAGAATGCAAACTTGATGAGCTTTGTGACGATGGAAAATGTGTGAAGATTCTCTCTAATGAAGTCATAGTAAGATTTTAAAAACTCACACTGCAATCACTAATTTACCAACTTCAGCACCAGTACTAAATAATAATTAAACACATCACCAGCTTTTTATGCCCTGTAATGCATCATTATACGCTGAAAACTGTTTAATTTTACTTTTAGAATAAGAGATTTTGTGTAACAACTCGAGATTGCCCATCAACCTATGTTTGCAATAATGCCCATGTTTGTTCAGAAGTTGAAACAACTATGGATGTCATGAGAAGACAAACGGTATGAAGGACTTTTTTTAAAAAAAATTCTAAACTTTTATCTCACTATCTCTTTTTGTGAAACTTAAGCGCTGTAGATCATGTAGAAAGTTATGAATTTTTACAGGTTTTCGTAGTAATCAGTTGGAATAAATTTCGTTTATACCTTGAAAGAAATCATTTGCTAGAATGGAGTTTGTTTTAGGTATTTAAATGAAGCAAGAATAACAGGGGTCGTAAAAGAATTCTTCCCTTAAACTGCAAATTTAAAACCTAAAAAATGTTTTTTAAAAGTTAAAGGAAGGAGGGGAGGGAAGTAAAAGCTTTAATAGAATTGAAATGAAAATGACGGGATGTGGGATAAACACTTTCAATTATCTACATAGCTTACAAATTGCATTATAATTAAATTAAAAATGTACAAATGTTTTTAAAATGGTAATACTAAAACCAGGATATGATATTTGACGCACTCACTGGGAGTCCAAAATCATGGGGATGTGTTGCTTGTTTCCTTTACGATCCGCATAAATGCAGATTTTTTAACATTAACTTATTTTCTTTCTTCTCTTTTAAACTAATTGAAAAATTTTTTTTTCTCGTAGTGTCAAGGAGTTTTTAAGAGCTACTGTTCTAGTGATCTTTCCTGTGCCTGTAATGAAGATATAATGGTTTGCGAAGAAAGAGAATGCGTTTATAAATCTCAAGAGAAAAAGGTATACTCTTCTTTTCTAAAAACGAATGAAACATGCAAGTAGATTACATTTAATCTAAAAGCTGATCTCAAAAAGAGTGGCTACACTGACGTTAGCAATGTAAAAATTTTATGTTTTCAGAGAAAAACATTCCCGTGTCAGCAGCACACGGATTGCTCGTTTGGTTTACTTTGTTCAAATAACAAGTGCATTGAAGATCAAAGCTGGGATTTTTTACTGCAAATTTCAGAAATAGTATGTGCTAAGGAAATTTAGCTTGATTCTTTATAAATATGATTAAATTTTGCATTACTTATCATAAAAATTCGTTTTTCTTATAATAAAAGAATTACACGCGTGTCTTTCATCAAATTATTCTGGATGATTATTGCCTTCGTCGTATGTTACCAGCGGTACAATTGTTTTTTTTTAGCAACCGAAAGAGAAATATACGAAAAACAATAATGATCATGATGAAGATGATACTGAACACAGATAATCGATAAAGTAATAGACGACGCTCTATGAATAAATTTTATTATTGTAATCTTAGGAATCTTTTTTACCTGTGCATATTTCGCTATTTTAGATATATTTATTTAAAAAAATTATTTAACATTAAAAAAAGACTGATGTAAATATTCTGATAATATCCAAAATTAAATTATAAACTGTAAATCTGAAGCCTTTTTAATGCTTTTCGGAGTGTCTCCATGACATGTGATACGTGACACGTGACATTTGATAGAACGTTATTGTCATAAGTTAAGAATTTTCTTAACTTATGACAATAACGTTAAAAAAGTTGCATAATCTTAAACCTTCGTTTTGTTGAACCTTCGGTTTGATGACCCTACAGTTTGTTGAATCTTCGATTACTTGAACCTTCGGTTTGTTAAACTTATTTTTTGATACAAAACTGTAAGTATTTTGAAAATCTGATCTAATTTGGGGAACAATTGAGAAGCAATCGAGAAACAATCGAGAAACAAACAATCGAGAATCAATCGAGTCTTAAATTTTAAAAATTTATTTACAGACCTCATTGGAAAAATTTTGTCACGATTAAAACTTTTCTTTGTGTACTGAATAAGTATGAACATAAAAAATTATCTTAGCTCGTTTTTTTAACCAATCCTTTTTTAAAAACCATTTAACTTTAAATTTGTTTCCAAAATAGTTGCTATGGTTCTTTACAGTTATTTTTAACTAATATATTTTTAGCATTTTTAGGCTCTTCTATAGAAACGGTCAAACAGCATTAGGGGAGTTAAAATATGAAATGCTTTTGTAATAAATGACTAACACAATTTGCCAAAATTTTGTAGTTAATTGGCAAAATTAGCAAGAATTTCAGGTATGCAATTATTTTTATCTCTTGACGCAAATGAGGTATTACTAAATGAAGTTATATCAGCTCTTGTGTATCTAAAATAGTTTACTTTATAGAATCATTGATAATAAAAATATTGCACCACCATTCTTCATAGGCGTGTGAGAAGAGGGTGCAAGGTGAAATTCTTTCTTTTTTAATTTGCTCCGACATTCGAAATGTAGTGAGAACGCATACATCCAATGAAATACATTCTTTTAACAAACTCTGAAATGTAAAAACTCCTCACTTCAATCTTCTCTTCTTCGGATTCCGAATGATCGAATTGAAGTTTTGATCAAATGATTTACTTTACAATATTTAAGCAACGAGTTCGGAGTAATATTGATTTTTACAAATATTCTCATAAATATTCATATTTAGAAATACTGACATTTACAAATGCTCATATTTACAAAGAGAAGCTAAATTGGTTTTGCATTAGAATATTTAATTTCTTCAAACTAATGCAGTAATGAAACGAAATGTTGGTAGCAAAAAAGAACTGTTCTCTATGCGTAAATATAAAAATTTATAAATGATATATGGAATTAGCGTTTATGTTGTTGTAAAATGTAAATATATCTCGATAATACTCTCAAAGGGGACAATACTTAAGACATCTGTGTGACATCGTGACATACATAAGTTATTCAAGAGATATCTGTCTCTAGGTTAGGATATATGTCTAGAGTGAGGTTTCCGATGTATCGGGAACGTGAGGGAAAGTTGGGGAAGGTCATGGGTAAGAGTAGAAGTTAGTGGTTTAAGGATGTCTTAGTTAAAATAGGTTATTTATTATGTCAACGTTTCTCGAAGAGCAAAACCGTTTTTTGTTCAATGTTTCTCGTCTATGTATAATGGAAACAACTTAGATTAACACTCTATTCACGACGTCATCACAAACGTTGTTGTTCACACGGTACAAAGTTTATATTATAAACACAAAGGAATTGCCGTGGCGAGACATTCTAAATAGACGAATCTTAAAAGAATTAATAATAATAGTAGCATATAACTCAAAACTAAGAAAACTATTCACCCATTCTTTTTAAATTGATAATAAAAGTTATTTTTTCGGTAACCAACAAACAAATTAAAAATTTAGAATTAATAACTTTGCAGATTTAAATTATATTTTCATTATGTACCTATTGTACCAATAATGGGTTATCTTTATCAATAAATTACCTTAAATCTTTGTTTCTTTTTAGCAAACTTTATTTTTCTGATTTTTTATTCAAAATATGTAATTTTTCGTATTAATGAAATGAGAAATTTATCTTCTTTCAGAAAATATATACATTACTTTTTTTCTTTGGTTTTGTTTTTTTTTTTTTTTTTTTTTTTTCAGTTTAATGTTTCTCAGATTTAGCTAAAAAAATCCCATTTGAAGACATGTATAAAGTTTTCCCCTCAGCTACGTCCTTAGAAACAAAATTAAATAAGTTCCATCAAGAATTATCAGAGGATTTTTTGACCGCGAAGGAGGGGAATGTTCTTCTAAAGGATCAATAATTTTTTGTTTTTTTTCTTTTTCAATTTTACTAATTTCCCCAGTTTGTGATGTTTCGTGCTTAAAACGCATTCTCAGCTTCTACAAATTATTTTTGAATGGATTTTTCAGGATTTGTTTGTCTGTGTATAAGCTAGTGTGTGAACTAGAACCTAATTAATCCTTCAAGTATTTAAGGAATCATGAGATGATCTTTTCTGACGGCCACCTTAATCAGCGTCCACGAAGGCCTTTGTTTAAAACTGTCTTTAAGCCATTTAAACTGTATAATTATAGTGATATTATTAGATCGCTAATAATAATTGGTATTTAAAAGTTTACGATGTATGGCAGAATGAGCACATCAGGTATTCAGACATTTCAACTGCGAAATCTCCCGGAGGTATTTGGCGGCAGGTCTTACCTTTTATAGATCGGATAACCCTACGTTTATCTCATAGAAATTTCCTCACTTGAAAATATGTTTTTTTTTTTTTTTTTTCAAATATTTTATAAAGCTTTTTAATAAAACAACTTTACGTGCTCAGTTTTTAGGAGGTAACTACAAAACCATGAAATGGATTTATAAAATTGGTTTAAATTTCAAACGCCTCTTCAAGATTAATGAATTTATTTTATCAATTGCATGCTAGATAACTTTGATTACTGTCACTGTCTTTATCGTTATTCTGTACAACTGTTTTAGCATAACGGCCAAATTGACATCACCCATACAGAAATTGTATATTGATATTATCTTCGGACAGGCCACAGCCTTTATTAACTTCGCTTTTTACACCAACGGTCAACGGTAGACTCATCGTAGCATCAGCTAGATGCAAGATGAAGAATAGAATTGTTTATCATCTTATACATGTTAAAGATGACATAATCTAATCCAGAAGAGCTCGATACCACAAGAGTACTGAGTCCAGATTTCTGGACTTCAAACGATCGATATAGAAAAAAAAAGGTCTACTTTACCAATCTTTAAAACGATCAAAACAAAATATCACGAAACCGAGAGGCCACTTTATCCTCCCAAAAACTAAATTCCATACTCATGCTAATAAAATACAGAAAAAACACGCCGGTAGAGGTTGAAAAGGTTAATTAAAGAACCAATTTAAAAACACGACATCAATGCCGAATCAACTGATTAACAATTGGGTTTTATCAGAGAATGCTTGGCCGTAACCAACAAATTCAACGTCAGAATCCAAAAAGGAATACTTCACTTTTATTCGTTCGAAGGTTTGTTGTTTATCTAACAAAGATTCAAATAGCAAACTTCAAAAAACTGCTTCTAGATTATTTTTCATGACTCCAGGTTTCTCGTTTTTTATTTAATTTTGTTTGTAATGGTTTTGTTTTTTTCTAGTGGCTAAAGATGTCAAATTTTCAAACTTACTACCATATATGGCTAATGATACCAAATTTTTTCATCAGTTGAGGTGTTTTCGTACCAATAAGTAGATGTGTTTTGTATTTAGAAGATACCATTTTGAATTTACCTTCATTGTTGGGTGAGACGAAAACTCATTGGAAAGTTTAAAAAAATTCTCGATTGAAAAATGGTCCTGAAATTTACTCGATTAATTTACCATGATAACTTATCCGGGTCTAACTAACAAAATTGATTAGGCCCGGGTAAGACTAGGATATAGGACGATGATATTGACTAAGATAATAATATCCTAATCATCAAAATTGATTATATGAGTTCATTTATTTTTAAATAAATATTATTTAATATTTATTTAAAAATATTTTTATAAATAATATTTCTAAATAACTTATCAATTTCAGGCAAAAGATTTGTACGCTAAAAGAGAGAAAAAGAAAAAAAAAAAAAGAACATTCAAATAAATTGATATACCATAAGTTCGAGTGCAATTAAAAATCTTTAAAAATAGTGACATGCTTTGCTAGCATTAAGCTACGCGAATAAATATATGCATAAATATAAAAGATGATAAATTTAAAAACAAAACTACGAAAATCAGTATCATAGTTCGTCGTTTCTAATTTGGTTGTTACTGACACGATCAATTTTTCTAATTTCATTACCCGCCAGATACTTGTTGTAGACATCGAGAGGATCCATACCAAAATGCTTATGGAAGGATACTAAGTATCGATGCGATAAGAATTCTTCATTATATTGGTTAGGTAGCGCCTTAAAAATAAACCATAACTTATTTTGTTGCTTCTTTAACACACACAGAAAAAAAAAAGAGTAATAAATTAACGTAAAATATTAATTATTGCATAAATTAAAAAAAATTTCAACTACAGTTTATATTAAAAAAAATATTAAGTATTTCAAAAATATTAACTATTGCAACTTAAAAATTGTTTCAGCCAAAGCACCTACTTCAGTACGGGTAAAGCTCAAGTATGACTCAATGAATTAGTACTAATTAAAACCTGAATTGGTTCGAAATAAACCTGAGTCAGACTTAGAATGAACTACTTCGCGCCCTACTCGCATGAAACTGACGCGAAGTAGTTCAATCGTCATACTCGTAAGAAGTTGACGCGAAGATATCTTGCTAAAGCATTTTTTTTTTAGCATATAACAAAATTGCTTTCTTCACTTCCATGTTTTGTTTTCTTCACTTTTTAAGTTAACACGGAGGGTTTATCATTTCTTTCGTTTAATGTTAAGTTTCACGAAATTCAACTTCGCAGTCCAAAAAAAAAGCGAAATGTTGATGAACCTTCACATGATTTATAAACATTTACACCTGTTTTCGTTAGGCCCGTTTAAAAACATGAAAAAGTGCTAACCTGATGAAATGAGTTTGTATGCGTTATAGGAATTCGAAGTTGCTTGAGAGCAGCTCCTAGCCACATGTCATCAGGATCGTCAGCATTATGACATCTGAATTCGCTGCTAACAACCTGTTGCACAGCAGGACGACTTAGAACCATCCTATAAAAATTTTTGCATACAATGTAACGTATAAAAAATCAGCAAAGTTTAAACTAGAAAATGATTAAATAAATTTCTTAAGTATCGAACATGAAAAAAGGAATTTTGTTGTACCCTCCGCCTCCTGTTGGGTAATCATATCCGTGTACATTAGCATTAACAGAGAAGCCGTATCTTTCACCTATGACTACCGCATCTTTAGGATCGTAGCACGCTAATATCTTTTGCAAGGACTTGAAACTAAATTGGTTATAAACTTCAAAAATAATTTATGCAATTAAGAAAAAGAATAGCAAAAAAAAAAAAAAATTTTTTTTTGATTATTATGCTGTTGAGTTTACTTCATAATTGTATCGTCATCGATTACAACCAGCCATGGAACTTTTCTCCATTTTTTGTTGGTAATAAACTTATTCAAGATATTATAGAGCTTCTGGCAATGGCCTCTTTCCATGTTTTTGATATCAGCATATTCTGTAGGAATGGTCTTGTCAACAATATCACTGTAATACACTATATTCTTTGCATGCAAGGCAACGGTTTTTTTTACAACAGGAACTAAAGATAAAATTTGTTATCATACGTAACCTACTAATATTTAGAGTTGAATAAAATATTTAAGAATTAATTCTAAAAAAACTACTTCTAAAAATCTATTTCTAAAATTCAAAGCTTGGAAATCTGAAACATCAACATCTTTGTAGCCATGGTAATAGGTATGGTAAATAAGCATAATAATAAAAAACAGAAAATGCTGTAGACAATTAGAAAACAGTTACTTTATCAGCAGCTCTAGTTATATGTTGATGATCGAGTTGTAATATTTTTGTATATAAAAACAGAAGAATATTCAAAACAATGGGTTCAAACTTTAAATTATTTATCTTACTTCTACTGGTGTGGAATTTCTCACATGTTTTTACTGACACCAAAATGTTATCTGCACCAACTTCTCCCTATAAAATTACAGAACGCAGCTAACATTAAAAAAGTTTTTAAAATTCATAACATAATCAACAAAAATACACACAAAATTCATAACACGATCAACAAAAATTCACACAAAATTAATGATTAATAATCTGAATTCGCAAGGGTATAATAGAGATGTTCGGTTTTTTCCTGGTAGCAAAATCTTTTTAAACTTTTGAGTAAATTTGGGATCTTTCTGTTCACATGAACTTTTTTATGATATAAATTACAAATATCAAGTTATAAATTGATTAGAACTTAAATATGATATTTCTCAATTCGTTCTTAAAAAGCTAAGAATTTTTTAATAACTATAATGCAGAAACACATGTTTGAAAAAAAACCTGTTTGAAACCTGTTTGAAAAAAAATGTTTCTCTTACGCAGTTTGGAGCTTCCCATGCTGTTGTTGTTGCACATACTCCAAGCTGGAGGGGTTTGTTGATACAAAAAGCTGGAACATTGGTAAGCGTTGTTCCATTCCCTTCATCGTAAAAATAATAAGCCACCTGAAATAGATTTTTTTTTTTTTTGCTTTTTTGTTAACTTTTAAAAAAGTGAGAAAAAGTTAAAATTTGAACAAGTTTTTAAACAATTTCAAAAATGCTCCATTTCATCAATATCACCCTATACCTCTCATTCGTGCGATGATTGGTTTTGGAGTATGGGATATTCCTAAACCCACCAACCATTAATGGCAGTAAATTAGAAGTACCCTTTTTCAAATCAAAAAGAGATTAAAAAAAGTGAAGAGCTACAAGAAAAACAAACCTCATGTTTAACATCGATGGAGAAATCAGGAACTTTTTTCTGCTCCAATCTTTTGAATGTACTTGTTAAAAAAAGAGCACAGTGTACAATACAAAACAACAACAGCACAATTGAATGCTACAATAAGCAATTATCTCAAGTAACAATAAGCTATTATAATAAACAATTATCTCAAGTAACAATGCTTTGAATAACAGCACAATTGAATGCTACAATAAGCAATTATCTCAAGTAACAATGCTTTGAATAATTCTTTAGATTGTTACATTCATGAAAACTATGAGGACTTTTTTTTTTTTTTTTACATAAAATTTTTTGCAAAGTTTAAACATGAAAAAATTATTAAAAAACATAATCTTCTTACTGTCGCAACAATCCTTTTGATATTGCCCACCCAGCATCAAAATCAGGATACTTGAAGCTTTTAGGGTTATTGAAAAATCTATAATGATGGATGATGACAGGTTCAATATCATACAATTCATGCCCAAGAAAAACATGCTGAAAATAAATAAATAAAAGAAATTGTTTTCTTGCAAAAAAAAAACAAAAAAAAAAAAAAAAAAAAAAACACTTAGCATGATTACTATTTGGGTTGGGGGTATTCTTAATTTTTGGTAAACAGCAGAATATTTTTTCTTAGTTTTAATTGAAGCAATGAACAATCAAAAAATATAATAAAAAAATTATGGTTCTATTGTTACCTCGTTGTAATTATGCCTTGATAAAATGGCAAGCAGTCCCTTTAAATCAATTTTAGTTGTCTCTTCACAGAAGAATACCCATTTCTTCTCACTGTATGCTTTGAATAAGCTACATGAATCAAAAGCAAAATAAACTTTAATTTATAAAAATAATAAATTAATCAAATATATAGTGCAAAAACAGTACAAGCTCCTTACTTAACCTTTTTTTATTTTATTTACTTTATTATACATATTATTTATATTTATTTTATTTACTTCACTAGCTTGTTTTTTTACCTTTATTTTCACCCTACTAAAAGACAATCAACAGTCAAAGTTCCTGGATTCATACTGTTCTTCCACTCACAGGACTGCTATACAATAAAACTTTATCAAGTAGTGATCTTAACCACAATTTGTTTTTCATACTTAGAGCAATTTTATAACATAAAAAAAAAAAAGGCTAAATTTGTCCTGCTTTTAACTTACTGATTCAATTATAATTTATATAAAAATAGAAAACTAGATTATAGATTTATATTGAAAATTATATTTTATATAAAATTTAGTTTAAAAATATTAATAAACTTGTTCACTGAACAAACAAACAAATTAAAAAAAAAGAAATTTACTATTCAATAAGTGGAAATATAGTCCATCCACCATATCCAGCCCAATCCTCATGAAGCATTTTTACAACCACATAATCCTAAACAAAAGTTAAAAATTTTTATTCTGTTTTAAAGCATTGAACTAAATAATTCAAGTTGAAAAATAATGTGAATTACAATCTTTTTGTTGTTTGTTTTTTCAGAATGCTATTCATTTCAATATCATTAGGCTATCTAACTTTTGTTAGATTGTTTATTAAATGAGTCATTTTATTTATTTGTAAAAAGTCTGAAAAATATGGCAATTTAAAAACTTTCTAACTAATAATTACTTCAAGATTAAAGATCAAGATAAATGTTTTCACCAAGAAAAATATTTTGCATACAAAAACAATCTTCTGCTGTTCCTAACAAGATTTATAAAAAAAATTGTACAAAATGAAATATAATATATATAATGAAATATAATATAATATATATAATGAAATATAATATAATATATATAATGAAATATAATATAATATATATAATGAAATATAATATAATATATATAATGAAATATAATATAATATATATAATGAAATATAATATAATATATATAATGAAATATAATATAATATATATAATGAAATATAATATAATATATATAATGAAATATAATATAATATATATAATGAAATATAATATAATATATATAATGAAATATAATATAATATATATAATGAAATATAATATAATATATATAATGAAATATAATATAATATATATAATGAAATATAATATAATATATATAATGAAATATAATATAATAGTTTGTGGTACTTCTTTTGATTACTGCTTTGTCATTTGCCTAAAAAACCATCTCGTTGACTTTGGTACACAAATCACCATGAAAAATGTTTGATTGAAAGAAAATAAGAGCACACTGCGATAACTTACATTAGTCTCTTTTGCTTGCTTGATAATACTTGCTTTAATATTCTTAGCCTTTTCTATATTAGTTTCATGAAGATTGTTTCTTATCACAACAACAATTTCAGATCCAGAAACTATTATAAAAATAACAAAAGGGTGATTCCATGTGAAAACATCCAGGGCATGCAACCCTAAGTCTCAGATTTTGCTGATTTTTAAACCACTTAAAGATTTTAGTAAATTATGAACATCCTGAAAATTTTATCATGTAATTTCAATCGGTTCCTAAGATATAGCTATTTAAAGTTTGCCTCCAACCAACAAAAATCTGCCATTTTTAAAAATGGTTTTGGTCGTAGTTTCTGTTATATGTGTGTTGGAAAGCTGAAAATTTGTACCTTTACATATTTTGGGCCCACGAATCCAATGAAACAACTTAAAATATTTAATAAGGAACATAACACCTAAAATTTAAATGTTTACCACAATTTTACTGGGGCGAGTCCATCCACAAAAATGCCGATGTAGCTCGATTTTTTTTTTTTTAATTTTTTTTAGAATTTGTCCTGAATAGTTAAGTTATAGTTATTACAAAGAATTGGAGAGTGGTCTTTTCTAAAACAGAAATAAAAACATGATCAAATCTACTTAAATTTAGTGCTTGAAAACAGGTATTTTGATAAATTAAACGAGAAAAAAAGGTGTAATTGTTGTTTCTCACATTAACTAACTTCACATTCATATATTGCTAAATGCTAAACTCGCTATTTGAAGGAGCTAAAAAATAATTTAGGTTACAATGAATGTATTATACAGCCAGGTTTTGCAGTGAACTATCAATTTGTTATACAGGATACAAAGTTATCATTGGAATAAACAATAATGTACACTACATCCTGTTGTTATATATTTAAAGGAAATTTCTAAAACAAATATTCAGCATAAGTCGTTCTGTTTTTTAAGTGATGACAATGATTATGATACATGCTTTGTGTATGATATTAAAAAGAAAGTTGTAGAGTACATTAAAGAACATTTAGTTGGTATCAATAAAAATTTATTATTTTTCTGATGGATGTTCTGCTCATTATAAAAACTATAAAAACTTTATAAATCTATGCCACCATAAGGAAGATTTCAAGATTACAGCTGAATGGGTGTTTTTTGCAACCAGCCATGGAAAATCCACTTGTGATGGCATAGTTGGTACCGTTAAAAGAATAACAGCAAAAGCAAGTTTGAAAACCAAATATTGACAGTTGATGATATGCTTGAGTTTTGCATCACCAATATAAACACAATCATTTTTTATAAAATTACCAAAGAAGCAGTTAATTCAAGGCAACAGCAACTAAAGGAGCAATTTAAAACAGGAAAAACTGTTCCAGGTACCAGAAGTTATCATCATTACATACCCATTTTAAAATTTGAAATTAGTTTTAAAAGAAAAAGCGAACATAAATGTGTTGACAGATTTATATTGTCAAAAGCCAGTAATGTCTGATGTTGCAATTGTACTAAATCTAAATGATTTTGTTGCATGCAAGTACGATTCTTTTTGGTGGATAGTAATGGTTACAGAGATAGATATTACTACAAATGATATTCAAATTAAGTTTATGCACCCTCACAGTCCTTCTCAAAACTTCATTTGGATGATATCTGTTGGTACCATTGTCAAGTTTAATTGCAGTAATCAAAGTCCCAACAACAAAATCAGGGCACACAAATAACATTAATGTGAATGATTATAACGCAATAACTAATAAATTTTAATTTTTTTGAGTTTCTAATTTTTAAATTTTATATATTACTTTTGTCTCTTGAACTTCTTTCCAAGTGCTCTATTTGTTTTGGAGCCTTTTTTTAAGTTTATTTGTATTAGTTTGATAAATATAAAACCAATGTTTTGTCAGTAATAAATTTAAGTATATTTGAAGGTGTTTTTATTTCTGTTTTAAGTTTGCAATCTGATTTTTTCTTATAACTCCAACTAAACTATTTAATACAACCTCTGAAAAAAACACTTAAACTTGCGATATACATCTGCATTTATAAAATCTCCCCCTTTGAAACAATATATTTTAGGATTAGATTCTATAAAATTACAGAAACAGCTAGTCAACAACAACTAAAAGTACAGTTTGATGTTGCCAAAACAGTTTCAGTTACAAAACTGTCAAATTACACCCCTTTTTTCTCGTTTAATTTATCAAAATACCTGTTTTCAAGCACTAAATTTAAGTAGATTTAATCATGTTTTTATTTCTGTTTTAGAAAAGACCACTCTCCAATTCTTTGTAATAACTATAACTTAACTATTCAGGACAAATTCTAAAAAAAATTAAAAAAAAAAAAATCGAGCTACATCGGCATTTTTGTGGATGGACTCGCCCCAGTAAAATTGTGGTAAACATTTAAATTTTAGGTGTTATGTTCCTTATTAAATATTTTAAGTTGTTTCATTGGATTCGTGGGCCCAAAATATGTAAAGGTACAAATTTTCAGCTTTCCAACACACATATAACAGAAACTACGACCAAAACCATTTTTAAAAATGGCAGATTTTTGTTGGTTGGAGGCAAACTTTAAATAGCTATATCTTAGGAACCGATTGAAATTACATGATAAAATTTTCAGGATGTTCATAATTTACTAAAATCTTTAAGTGGTTTAAAAATCAGCAAAATCTGAGACTTAGGATTGCATTTTCAAAAAAAATTGGATGTTTTCACATGGAATCACCCAAAAGGCAATGTAGTTTTATTTCTTTACATGCAATAAAGTAAACAAAGCAAAATGAACAATACAACTAAAGATACATAAAACGTATAAGTAAACATATACAACAAATTAATGATATATACCTGGATAAGGAAAGGTGTGGGGTTGCAGATGATCTGGCTAAAAGATGTTTAAGAAAATTATTTAATAAACTTAAACACATAAATGTAGATGTTTATAGAAATATAAATTATATGTTAAGTAAATATATAAAAATAAATATACAATATATTTCAAATTCTAATAATGTTTAAAGTTACCTCAAGCACAACTGGATGTAAGAAAACTAAATCAATAAAATCAGATTAAACAAAAAACTGAAAAAAGACCAATTAAAACTCACAAAGAATAAAAAAAGATTGAGCTAAGTTTTGAAATATTTACTTGTTCAAATTTTTTTGTTTTTAGAGTAAAAATAAAATCAAAAAATGATGATTTTAAATAAATTATGATTCTAGTTTTATGAGATTTAAATAAGATATGAAAACAAATAAAACAAAATTACAGGTATTAAGTATTGGTAAAAAAACTTCAAACTCTTATTTAAAAAATTATATAAATATAAAAGTAGCATACCAATCAACAAAAGAAACTTCATTATCTTTCCACTTATTCCCATTATCTTTCCAATTACTATTAATTTATTTTAAAAAAAAAAAAAAAAAAAAAACTTAACTTAAAGTAAATAAATATAAACAGAAATTCAATAAATTGCATCTAAATTATTATATCTGCATAAAAAAGAGGTTTAATAAAATTGTTTCTTTTGGGAGAGCTAATCAAATGCTTTTATTATTATTTAGGTTAAATGTATCAAAATTCAAAGATTTGAAAAATGCAACTTTTTACTTATGAAGGTTTTTTTTTTATTTTACTTTTTTACTATTTTTCTCTAAAAAAAAGATCTTAGTAGGTAAAAATGAACTTTTTATATCTATTATTTTAACAAAATATCAACAACTTGTAAAATCTTTTATGCATGCAGTGGCGTACCTAGGGTAAATAGCGCCTGGGGCAAACACCGATCTCGTGCCCCTCTTCCCCCACATAAAGTGCTTAATTGCAATTTTTTAATAAATGATGACACAAACTTTATTTTATATAATATATTTATTTTATATGATATATTATTTCTTAATTTATTTTATATAATTCTTGCTTATTGTATCGCAACCAAGCCTCTTTTGCGCCCCTTTCAGGCTGGCGCCCATGGAACATGCCCTGCCTGCCCTACCCTAGATACGCCACTGTATGCATGTATTATACTTTTGCAGTTGCTGTTTTGGAACATTTAAAATTTATTTTACTCGATAATTAATCCTAATATTTTAAATACAATAATCTTTAAATAAAAGCACTACAAAAGTAAAACATTTTGTTTATTAATAATAATAATAAAAAAAAACATACACACACACATACAACAACAAACTTGTAAAAAAAACTTTAAGCTTCAGGATTCAAATGTGTGATCATACTTCAACATGTGGTTTGATATCAAATGGAAATTCAAAGCAAAAGAGGAATGATTTATCAGAGCAAGAATATTGAATAGATATTATTCATAGTGACCAAACTATGTTCTATTACAGATACTACTCATTATTACCTCTTGAACTTATTGTTTCCTTTGTAACCAAAGAAGTTTGAGAATGTGCTAAGGGTCATCTAAAATTTAGCATTTCCTTTTATATTAAGCCACATGTTGAAGAAGTGAATTTAAATCTCTTCAATATTTTTCCAGTGGAGATATAATCTTTGATATAAGGCCATAGGATTGCTCAACCACATGATGCTATAATGTTTGAAGGTCTTTCTTTTTTAAAAATCTTGAATGAATGCTGACAATACAGGAAAAGAAGCAAAAAGAGATTAAATCTGATTGAGGCTAGCACTGTGTTTGACATCTTAATGTAGCTCTTTACTTAAGCTTCTTGTTGAAGTTTCTTGGCTTACAGGTTCTTCAAATTTCTGAATAAGGAACTTTCCTGTTCATCATTTTTAAGGTCATCAATAAAACTTTTGAATACCAAAATCTCTGTTTATTAAATGCTGCACCATTCAGCTTTCATTCCTCTGCTTCTTTCTCAACCTCTACATTTTACTTGCAGGTTGTTACATAAAAATAATTTTCCTAGTTTATTTTCTCATTACTTAATATTCTTTGCCCTAAGACAATTTCAATTTTGATGACATCGAAAAGAAGCATCTCCTAAATCCTTCAATTTCCTTCTAAAAGAGAATTTTTTCGATATCCCTCACCAATCAGTGTCTCACTTTTAAATTAATCTTTTTCTCAAACAAGAGTTAAAAAGTTTTAAAAGAATTTCTAGTTTTTTTGATCATTTGAAATTCATCTTTTTAACTTACTGAAGGCCTTACTGAAAAATACTTATTTTGAGTTGTAATCTACAGTGTAATAATTTGTACTATAGCAAAAGTTTTAAGTGCAAATAACCTGTAACAGACTAAAATAAATATAAAAGTAAACGTATAAAAATGGCATCAATAGATTTATATCTTTCAAAAGCTTTTTTTTTTTTTCTTTTCTTTTTAATTTTAAATAATTTTTCTCGTCCATATTAAGCTAATCAGAAATAATTTTGTCAATATTTGCACGAAGTAAAAGTTGCTTAGAAATGCCCATGAAATCCACAGATATAATTCTTGAATTGAACAAAAGTGTACGATGTGGACTAGAGAGTGCTACGCCTTAGGAGAATACGTGGAAGATTTATAAGCAATTGTATAATAATGATTTATAAATTCGAGGTGGGGATTTCCACTGATTAAATTTAGCAACTATTCCAGTTAGGTCCGTACTTAAAAAAATCGTTCCACTCTCATTAAAAGCATAGGCACACAGTGGAGTATTTATACGAAAAAGTTGATCAAAAGTCAATTTTCAAAATTTTGTCAAAATCTGTTTTTATTGGTGCATTGGTAAAGCTTTATAAAGGTTACATTCCTAAATGGTCATTTCGGTTACCCATCTCCCTCCCACCTTATTGGGGCAGCTTTAAAAGTCGAGTAATTGTGGTAATGAATTCAATTGTTTTTCAACGTTCCTGTTGACGAGCATTATTACAAATCGTTTTTTGAGTTTGTGGTTAGTGACAAATTTTAAAAATCATAATGGATATTGAAAAAGAAGGTAAGCTCAATTTTTTGGTATATTTATTTTCTCTATTTTATATGTTACTGTCACATTTCTCATCAGTTATATTTGATGTAAAAAATTTAACGTTTTTTTTTATATACACGATATTAAAAAGTGTTTTTGAATATCAATTAAGCCTTATTAAGCTACGAGCTTGTGCTTCACGTAAACCTTAGATATTCTATTTACCATTTTAAAAAAAAAAGTTGCACATGTACGCTCCCTAAGATTTTTTTAATTTTTTTAGTCAATAAGGCAAATACATTTTTTTTGTGATTAAAACTTTTATTTAATTTAATTCATATTTTTATTGTAGAATCTCAAGCTATCACAATAAAGATGACTAGACAATCACTTTATGAAGTCTTGGAGCAAAGTTCCGAGGAAAAAATTGACGACAAATTCGTGTTTTTATTAGAACACCTTAAAAACATAACTAAATGCCCTGCAAATGAAGAAAGTGCACTAAAAACCATTTTTTCACCTTTTAAGTTCCAATTTAAACAAAAATGGGAAAACGCTAGCCGTATAAGAGAGCGTTTTTTAAAAAATAACAAACAATGGCTCAATACCACCATAGCTCTACCAACTTGGACGGTAGCCAAACAATATAGAAAAAGTGACACAACTACTGAAGATATCATTAAAAAGCACACACCATCAGAAGCGTTGTCAATTTTTGTGGAAGCTGATATGACTAAAAAACAATATGAAATTATTCATGCAGCCAACAAGAATATCTATCCATGTTATTCACTTATAAAAAAAGCCAAAAAAGAATGTTATCCACCAGAAGAATCGATAACAGTTACAGAAACTTGTTCAGAAATTAAATTACAAGATCTTCTGGATCACACGTCTAGGCGATTATGTTGTTATATGAATGAAATTATTGAAAATTTAAATGAAAAAGAAAGAAATAATTTAGAATTGATTTCGAAATGGGGTTGTGATGGCTCGCAACAACAAACGTTTAAACAAAAATTTCAAAACAGCGATGATAGCGACGCTAACATATTTCAAAGTTCTTTTGTGCCCCTACGGCTCATATGCCATATTGGTAACCAAAAGAAGGTGCTTTGGCAAAACCCAGCACCATCATCTACAAGGTATTGCCGACCAATAAGAATCCGTTTTATTCGGGAGAGCAAAGACGTAACGAATGATGAAATCGAATACATAGAGAACCAAATAAAAGGCTTGAGAAAAAGTGAAATAATAAACGCTTTTGGTGGTAATTTGCAAATAAAGCATGTATTTCTTTTTACTATGATTGATGGAAAAGTTTGCAATGCTGCTACAAATACGACATCAACAATGAGATGCTATATATGTGGGCAAACTTCAAAAGATTTTAATGACTTGAATAACAAAACGACAGAAAGCCGTGAAACACTGAAATTTGGGCTATCAATACTGCACGCAAGAATCAGATTTTTTGAATCCTTGTTGCATATGTCGTATAAAATACCAATAAAAAAATGGCAAGCAAGAACAGAAGAAGATAAAAAAATAGTAGCGGAAACAAAACAAAAAATTCAAAATGCCTTTAAAGATGAATTAGGGCTGTTGGTTGATATTCCTAAGGCTGGATTTGGGAACAGTAATGATGGGAATACATCAAGAAGATTTTTTGCCGATCCCTTAACCGCTTCCCGCATCACAGGGGTTGATATAACTCTTATAAAAAAATGTAATGTCATTTTGGAAGCAATTTCGAGTGGGCATCAAATTAATGTAATAAAATTTGAAAATTTTGCAAATGAGACGGCTAAACTTTATGTTGATTTATATGCATGGCACCCAATGACGCCAACTATGCATAAAGTTTTAAGAAATGGCACCACAATAATTGAACAGGCTATACTGCCTATTGGCCAGCTATCAAAAGAAGCAGCCGAAGCCAGAAACAAACATTTCCATCTTTATCGACAGAATTATGCGAGGAAGTCTTCGCGAGAAAACTGTAATAGAGATATTTTAAACAGACTTCTGCTAACTTCGGATCCTTTGCTAAGCAGTATGAGAAAAAGGCCCCAGACAAAAAGAAAACCGTTCTCCAGTGAGACAATAGGACTCTTGATGCCGGAAACATTAGAAGACTCACAAGCGATGACGATTGACGACATATCAGATATTGATTCTGATTGAAAATGATTGCATTGACATGTACAAAAATATTTTTTTTTATTTTGGATTAAATGTAGGGCTATAATAATAAATTTAGACTGTTAATTTCAAACGTTTGGTTGTCAAATCATTAGTCCCTTGTAGCGGATTAACCATAGGATTTAATCCTTTAACGAAAAATAATAATTAACAACAGGTATAACCTAAGGATTAAGTTCAGTGATTGAGAAACCCAGTATAGGTTTAGATGCATCTTTCAAGTGTGATTATCCTTTTTAGTATTATAAATTTAGTTATTTGTCATTATGTTAAATAGTTGTAAAGTTGTAGATATTTGTAAAGTATGTAAGATGTATAAAAATATGTATTTTTTGTTTTAATATATAAATTTTTTACATTTCATGTGTGACCAATCGTTTTTAATACAATATAATGACCCTAAACTTCTTTTTACTATATATTACATAGATAATAAACATAAAATAATTTTGTTCAACTTTTCAAGTGAAATACTCCACTGTGCGGCGTTTTGTTTTTTCTGTAAATAACAAAAAAAAAAAAAAAAAAATTGAATAAAATACAACCTTCTATATCAATTATTTCTTGTAATACAAATTTGAAATAACATTTTGACCTCTAAAGTTATAAGATTACAGGAAAAAAACTTACGATACATCATACCCTGCATTATTTTATTTCAACCCTTCAAAACGTTCCAGAGAATAACTACTCGATTAAAACCGTTCAACTTATTTTTCAAAAAAGTAAAAAGTTACGTATGAAACTTGTCACACTAAAAACTTTCCCTATTTTAAGCACATAAAGAGTTCTGCTTTAATAAACTTCTGAAAATTCGATAAATCTTAAAAGACTGATAAAGAGGTTTTGTCTTTAATTCGTTGTTATTCGTAACATGAAAACAAAATGCTGATGCTTACTCACAGTCTTTCTCATAACTTCTTAAAAGAATTAAAATAAACTAATTTTATTAGTTATCAAATTAGTTTCAAATACCTTTTGCTTGAAACAAAAAAATATTGTTTTGTTTTAAAAATTTTGAAATTGATGTATTTTTAAAAAATGAAATCTGATGAAATTGAATTTTAAAAAAAATGTAATTTGTTGTTGTTATTTTAATGGATCGATACTAAATATTTGATATAATGTTAATAGTTTTCTTTTTAAATAAATCTTTATAATAGAGTTTTGGCAATAAACAAAAATGGTAAAGGATTGTGTCCCCTCCATACTATCCTTTACCCACCTCCTCAGTCGACCTCCCACAAATTATTTTTATTTATTTTATGATATTTGATTGACGGGGTTTAAACCAACTTAAGTATGCATCAGGTCAACCACTTAAAAATTTGAATTCTAAATTTTACATTTTTTGTTATCAATTAAACTTTTCAAATAAATTCTTTTTTAAAAAATATTTGAAAAAAAAGAAAAAAAATTCATACTTAGAGAAAGTTTTAAATTCAATGGTTAAAGAACAAAATCCGAAGGTCGTAACTTTAAAAAAAGTCAATTATAACATCTAAAATTTTAATGGACTTTTTCCTTTTTCCATTTTTTTTTTTTTTTCTTTCTTTTTTTTTTTAATCAGAATGTATGAGGTTTAAAATCTGATGTATGAGGTTTTAATTAAGATATAAGAAGCTTAAAATCTAATGTTACTGATTTTAAATTAGCACAAAAGAAATTAAAAATGTGAATGCGAAAATTCTTAAGAACTACGTGATTTTAAATGAATGTAACTTTTTTTCTTTTGGTTTGGGCAGATAGGTGCGCTCTTGGTTTCCACGGAAGCTTTTTTTCTGTTATGACAATCGAAGTTCAGACAATAATATCATCAAATAGTTTGCAAACAACGAAAATCATAAATCTTAAGTTTGAAATATATTTTAAACTGACCAACTGACTTATCAAAGATCTCTTATTTAAAAAAATTTTAAATATTATAATTAATGCAGACTTTTGTTTTTCGTTATTGATTTTAAATGATTTTCAAATAATGCTGCATGTATATTTGTATATATTATTCGAAAAAATAGTATATACAAATATATATATAGCATTATTTGAAAACTAATTAAAATCAATTACGAAATTTGTATAAATTATTTGAAAAATATTTATCATTGAATTTAATTTTATTTTCTTACAAAAAAACTAAATAGCATTTTCTAATATTTAGTTGCATAGCCTTTCATTTTGATACATTGATAGATTCTACAAGCTTTTTAAGTACAGGTAACTCGATTGATACCATTCTTGTTTAAAAAGAGACTCTAACTCTTGTGTATTCTTTGGTTGATGCTTTTTCACTCCATCGCTCCTATTCGTCCCATAAATTTTTGATCGGGTTGAAGTCCGGTGAATAGGGCATCGTTTCAACCTTGTTTTCCTTCAACCAGTCTTTGATTAATTTGGAGTTATGTTTAGGATTATTGTCATGCATAAAGATATATTGATTTTGCAACGAAAATTGCTCAATCGATGGCAATAAATTTCTTTCGAGAATATCACGTTAATAAAATCTGTATGAACCAATCCAAAATACATAAGTTACCAACTGCTCGTTGCGTACAACAACCCCAGATCATTACCGAACCCCCACCATGCTTCACTGTTGGCACTGTGCAGTTGGGTTCAAACTCTTTTCCCATCTGAGCCGAAAATATTAAACTTTGATTTGTCAGATCAGATAGCCCTGTCCCAATATTCCAGAGGTTTATTGAGCATTTTTTTGGCAAATCTGAGTCGTTTAAACCGACTACGCTTATTCACATATGGCTTCTTGAAAGCTACCCGGCCAAATAATCCGCATTCATGCGCTCTTTTACGTACGGTATCGTCATGAAGTAAAATTCCCAGCTCATTTTCAATTTCCGTCTTCACTATATAAGCTAATTTCCGTCTATTATGTTTACGTTGGATTAGCCGATCTGTTGTTACTGTTGTTTTTCGTTTTCGACCACGCCCTACTAGATTCCCTATGCATTTTGTATTTTGTACTGTAGATCGAGGAAGTTTTTGTATCGAGTTTTGATCGAGTAATACCACGTTGCGAGTCACCTTCCTGGTAATGCTTTATTATCAAACATCTCATATCATTACTATGTTCCTTCTTTTGGGGAGCCATAAGACAAACTTAGTGAATTCAACAACGAAAATTCTATTTTTAGTAAAAATGTTTTCCCAGAACCTTTAAGAAAAACGTTCGAGACTATTCTGATGAAAACATCGAGTCCCTTCTAGACATTTTCAAACAAGAATATTTTTTCCGTAAATTGGACGAATAAATTTTTGTTAATATAAAACGTAATATATTCATAGAGTTTTCGATAGCAAGAGAAGAGAAGCAGATATAAAGCTGAAAGTATATATATATGTATATATATATATATATATATATATATATATATATATATATATATATATATATATATATATATATATATATATATATATATAAAGAAGAGTTGAAAACTTTGATTGGTGCGACACGATAATACATGATGTATAGTATGTATATATATATATATACATATATATATATATATACAGTGACAATATTTCTATTCATCGCTGAGTTCAAAACAGCATTTTTAAACATAATTTGTTATAAAGTTGCTTAAAATATGAAGGAGTTGAACAGCGCAACTCGATGTCTTAATTTTGAGTGTATAAAAGTCTGGCGCTTATTGTCACTTTTTAATTGATTGTTAAGACAATCAATCAAAAAAGTGCAATGCCTAAATTTTTTTTTTTTTTTTTCGCACAGCTTTTTTTATTTAAAAGACTACGAAAAGCAAATCAGTAACTTGTTTTCAAACTCACATCATTTAAATGAAAATAAAATAACAAACAAAATAATATATGAAAATATAATAACAAATTAAATAACAAATGAAATAATATATGAAAATAAAATAACAAATATAAAACATAAACAAATGAAAATTAACATGTAAATGAAATTAAAATAAAAGAACATAAATTTCAAAAGAACAAAAGTAAACAATGAAAGGAATCCATAATCATTAATAAAAATCCACATTCTAATTGCAATAGAGGAACAGTGCAACAGCTTGAGGAAGAATACAACTATAAAGTTCATCAATTTATACTGTTCTTAGCCGCACCCTTAAAATCAACTAGTCTTAATTTTAGAATGACTTCGAAGAAAATTGTAGCGAGATAATATTTAAAGTTTTCAACCTTCAGTGTGCATTACATTTAGTTGCATTATACTATAGTATTAACAATTTATTGACTCAAATTGTTTTGCATTATCTCTGCTGACATGAAACTTGATGTTGATTTGGCCAATCAAGTACAAAGTATCTTTACAAAATTTATCGAAATCTTAATACCAGAAGGAAATAAAAATGAGTTTTTTTCATGTGGTTGTGCCGGCCGATCTAAAAATAACAAAAGCTTCAAAATGCATGCATTAAAATGATTTTAGAGAGAGTACAATTCAATGGATCCATTCGGAACTCCGTCTCGTCGGAGTTTTCTCGGTTTTTCGGAGTTTCGGAGTTCAAGAGAAATCGAGAAACCTCGACGGAACTTCGACGAGGTTTTTAGAAAATATCAATTTTTACTCGTAAAATAATTAAAGTCTTATTTTATTTCTACGCTGCTTTTACAATAGTTCATGTTGTTTTCAAAATATAAGTGTTCTCTTTGTTCAATATCAACACTAATTTACATCGCAAAGTAATTAGTAATCCACAGTGGGACAGGTGGTGGTGGTGGAAAAAACCTCAAAAAAAAAGCTTGTTCTATTCAAATCATATAATAAAACATACTTGAAAGCAAAAGGAGAAACATTTGGACTAACAGATGACGAATGGTGTAACAATTGAGGTAGAAGATACTACAATTTAAATGTTCATCACGACCGAACATATTGTTTAGAAATGGTGAAGTTGCCATCTTCTAGTTCTGCCAAAACATTTAACATTTTGATAATGCAAAAATTAAAAGAATTCGGTATAGATGATGAAGATGGACTGTTGCTCAACAACCGCACTAGATGGAACAGTGTTTTTCAGATGATCAAAAGATTTTTGGATTGCTTAGAAGCTGTAAAAAAAAACACTCGAAGAACCAAACTGCTTAAACATGTTAGATGAAATTGACTTGGATTTCTTAAAATTGCTGTCTGACTTATTGGAAGTCATTGCTGACGCTGCAGTTTGCTTGGAAAAACCAAGTACAACAATTTTGGAGTGTGACATCATTATGGAAACGTTGGTAAGGAAATTGAAGGTTGCAGAAACTGACATCAGTTCTAATTTTGCAGAGGCGTTAATCTCCAGAAACGAAAATTGTAAAAACATTATATGGGCTTATTGAGTCGTTATTTGCACAATCCCAATTTTTTTAAAAATAAAAACCACACATATTTTTACGCTTCCAAAAAGATATTCAAGTTTATGCTGCAAAGTTATTAGATCAACTATTTGCAACAAAAGAAAATAGTCTCCAAACAAAATCAGATGATCGCGCTAAAAGCAAACTAGAAGAACCATCACAATCGACATCTTTTTTGGTCGAAATTCAAGAAGCTTTATATTAAAATCAATCAACAGCTAAAAAGCCAAAAAAAGTCAAGACCTTCACCGATCAGTTAAAAGAATACTAAGTAACTGGTGTGAAATCAGAAGCAGTTTTGAAATTTGAACTAGCCATCCATGTTTTCATCTTTTTAAAATATTATTTTAAAAGATCTTCAGAATAATTACTTTTTTAATATTTTTTTTTTAGTTTTTACTATAGGTACCCTATAGTAAAAATTTATTATGAGTTATAAATCTAAATATATAACATTAAAAAAAAGTAAATATAAGAACAATGTAATTTATTTATCAACTAGATAGTTAAATTTTTTAATTTGTAATAAAAAGTTTTATCAAAACTCCAATTTTTTCTCGACTCCGACGGAGTTTTTTCTCGATTTTTTTCGACTCTGTTTTTTCTCGATTTTGGATCCTCTGGCACAATTGTATTTTTTTGTAACCAATCAAATTCTTAGACGAATTTTTTTTTTTATTTGACTAACTGGTATAACAAAAAACCACAATGCCAGAATTCACTTTTACTGAACAAAATTCGTTACTGATTTAATATTAGAGCTATATTCACTAAAATTAGTATGAGTACTAATATGATGTCTGCGCTTTTTATGAAGATAATATTTTTTTATTTCGTTGCTATGGATACCTATATTTTGCTTAGCAACAACCTACTTTTGTTATCTGCAGATTATTTATAAGTGCTATATTCACTAAATTCGGCATGAGTACCAATATGAGATCACACTTCTTACAAAAGTGATAATTTTTTAAATTTAGTTGCTATGGATACTTATATTGCTTACAAAGTGGTAAATTGATATTTAAATATTATATCGGATTTTGGACCCACCTATATTGAATAACAATTGAGTATTTAGGTAAATAATGCTTTAGGAATGATAAAAGCAAAAAATAATGCAAGAAAACATTGTCAATTTTAAATTACATCAAAAAATTATAAAACAATAATATCGTTTGAACCTCCCCATCAATCATTGTAAATTCAATAATTCACTTCAATAGAAGATCGGCAAACCTCTAATAAAATAATACCCAATCTCACTTTCAATGTACTGATCTTCTTCAATCACAGATTCCTTGGATTCCATTTTGTATGCAAATCTAATGGGTCTACAATAGGCTGTGGAGGACGACTTTTGAGTTCTCCAAATAGGCACCTTTTCGTTGCTGTTGTTAAATCCAGTCAAATCCAATGGTACTAGACAAGTGATAAATAATGATTCTTTACGCTTTAAATCTCTGTTAATGTCAGGTTCTGATAAAACTTGTTAATGAATGCTTTGGCCAGTAGCACCATCAAAACCAGCCTTACACGTTAGTGTCATTGTTTTTATTGTTTTATCGTTCAATATCAAGTGACTTGGCACAGGTTCCTGAACTGCACAGATTCTTTGCAAAGTATGAATTGTTAAATCTTTTAAAGGAACTGAAGCTGAATAGTCCTCCACTGTTATGTTTGCAGAATAACATTTCAATTTTGCATCTCTGACATCATTGTAAGCGGGGTAGATGTTATATTCTTTCTCCAAGGCTCCGCTTCTAATCAATTGGTAGGAAGCTTTTGTCAGACTTGCATCAATTATTAAAGCCAGTGCTTCGTCTGCTAAATATTTAGTTGCTTTATCTGTATTTGAAATATTTAAAACGTTCTTGAAAGCAATAACAATAGATTCATCTTTAAATTTTTTGTTAGCAGCAAAAAAATAATTAGTTGGATGAATGAGATTCAATTAAACAAGATACACGCCGTTTTTTAGTTTTATTAGAACTATTATCAAATGCAACTGGTTTTCGACCACGTCTACTTGCAGTTGGTTCATTGTCTTTTTTTCTGACAATTAAATATTCATTAAGCCAGTTCACAAACTACTTTTCAAAATTTTTGACAGTATAGTTTGCAGATTTCCACTTTTTTTTATACAAGTAAACAAATCTTTGAACAGCATGTCTAAAATCAACGTCTTTAAAATCAGCAAATTTTGGTTGAATAAATTTCAATATATCTTCAGTAATATTTTGTTTTGAAATACTAAGATTGTTTTTTTGGAGAAAATTATGAATGTCTAAGTTTAATAATTGTTGTATTTAATAATTATTGTAACAAGTAAATATGTATTTAATAATTATTGTAACAAGTATTTAGTATTTAAAAATGAAACGTTATAATATATATGCCGCCTGGACAACTAATACTTGTTAGTAATTAAGTTACTACAAGTGTTAGTAATTAAAGTTAAAAGTAATTAAATTACTCTCTGTGTTAATAATTAAATTACTAACAACTACCGAAAATGTTATTGCTATGCAATGCAAAGTAAGGTATCCATAGTAACAAAAAAAAATTAACCTTATAAGAATTCTGAATCTCATTTTAATACATACCCCCAATATTGTGTACTTAGCCCAAGTAAAATACTGTTAAAACAACGTTAATATAAAAATGAGTTGTTGTTATGCAAAATTTAGTACCATAGCAACCAAGGTAAAACATAAAATCTGAACGGGGATATAAGGGGACGAGCAATCAATTAAAACTCGATTGAAGCATCATATAGCTCAAATAAATATAAGACAACACATGGCAAATTGTGGTAATCATTAGTTATAGTGCGGCAAAAAATAAATTTCTTAAGAAATTTTTTTTTTTAATCTGTGATTTTCAAAGTATAACTGAGATAACATGCTATGACAAATTTATTTCACACATTGGTTTTTCTTATCTTTAAATACTCTAGAATAACATGTACTAATTTTTTGTTTCAAAAACGTAGATTTAATTGAAATATAACACAACGTTGATGTCACCTTGAATTACTTATTTATATATATATTTTTAAATTTCAATATTCAAATGCTTAGAGTCCTGGTAACTATGGGATTTAATATAAATAAATTATCAATAGATTTCTCCTAATATATGTAGATACTAAAACTAAGTAAGTTTTCAAGACTAGACAGCTAAAATTTTTCCCATTTTGTCCACCTACAGGCCCACTTTTCGTTGGTCCTTACGTATCTCCACCCCGGATTTGTTTGAATAACTTCATTAAATCAAAACAAACGATGGAAATAAAAAATCCAACGATTGTTAACTTTCTTGTGAGAAAATTTTTCAACTCGCACTTATGATATTAGCTTGAGGATATATTTTTTAATAACAAATGTTTGAACTATTTCATATATACACAAAAGAACGAAATTTATGTTCAATTCACTATTAACAATTTATCCAAATGTATACGAACATGGTACGAACGAGACGTGAAGCAACAAATCATTCTCTCGTGCTTAAAACGTTTATACAAAAACATCTGGCGTGTGCACGCTCAAATTAGTTAGTGAGTTATTAATGGAGAATTAAGAAACTCGAAATATTAACTAAAAACCCATCCATTTCATTGTAAACGAAAAACAGTTGCCAAAACAGTTTCAAACACGCTAACGCAGATGTAACCGCCTAGTGTTATTAAAAGCTATAAAGCATCTCAAAAATTATTGTAAAATTTTAAATAAATTAAAATAGATTTTCAGATAAAGAAGAGGAACGAAGAACAAATTTCAAATGCTAAATGACGGTTGAATGAACGGCAGACGAATGAAAATAACATTGCTCACAAACACGCACAGGTGTGAATAAAGATTCTTCGGGAATGCAAATTTGATATTTCGAGCATGCGTCACAAAATACTCCACCACATTTTCTGAAAGAAAAACGTAAGTAAAAAATACTTCACCACCTTTTCTGGAAGAGCAACATAAAAGCTACTACATCAAAATAGTCCATCAGATTTTCTGGAAGAAAAGCATAAAAGTTACTACAACTAAAGCGTATAAACATTATAAATGGTTTTGTATTTTCGTGAATTTGTGCAAAATATTTGGAACCACAAAATTAAATCTTTAACATTTAAGTAAACATACAAATGGTAATTTTTCACAACTCTTATTTATGAAACCCAAACCTTTTTGAAATGACTTAATAGAACGCCATTATACCTGCAATGGTGGCGTCTGTAGACGACTGAAAAGCGGCAACCACAACGAGAACAAAAAATCGACAAATGATCAGGAACCCAAAGGACAGATTGCACATCATTATATTGAACTTGTTCCCAACCTTCTTCGTTACTTACACTTGATAAAGACCGCGTTCCATTCACAGAATCTGGTAATGAATGCTACAATCAAAAGTTTACAAAAATACTAACATTTTAAAAACAAAATCGTCTAAAACCGCTTTGAAATTCAGATTCCATAATAACTTTATAATTAAAGTAATAAATCATTGGTCTAGGTGTGTGATACTTCGTAAGTACAAAATGCACCAATTTTAGTTAGAGGTGTAGTACTACTCTAGATATTATTGCAAAATATTTGTAATAAGACATAAAATGTAACGGTTGCAAGAAGAAACTATGATAATGTGATAAAATAGTTTTTCAACTTATGGTGAAAAAGCTGTTGTTTTTTTTTTTCTTTTTTTTTTTTTTCACTTCCACACAATCAGATAAATTTCAGTTACGAGATATTTCATTTAGACGGATTAGTGCGCAGCCTCTACAAATTTCAGTTACGAGGTGTTTCATGGACGGTTAGTGCGCAGCCTCTATAAATAGTAACTTAAAAGGTGAACGTTATGGAACTGAAGTTCTTTTTGTTTGTTCATTTAAATTGATAAATTTAGGTCATCTTTTGAAAAGAAATTTTTGTTAAATAACGGAAAGCAATTCCAAAACACAATACCTGGTCGTCATTTAAAACAGTTGGCAAGTTATAAGGTGTACTTGGTGATCCACTTTGAAAATGTTGCTGCTGAAGATAAATCCTGGCCTGCCTCTCTATCTCTAATTTCTTAAAAACACTGTTCATTTCTTGAGCATGATTTTTTGCGATTTCCAGAAGCTGCTGATCATAGAAACAATACGAGATAGTTAAACCATCCGTATCTAAAAACTTACTGAGGTCTTTTAGAAATACGTTTGTCTGCTTATTTAAGTCAGAGTTAATCTTGATATCATTTGCTCCCATTGAAGACGACATAACGTCAGGAAATGACTTTGTCCTCGAAAGCATGCTTGATAAAGGAGGAGATTCAGGAGAGCTATGAGCTCGACGCATTCCGCCGCTGCCGTGTCGAGATAAACTAACTAAATTTGTCTCTAATTGTATAGGTTTACATGACTCGTCAAAGCTTTTCCTGCGTTCGCTTTCATTAGTTAGTGTCCGCACACTGTCAGTCATTTTTGGATTATCTAAACTTTTATTTTCAGAATTGTCTAAATCGTCTTCGCTATTGCTATTGCTATATAAGAATTCGCTATCTTTATTTATATATTTATCTAAGGGTTCATTAGTTAGTTCGTTATTTTCCTCTAGATTATCAACGGTGGTAATTATTCTCCAATCATTTGATTCGTTCAAATCTGCGATGCTTAATAAATTAACATCGGCAGCGGAACACGATTTGTTACTTTTAAAGCAATTGACATCTATAACAGATCCGTTTTGCTTTGTAAAACTTTCATTAATGTTGGAGTTATGGTTTAACTGCTGGCCTGAAAAGCCATTCAAAGAGGAGGTAAAGCCATTACCTTCTTTACAACTTTCTCCATTAGCAGTAAAATTTCCCGAGTCATTAAGTTCGAGCTGTTGAGTCATATCTATAAAGTCTCTGCGTTGTATGGTTGTCTTTAAATAATGCTGAGAAGTGGTTGTGAAAACAGCTTCCCACAGTCTTAAATCCTTCACATGATAACTTGGATACAATACCTATAAAAGGGTCAAATTTTAAATAACAAATCCATTTTCTCAAACTTTAAAAATATTATCAAATAACAAATCTTTTATTTTTAAATCACGATTAGTATATACGCATATACCATAAACCTGAGTATATATATAACCTGAATAAAATTTTTTTCATCTTGAAATAACTATTAGTAAATGCCCATATACCAAACATACATTAAAATATGTACCTCATTTTCTTGTGTATACAGATAATTAGTAAAATCTTTTCTGCAAGATAAAAGCAAGTCCCATATAGAAAGGGTTTTTGACTTTACTTTGCTATTATGCCTCTCTTGAGTGCTGTTACACAGAAATGTTCCGTACAAACAACTGTAAACATGCTGCACAAGCTTCAACTAAATATGTGAAAACAAAAATACAAATTATATTTTAAAAGTAATTTGTGACAAAACTTTACAGTTATTACTATATTTAGCATTTAAACGACGGTATACCAAGAAAAACTCATTAAACTCAAATGCTGAAGGGAACTGTCGTATTAGTTGATATACTGCATCTAGCCACTGTAAAAACACTGGACTACTCTCATTTATATCTCGGTCTTGACTATGGCCACAACGATCTGCAAATTTATGACCAAAATCCAACCACTCACGTTCAATAAGAACATGAAAACCCTATAAAAAAAGAGAAAAAGTTAAAAGAGGTTAGCAGTGAGAGAAATGTTTTCAAAAGGTTAGGAAAGGTTTGGAATAGCAGAAACAGTTGAGTACATTTTATTAAGTACTTTTAGGGAAATTGAAACTGACACAGAGTAATATTCTTGAAGTAATTATGATTAAAATAAGTTATTAATCAAGCAATTAGAAACAATACTGACTTTGATAGTTCTGTAGTAAGGATCCAAAAGCAATTCAGACAAAGACACTATTTGGGTTGTACGATCCCATCCATCTGAACAATGCACAAGTACGGATTGTGACTTAAGATTAATAGAATCTACTATAGTGTATGTAGCACGCAGTAAAGCTGACAAGTATTGTAGCCATCGAGTGTTTTCAAGCGACGAATACCAACTAAAAATTTCAAAATAAACAAAACAAATTGCATATTAATTTTCTAACATTAACATTAAAAAAAACTTCCGATATTAAATTGTTGTACAGCTAAATTGTTGCATACTTAAGCTGCTCTTTTCCCAAATAAGAAAGAGTCCTCACACTCTGAAAGCTTTTTCGTATAACATGGATGTTGGGAAGATTCATAAATTGTATTTCACAGTTTGGATAATACTCTAAACAATAAATGCTAAAAATATAATTTTTAAGATGTATAACATGAAATCATCAGATTAATGCAATAAAGGAAAACAATTTTTAAATACAAAAATAACACAAAAAACATGATTGCACAACAAAGTATTATTATTATTGATACTATTACAAATATTATGAATTATTTCACTTTGGCAGAGTTTGATAACGGTCTTAAAAACAAAACTTTATATTTTATATTATTTATTATATATTTACATTATTTTCTTTATATTTTTTTTAAATTGTATGAACTCCAATTAGATATTAACTTTTTTGAAAATTGTGAAAAAAAGATTGTGATCATGAACTAACAGAGAATGATCTGCAAACTATATATATAGCTTAGCATAAGATATCAAACATGAAAACAGAAATATTTTTATATAAAATTACTTTTACTTAATCAAAAATTATTAACCTTGACATTCACAGCCTCCTCCCTTTGCTCTATTGGCTACAGCTGATGCATACGAGCGTGCATCAACAAGCAAAAATGGTTGCCTTGAAGTAGAAGACATGTCCGTCACTAAAATAAAGTCTCTAAAAAATTACTTATAACTATTGTCTATTGATATGACTACAAAGATTATTTTAAAATTCTATTCATAATACAAAAATGTCATATCATAAACATTCATGCTACTAAATGTCATATCATAAACATTCATAATACTATGTCATATCAAAGCTACCTGAAACTGTCATGTTGAACATTTTGTTGTCTCTGTCAAGATTTGCTGCTTGAGATATGGCAGACAACAGCTGTTCATCTTTTTCACACCGCCATCCAAACCAGCCAAGTTCTGGTTGGCTTGATCGTGCAATAATTGCACCAGATTTTTTACTCCTACAATTTATAATTAAAATTGGTACATACTTTTATTCAGAAAGATTATTTAAGCTCTGTGACACAGATTAGTTAAATTGAAGATTAAGAAATTAAACATAAATGATCTCTAAATAAAATTGAAAAAAGTTTTTTAACGATAAGAATTATATCTATAATTATAAGAAGCAGTTATAGAAAATGTTTTAAAAGAGATGGTAAAAAATAAAAATACCTCCAAACGACAGATGGAAATCTACGCAAAGCACGAAATTGTGCAACAGTTTTTAGGTCATCATCTGAAATCCATTTTGGTACAATGTGAAATTTTGGATAGGTTTTACAAACTCTAAAAAAATTATGCAACTAAATATTAAAAATTAGTTGCCATTCTTTCACACAGCTACTCAAAATTATGTGTTGTCATTTTCCTAGAACTACTAAACATGTTTTAAGACAAATGGCTTTACAGACTCATCATTCTAGAAATTAAAAGCATCTCAACATATGACAGAGAAAGTACAATTATTGATTTTTTTTGACAGATCATTTTGATATAATTTTACAATTCAACAGTCTGCTGTTTAAAATAGGCTATCCTCAATGGTTATCAGTAAAATCTTCTATAAAAATTTATTAAATCATTAATATTTAAAGTTAATAACATTAAATTATCAATACTTTACATTTTGCTGCTTAAATTATTCAACTAAAATGTCTAATTTTGATAACTGATCATTTTCTTTTCTCACAAAAATGTAATTAGCATTAATTCACTAAGATTTCAGTTACATTTTGTAGTTTAATTAATCCACTTTTTTTTAAGTTGATGCTGCTGATGGTAATAATGCATAATAACTGTTTTCTTTTTTAAGCTATCTTCAGAGTAAGTGAGTCTTTTTTAAACTATCTTCATGTTAAGTGAGTCTTTTTTTGAGCTATTTTCAGATTGAGTCTTTTTTTGAACTATCTTTAGATTAAGTTTTCTTTACAAGAAACACAATAAAAAAAACTGTAGAAACTTTTTAGGAATGCTAAAAAAAATTACAAGTGAATTGCATTCTTTCATCGTCAATAAGAGTTGAAATAAAAAATGATGCAATTACAGGTTCCAGCATCATAAATTGACCTGAGCAGTGTTTAACTTTAAAAAGTATGCATCCATTTAGCTCAATCACTTGCTCCAATGAGGTTCTTACTACAACAAAATAATATTGACTGTAGTTATAACAAATATTGTGAGTGAACAGTTTAAGGTTCCCATCCTCTTAAAAATTTCTAATTATTTGGAACTCTTGATTTACTACCTACCTGGAATAATTTCTTGTTTACTTTGAAGAGTCTCTTACTAAAAAGTTTACGCCATGTGTGCTATGAGTGACATAAAACAAAAAGCTTACGCCATGCGTATTATGAGTAAATGTGTTAAAAAAGTGTTATGACATAAAACAAAAATTAGTTCAATGATTAAGCTTACTCGAACTTGGAATTTATTTCAGAAATCCGCCATATAGATTTTGTATTAAACCCCATACGACGCACATCATCAACAAATAGCCCTGCTTCACAGTCAGCAGCTAAAAAAAATTTTTAAGAACTAAAGAATAAAATAAAACATTAGAGGAAATAGTTAAAATCTTTTACTGAATTTGACAATCTTGGCCAATTTTTAAAAAATGTATACATCCTTTACAGCACATTTCTAGACATTAACCCGAGACTGACTGAGAAAATATATTCATTGATGCTACTTAATGACAATGGACTTTATACAAGTGGAATACAGGGTAGCCAGAAAGTTCTATCAGTACTTCACAATCAATTTATTTTTAATGTAATATACATAAACTACTCAAATTACAGTAACAGATCAAGTAACATATGTAGTGTAAGTATACCAAGAATTATTCAAATTGGTCTCCTTTTCGGTCCACTGTCAATGATAATCGATGACGCCATGATTGTATGGCGGCACAAATTGTTTCCATTGGGAATTTTTCCTATGATGGATGAGTGGCCTCCGTCCTCTCCTGACCTGAATCCACTTGATTTTTGTGTGTGGGGTATTTTGGAGTCCAAGGTCAATGCTAAACAACATCATAACTTGGCCTCCATGAAACGAATGATGATCCGCGAATGGGAAAAATTTCCTTATGGAAACAATTCGTGCCGCCATACAATCATGGCATCATCGATTATCATTGACAGTGGACCGAAAAGGAGACCAATTTGAATAATTCTTGGTATACTTACACTACATATGTTACTTGATCTGTTACTGTAATTTGAGTAGTTTATGTATATTACATTAAAAATAAATTGATTGTGAAGTACTGACAGAACTTTCCGGTCACCCTGTAGGTATTAATATTTAGCAAAGAAAGTTTTATTTACATTTAGCAAAGAAATTTAGGCCACATTCAAACTTTTTGTCTTTGTCTTATTTTTAACTTATTAAAAAACAGAAATTAATTTTTTTTTTCCGTTTATTTATTAAGTTCTAATCTTTAAAATACATCTGTTAGCAAACACAATGTTTAATTACTGTTTTAATTTCCATGACATTGCAATTTACAAATGATGCAAAAAAATATGACCAATGTGACTTTAGAAGCATTCTATGTGTAGTTTAACTTTAATATAACCAATATTACTTTATAAACTTTCTGTGTACAGTTTAAAAAATCAAAAATATGTATGGAAATATTTAAAATTCATTATTTTGTTGGACTTGCTTTCATTTTTTATGTCTCAAATTTTTTTATCCAAATGGTGCCACAGGTGTTCAATTGGATTAAGATCTTGAGATTGAGTTGACCATTCAAACACTTTTATTGATGTTTTCTGACAAACTATTGCTTAACACTCCATGCAACTTGCTTAAGGCCATGAAGGAAAAAAAATTGTCATTTTATTCAATTGTTGAGCATTTGAGAATTGGATTGAGGGTGCCTTTTTAGATATATTAGTCCATTTTTCCAATATAAAAGCTAGCTTTCCAACACCAAAAGCAGCCACAAAGTAATATCATTTAACCACCTTCTTTTTAAGCCGCTGGTGTTTAGTTGTTTGTCTTAAGCATTATACAATGCATTACAGACTCAACATTTTTAAAAAAATGTTTCTATTTTATTTACATGATTTTTAACATAATTTAACAACTTGACTTAATGATCTCACAGTTCAAGGGTTTTTTTCTGTTTTTAGAGCACTTTAAATAGTTTGTGTTAGCAATTAAGTATCAAGATATCCTCTGACATTTGATGTTTTATAAAGTTTGTAGTAGTGCAATACAACAATTGAACAGTTGTCAATATGTCAACAAACTAGTGGAAAACTAATAGCAAGACATTATAAATTGAAAGCTGACAGAATACTTCTTTTTGCATCAAATTAGCATATAACAAATGTTTTTGCATCAAATTATAACAAATGTTGTGATGATTAAAACAGTAATTATATTTGCTAACTGATGTATTTTAAAGAAAATATTTAAACCCTCATATTAAATATATTTATAAAGAAAAAAAAAGAAAGAAAGAAAATATTTATAAATATGGATAAAACTTGGATCCAATGCCATGAACCTAAATTAGGACCCTAATTTCAATTTAGGATTATGGTATTTTTCCTTCTGCAAATTCTTGCATTGAGATAAACCAAATGCAAAGATATTTGGTTTATCCCAATGCAAGGATTTGGAGAAAGAAATGATTGGTATTTTGAACTTTCAAAAACTAACTTTTACAATTGAAATATTTTGAAAGTTATTTAATTCTATTTTGAAACAAAGAACTTTTAGAAATACTTGTTGAAATGTATAACACCTTTCAGAAATTTATGTTTTTTTTTAAATTTATCAGAAGAGTTGCATTTTTCACCAAAGCGTCTATTATTTTTTCTACTTTTTTATTTTTACTTTCTCCAAAGTTTTTATTATAATCTAATTTTTCTGGAACTTTTTTCAAAAGTCTTTTTCTTCAATCATTATTTAAAGGTCATTTCAGTTGATTCAGCATGTCTAGACAACCTTGAAGCTTGCTTTTTTTTTCATCTTCATATTGAAGACAAAATTAACCTCAATTGTAAAAAAGAGCATGAGTATAATTAAGCTAGAAGAATTTATTTTATATTTATTTTAAAAAAATTCATACTTTCAGAATTATTTAGATTTTCCAGTATTAGTTTATTTTGGTTGAAATAACTTAAAGGGTTTATCAAATGTCAATAACTTTTTTATTATTATCTATTAGTTTAATTTACTGAAAAATTAATTAAAAAAAAAAAAAAGAAAACTTGTCCACCCACCAAAGTTCAGCTGTTGCTCAAAATTACTTCAAAATCTACTTCTTACAGACATCTTTACAAAGTTCCAGGAGACAATCCAACTGAAATATGATATCATTTTAAATATTTATTACTCTATATGATTTTTACAGATGACTTCTTTTCAGCACTTTTGAAATTCATGATCTATGGAGTAATCAACAGTTGGAACAAATATTTGAAACAAAATTTTCCTTTGCTCTACATGAATCTACAAGAAGAGCTCAACAAAATCCTCAATAAAGATTTGCAACTTGTTAATTGGGTAGGAATAAAAACTGACATTTAAGAACTCGGACCATAACTTTAAGAACTCTAACCATTAGATTTCTGCCACTTTGTGCTACATTTTAAAACAGTTTGAACTGAAATCTTTTTTCTTTTTTTTTTTTTTTTTGAAAAACTTACCAAATATTGTTAAAATCTATTCAAATTTATTATAGCATAACTAATTGGAAATTATGAAAAGGGACTGGATTTCCATTATGAACAAAGATATATGGTTTGGATTATTTTACTTAATAGGCTCTTATACAATTTACTGGTACTTTTAACTTATTGAAGTCAATTTGTAGGTTGAGAAAACCATCTTTTTATTGAGAGAAAATCATTTACGTGGATTGATTTCTTAAAAAGCAACTTTTGATGGTTTTATATTTTTGGCTATATATATATATATATATATATATATATATATATATATATATATATATATATATATATATATATATATATATATATATATATATATATATATATATATATATATATATATATATATATTTACAGTCAGTACAAAAGGTAGTATCTCACAAACCTTGTGACAGGCAGCAGCCTGGATCTGATAACTAAAGATATTCTACAATTTATGTTACAGAACTATTCAGATTGAGCGGAAATCTCACTCAAGGAGATCGTTGATGTTGAAAAGGTGGATATTGAAAAGAAAAAAAATATATAAACTACTCCACCAGAACTTCATAAAAATTGCTAAAAAAATTTGTAATGCATCGTCAACCATCAAACTATATATAATTTGATGGTTATGTATTTGATATTTGATATACTTTGATGCTTTTGTATTTCTCAAGAATCAACATTTCTTAAAAAGTTTTTTGAATTTAACATTATTGAAAAATGTTAATTGTACAAAAAAATATAACAAACGCAATATGAATGATCAGAAATTCCTATATTTTATTCTGACAATTCTAAAAATCCAATTGTCAAGCCTTATGAAATAGGGATGTTCACATCAGACTAAAGCTGAATATTAGCTCTAAAGCAAACAAAGAGAGAATGATTGTTAAAAACGTTTATGGCTAGGCTTTCTGGATATTAAAAAGTCATTTTTTTGATTGATTATGTCTTGAGAAATGTAAACTAGAAATTCAGAATAATACACAAGGATTTTAGATGAGCTGTATGCAGTGATAAGTGAAAAAAGTTCTAGTTTACAAAGGAAAAAAAATTTATAATCAAAACGATGCAAAATTTCACAAAAACGCCTTCACAATGTTAAAATACAACAAATTAAAGTAACTTTTTCACTGTATTTGCAAATAATATTTTTTCAGAGATCTCAAACTAATATTTTGTAGAAAACATATGTATTTTGAAGAACTTTTGTAATAGCAATACACAAATGGAATAGAATTATGAGAAAAGCAGATTTATTAGGAGATTTTATTGAACAAAAATAATTGAAATAAAAAATTTACAAAACCAATAACCATCAGCTTAAAAGATATATTTACAAAGATTTATATTCAAAAATTGCATTGTTTATGCATAGTTTAGCCCAAAATAACTTCTGATCACTGATCAATTATCATCAATAATAATCCTTTTCAGTCCACTTGATGGCTTTTTAACACTAGAAGCCCCAGGTTTTTTATATGCCTATAAACCCTAAAGTAGATTGATCAATCCAGCTTAGTCGCAACTTAACACACATCTCTTAATGTGTTATGTAGCTTATTCTTTTTTCAGTAAATAGTATCAAAATAAGTTAAAATAGATCAATTTTTCAACATTAATATTTTGGCTTTGGCAAAGTGGCAAAGTCGTGTTTGGATCAAATGATCCACCTTAGGGCTTCTAGTGGTAAAGAAGATTAACCATGGGGATGAAGTTGCTTTAGACTTTTGATCTTAAACCTAACCTTTTATCTTGTAAATCTTTACTTGAATTATTATTTTGTAAAATCTTATTTTTATTAAGACATAGCATGCTTTTCCCAAAATTTTCATTATTTTGTTCCGCTACTGACTGTTTTTTGTTGTCTTTAAAATGATTTTTATCTATATTTTGTACAAGTTGTAAACAGCGCACTGTTAATACAATTAGTAATTACTGGCATGCTATTTATAAGATACTAATAGCATGCATACAGTTTAAATTATGGACACTTAAGTATAAGCATTAATAAGTTTAGGTAGGTGCTTTTCCCGGTGCCAGAAGATTACTACTTTACTAAATACTTAATTATTATGGTTTATAAAGTAACTTTTTTGAAATATAGTATGTGTTAAGTTTCTGTAACTTTCAAGGATCAAAAGAGCATTTTCTGCTATAAGATATATTTCAAAATATAAGATATATTTCAAAATATAAGATATATTTCAAAATATAAGATATATTTCAAAATATAAGATATATTTCAAAATATAAGATATATTTCAAAATATAAGATATATTTCAAAATATAAGATATATTTCAAAATATAAGATATATTTCAAAATATAAGATATATTTCAAAATATAAGATATATTTCAAAATATAAGATATATTTCAAAATATAAGATATATTTCAAAATATAAGATATATTTCAAAATATAAGATATATTTCAAAATATAAGATATATTTCAAAATATAAGATATATTTCAAAATATAAGATATATTTCAAAATATAAGATATATTTCAAAATATAAGATATATTTCAAAATATAAGATATATTTCAAAATATAAGATATATTTCAAAATAGAAAAAGCTAGATGCAATTGAGTAGTTTAAAAGTATTCCAGCAAAACTATCTTATGAGGCAAGATGTTTTCAAAAATTTAAAAAATTGAGGTGATATCACCATTTTACCATAAAAAAAAAAAAAAAAGTCTTAAATTCTAAACTTCAGTTTGTTTTTATTAAGATGGGAGTTGAGAAGTTTTGCTGCCTTTTCAACTCCCGCCTTTTAGTTTTGAATGCATTAGTCCAAAATTTAAAAAGTTTTCTTAAAATTTTAAAGTATTTTCTGCTATAAGATATATTTCAAAATATAAGATATATTTCAAAATATAAGATATATTTCAAAATATAAGATATATTTCAAAATATAAGATATATTTCAAAATATAAGATATATTTCAAAATAGAAAAAGCTAGATGCAATTGAGTAGTTTAAAAGTATTCCAGCAAAACTATCTTATGAGGCAAGATGTTTTACCATTAATACACTTGTCTTCAACCTTCATAGTTTTTTTACTTTATTTTGATATGAAGAGAGGGTTACAACTTATGAAAATTTTTTACCTACCACACTTTGAGAAATTTGCTGTAACTCATTTTTTTGGAATTTAACACAACCCAGATACTGACATAGAGTTAAAAACTTGCCTTTTTTCAAACAGATACTTCATTGGAGTAGTGAGGCATGACAGACTCAACACAGAACACTTGTAATACAGTGAGTTATCATTAACAAGAACAGTTAAAACCATTTGATAATGAAATTCAGTTATTAAGAAACTATATTTCTAGGTTTTAAAAATGGTTTTTACTTTTCAAATTTTGAAAGTGATATAAAGGGTAAGTAATTTTATACATACATACATACATACATACATACATACATACATACATACATACATACATACATACATACATACATACATACATACATACATACATATATGTAAAATAATCACTTTAAATTAAAACTAACACACCATTTTTCAATGCAAAAATATTACCTGAGTCACATGTAGGTTTCCAGGATAACTTTATGTAATGTTGATATGCAAACAAATCCTCTGGATTAGTTTGTGCAACCTCAGAAGATGTTATATACCTCCACCACTGTGAACAGTCTTCCTGAGTGTCAAAAGTAACTCTGAAATAACATAAACATCATTATCAATCACCATCATCAATCATCGTCATCATCGTCCTAATGGCCATTGTCATCATCAATCATCATTGTCAATTATCAGCATCCTCCTCCTCCTCCTCCTCCTCCTCCTCCTCCTCCTCCTCCTCCTCTTCATCATCATCATCATCATCATCATCATCATCATCATCATCATCATCATCATCATCATCATCATCATCATCATCATCATCATCATCATCATCATCATCATCATCATCATCATCATCATCATCATCATCATCAACAACAACAACAACAACAACAACAACAACAACAACTCACCGTATGATTTTTCCATCTTTGCAATTAATATATAATGCAAGCAATTCCCTCATCTCAACATATTCAACACAACAAACTGGAACCTAAAAAAAGTATTAGTATCTCAATACTAAATACTAAAAGTAAATACAACTTTTATCATAGTTGAGTAGCATTCAAAGTATTATTGCTTAGAAAGCAAACAAATTAGTAAATATATAACCAAATATAACAATGTAACATTTTAAAAATATGTTCATATTGTACAAAAATATATACTATTTTATGATTAAAAATATACAATATTTTAATTTATCCATGTATTATATTTACTTTTTATTTATCAATTTACATTAAGTGTATTTAAGTTAAGTTTATAAGTGTCTTTTTATCACTATAATGATAAAAAAGTCTAAAGAAATTAGTTGCTCACACTTAGCTGTCATTTTGCCACACTTGATACCTGGCAGATATTTGTGACCATCACACTAGCACTAGGGGTCTTTTCACACATTATATGACAGAAGGTGTGGTTTAAGTATAGATTACAAAACCCCAGACTCTTTTGGTCCAGGAAAAGGAACATTTTACATTCAATCTTTTTTTATTGTACATTCAGTCTGTATTTATGTATTGAGGATTATCATGTAACTTTGAACAGGATAGGTAGAGCATTTACTTTTTTTTGCAATTATGTTTGTTTTGCTTAATTGAGAGTGAGCTTTAGGAAAGTAATAGCATAAGTTTAAAAAAAAGAGTGAGAAATAATCTTTTTGGGCAAGGCTCATATTGATGTAAAAATATGGTTATTTTTCATAAATAATAATTTCTCACTAACCATATCTATTAATGCTCAACTGTTTAGATTGCTTAGTACATACAAGCACATCAATTTCAAATGCACATGATTATTTTAATTGCAAAATAAATTCCTTTTTTGTGTGTGGAAAATGGAACTTATCTTCAAAGAAGTTAAAATAAAAATTTGTAAAATATATTTTTAAATGTTTACTATGTGCAAAAACCCTTAAAGTATGGGGAGCCTCTCAATGTGGCATTAAGGGATATAAAAAGGTTCCCCAGAAAATTTTTAGAAAAATCAAATGAAATTAAATATGATAGCAAAAGAAACCTTTTAACAGCTGGAACCAAAACTTGGTAACAACTATTTAACAAAACTGAACAAAAGTTAAACTTTTAAATTTCACTAAAATAAAAAGCAAATACAGGGAAAAAATCTTACATTAGAGAAACATTGGTTGTAGCACACAAACAATCTATAATTGGTGAGGATAATATAATTTTCTTTGCTCAAATGGTGCTCTTTGACAACTTCAGCTGTCAGCAGTGGAAATGGAACATGACATTCTAAATTAAAAATATAAATAGAACAAAATCATTCCAAATGACGCTCTTTGACAACTTCAGTTGTCAGTAGCGGAAGTGGAACATAACATTCTAAATTAAAAATATAAATAAAACAAAACCATCCCCATTTCATTGAACAAAACCCCAAATGTTAATTAAACAATATTTGGATAATTGTATTTAGTTGATAAATTTTTTAAAATTCTGAAATTATAGACTACTTTTAAAAAATATATTGAAACTTTTCATCTTTTAGTATCTTTTTGTTGAAGCGTAAAGATTAGGTCTTATTTGTCATATTTTCTGTTATTTATTTGGAGAGAATTATTTATATAAATATATATTTTTTTCAAATAAAAGGTCAATTTTTGAAGGGCTTTAAAAAATTGGAAAACATGAAAATTTGAGTAACAAACTCTTTACAGTTCTTGAGATATTCACATTTCAATTTTTGCTAATTTATACTGACTCAGCACTTTTTAAATTTTTTTTTTTTTTTTTTTTTTTTGGATTACCCACTACATTAAATAGCAATATTGAATGAACCAAATGAGGTATCAACCTGAAATCTGGCACCTAGACAGTCTTTCACACAGAGAATTCAAATCTCACCCCCTAAACTTTCTGTAGAACATAAACATGTAAGTTTATTTAAAACTTTTTTTATCAAATAAAATAAAAACACAAAGAAAAGCTTTAAATAAAAGGTTGTGTTAAGAAGAGACATCAAGTGCATCAAGTGCAATCAAGTGCATCAAGTGTTTTTATGTTTTAAAAATGATGTGTTCATACCTTTGATGCAAATGTTCAAAAATTTAAAAAATTGAGGTGATATCACCATTTTACCATAAAAAAAAAAAAAAAAAGTCTTAAATTCTAAACTTCAGTTTGTTTTTATTAAGATGGGAGTTGAGAAGTTTTGCTGCCTTTTCAACTCCCGCCTTTTAGTTTTGAATGCATTAGTCCAAAATTTAAAAAGTTTTCTTAAAATTTTAAAGATGGTTGAACTATCTACATATTACCAAAGTGAATCAAATACAGAACTTCTACATGTTTCAGTAGAAAATGGCAATTTCATTCCTCCTTCTCAATAATATGAACTTGATGGCTGTTTTTACATTTGACACATCCTATTGCTGCACTTGCTAATTGTATAAGATACTCTCTTTTGAATCAGAAGTATTTCGTATATAAAGTTTCTACAAAAATGTTTTTTTGAATTATTACAAAAGTGGTAAAAACTGTTGGTTTGTAATTTAGATTACTCTAACCATCTAAAGACAATTTTTCCAACAACCAATTAAGGTTTTCAATTTCTTCCAGTGCAGCCAGAAGCATTTTAATATATTTTTTAAGTCAATTGTGCTCAATAGTTCTTAAGCTAGCATTTATACTATATATGAATATAACAAGTTGTAGGTCAATGAAATCTTTGTTTTTGTAGCTTGTTCTTGTAAATGTATGTATGTATATGTGTGTGTGTGTGTGTGTGTGTGTGTGTGTGTGTGTGTGTGTGTGTGTGTGTGTGTGTGTGTGTGTGTGTGTGTGTGTGTATATATATATATAATATTGCTGATTTTAAATTTCAGGTTTTATAAACTGTAATAATATCGAATTAAAAGAAGTACAGGATCTGGAGAGGAATAACTTGTTATAGATTGAATTTAGTTATGTTATAGATTGTTTTGTGATCGTTTTATCAGTCATTTTTTTCAATGAAAGAATTGTAAAAGTGAGAAAAGACAAACTAAAAATTAAGAACTAAATGATTTTTTGCCACCATACCTAAAACTTAAGATTAGGATTGTGGTCTTTAGTTTTTTCTCTGTCAAAAAATTAAAATCAGTAACCAAAATAAGGTTTTGATAAATCATAAAAAAAAATTAAATGAGATTAAATGAGGAAAGAAGAAAAACTATGTTCTTTAATGCATAGCCATGATTCCTCTCTAGCACGCTCCTTATTGATAGTATTTTATACTACTTATATTCTAGAGTATTTTTCTATTTTAACTATAAAGTTCAATTTGTATTATATTACTTTTAGAACATCCATAAAACTAACTTTTAAAAGTTTTTTTTTTTAAAAAAAGTCAATTCTTTTAAATACTAAATTAAGCTTTTAATGAAAATTGTAAATGTGATGTCATGGTAACAGTATTTCCAATTTAGATAAACCAATGGTTCTAGTTATGGTTAAAGCCATTTGCATTTGAACATTTAATTTGATCAAATACCAATTTAGCTATTAGATATTGCTGTGAACATTTATTTTTCATGTATGAAAAACAAAACTGAGTAAAGCAATTTCTACTTAAAATTCTTAGAATAAAGACTTACCATAAAAGCAAATTCAAGAATATCAATTTATTTTGAATTTAACAAAGGATTATGTTTTACTCTGTGGCTCATTGACAATAGTAAATTATTTTGAGCATAATAATTAAAAATAATGATAATAAAGGCACTTAGAAAAAAGTTAGGACCTGTGACAGGTAATCAGAGTATAAAAATTCTTAAACTTAAATTGAAAGTAAAATATACTTTCACTTTCAATATCAAAGATTAGTAACTTTTAAACATGATTCAGTGTGTGTATCTTATCTTTTTGTCAAAGCAAGTTGTGCTAACTCAGAGTTTATTTTACATTTTGGGCAAAAATGAAAAAATGATAATATACTTATAATTAAATTTTTTAAAAATAAATATCAAAAAACTAAACTGTCATATTTGTAATCTATATAAGTTATTTATGTATGTAAATGTTTACTTTTTGTTCACTTGTGTTTGTGTGTTTGTTTACCTTTTTTTACTGAAACATTTCCAGTTTGTAGAGTGAAACCATTTCTAAGAAACTCAGGATAAGCCAACTCTTTTTGACTAGTTGGTTCAAGACAATTATTACTTGAGAAAGCAACTAACTCATTTTGATTGGAAATGGAGGTCATATCAAATTCTTAAAAATCTGCAGTCACCTAAACACAAGAGAAAATCTCACTTGTAAAACTTTCTTTAAAAAGTAATACTATGAGAAATTTTATTAAAAAGTAAATTTCAAGATGTAACAAATCTTTTTAATGTCTCATTTTTTACAATTTGAAAACTGTATACAAAAAAAAAAAATCTTTAAAATTACTTAAAACTTTAAAACAACCAACCAAAAAGTTTCCTGTTATGTACAAAAACAAACATTTAAATGTTGTGCTCAAACAAATAACACACAAATATGGAAAGAACAAATATGGAAAGAACAAATATGGAAAGAGCAATCGTATCAGTTTTCAAGCTGCTTTGATTCCACAAAATATATTGAAACTAGACTGTTTACTAAAATAGTTTAAAGAATTCTTTGAACTTACATTAGTGTAAATTTAACTTGTGTTATCACATCATATTTTTTTTACAGCCTATGCTTTCTTCTCAAGAATAAAACAAGTCATCAAAATATTTTGTATGCAGTTTTTAAAATTAACAAATTCAATCTTTTTATTTATTCTTAACATTTAATGATTTTTGTTGACCAATAGAAAACTAAAATGGTAATAAATTTTATAGCTTTAATTTTATTCATAAAAAAATCCATCTTTGCTATCATAATTTAATACCATCATTGGCAATCATTATCAACCTCACTACCATAATTATCAAACAGCTCAGAACTTTCTTTTTAATTTACAGAAAATGCTTCTATCAATTTGAGGTATTGAGGTTTTGCAACTAGCACTAAGCTTAATTTATAAAATAATTTAGATTTTTTTAAAAAATAAAACTTTTTAGACTGAAACTGAAAAGTGAAAACCATAAAAATTATAAACTTATAATATGTAAAAAAAAAAAAAATTATAAAACTTATAAATCTAAAAACTAAAATATTATAATAAATATTAAAACTAAAATATAAATGATGATTTCGAAATATTTCCTAAAAGTCTTTTAAATCAATGATTTATATTATATGATCTTTTGCATCACCCTTAAAGTTTATCAAAAAATGGAAAATTTAATATATTAGAATAAGTAGCAACCATACCTTTACTTCTTATCATATTTTTAACATGTAGTATAACACTAGAAAAAGTAAACTTACCCTAAATTTTTTAACAATTAAAATTATCCATAAGCTATTCAACAACAACAAAAAAAGCACTTTTACAGCCTTAAAGTACTTATATTAATGATATTTTTGGGAGAAATTTACATTAATTCTATTACAATTGCTGTTTGTAAACAGCAAAAAAAAAAACTGCAACCATAGCTATGTAAATATACCTATAACTACTTTTCTTTGCTTTTGGTATCACAATTTTTAAGACAGGAATTTTAAATCATTTTCTACTTTTCTTCATGGTGTTGATAATTATAAATTACAGCAAAGATGGACACCTACATGACTTGATTTTGTAAAATTTATTTTGTTGCTTATTAACAAACTGTAAACAAGGCAATAGATTGTTTAGTGTTTACATACACACCAAGCCTAATATTTTATTAATGTATGTATTAGATAAGTATAAAAATGCCAAGTACCCTGGAAATCGATACCACTACTGCTCTATCGAAAGCATTTATAGAAGACATGCTATAATCAAATTCTTACGTTGAAATGACCATTAAAATACAGCGCAACTTCTCAATGATGCGCATACATATCACTAGTCCAGTTTTGAAATGCAAGATTTCATTATTATTATAAGAGACGTACAAAATAAGCCAGTCGCAGGTTACTCGGCTTTACATCAATTAAAACAATTTCACCCTATTTTAATTTACAGACTACACTTTTTTAAAAATAATTAGTTTGATAAACTTATAGATATTATTTTTTGCAATAATAGTAATAAAACTTTAAATATTATATTTAAAAAAGTTAAAAAAATTGTTTAGAAGTTAATAAAAATTTTTAAATGAGTAGCTTAAACAAAGTAAGTAAATTTAAATTTACTTTGAGACAATTTAAAATGGTTTACTCCGATTATGTGAGGTCACGTGTACAAACAAATCGTCTGACGAATGTCTGCGTAATTTTACGGGGTAATTGCCTGTTTGGTTAAGAAATCAAATATTTTTTCAAAAAAAAACAACTGGTTTTTCACATAAAATGATTGTAGTAAATATTTTTTAGATACTGCTGAAAGAACCTCGAGGCATTCCTATGTGTTTTGTTTTTTTTACAAAAGAGGTTTTATAAATCTGCCAAAGTGAGTTTTTATTGTTAAAAGCAGAATCATTTGATTTTATTGTGAGTTTTGATTACCAAATTTTAAGCCGACTATAGAACAAATGGACCATATATTTGTTTATACTGCACCATTCAAAGTTACAAAAGAATTACAAGTCACATTTATAGCTTCATTGCCGCCGATTTGCCACCGCTGTTTCGTCACCAGGATGTTTTTATCAATTGCTTTTTGTTATTTTTTATATTACTCTTATGAATCTAGGCATTTCAATTATTCACATTTGACATTGGACAGATTAAATGTATTCAGAATTCTGTAGAGTCATAAGTGATTTTTGAGTAATTTTTTAATTTTTCTTACATACTTAAAAACTCCAATGGATCTTTATTGAGGATATTTATATTATCTGCAGTTATCTTGAAGTTTTTTCATATGGTTATCCTAAAATCTCGGTTAGATAAATTAAACAGTCATAATCCAAATAAAATCCAGATAAAAAGTCCATCTTCTCTGTTTTTATCAAAAAACGTTTTGACAAAAAAAACTGAAGACTGCAGCTTACAACAAATTAAACGTGCTCGTCGGATTACTTTAAAATTTATCAGATAGCAACAGTCGGACTTACAATCCGAAAACTAATACACAAAGATTTATCATATTGCATATTTGAAATAAAATTCTGGGAAAAGTTGAGAATTTTTTAATTTCAAAGATGCAGCATCTGATCTTGAGTAGTTGGAAATTCAGTGAAATGAATTTAGAGACGATTTCAGCCGAGAAGCCAATTCGGATACAGAAAGATGCGAACGTTTAAAGAGATGGTACGAGATGAAAAATACATCAGGAAAAGAAAATTATCGTCAAATAAAAAAGATTTTTTGATCCTTGATTCTTTCCAAATGATTCTTTCTAACAAGAGTAAACTTCACGCGAAATAAAAACCAGAACTCAAGATTTCATTTCTTTTCCTGAACACTAAAACAAAAAGCAAATAACAAAACAAACACAGGTGCTTCTATTACATCAGTATGGGTGACAGAATTGATAATATCTAAAGCAAATTGTCCAGGCATTCCAACATTGGATTATAATTGATAAATTTTTGACAACCTTATAAGCAATTACTCAAAATTTAATTTTAGTTTCCCATGATTTATCTCCTTTTAAAGTCATTTACTTATACGTTTTGTTTTAAAGTCATTTATCTGTCGTCTATTTTCAAGTTTTCTACGTCTCCTTTTAAAGTCATTTATTTATCGTCTACGTCCTTTAAAAGTCGTTTATTTTCGTCTACGAAATGTTTCACCGACAATAACAGAATCAAAGTTGATAATTTAGTTCATTCTGGAGATACAAAATTTATTAATTTTGTTTAATTAAATTAAACTTCAATCGTAATTTTTTGTAGAAATGTTAAAAATAAAAACTCTTTGAATATGTTCAATTTATCGTAAAGAAAAAAGTTATTCAAATTTATCGGCGTTTACTTGGCGTTGCGCTGGTTGTTACGAAATATGACTATTACGAAATATGATTATTACGAAATATATAATACGTAATTAAAAAAATTGATCGTTGAGCCAGTGCCAGGCTTTTGAGCGCCTTGGGAAATTTTAAACAGGAAGCCCCTCGAGCGGAGAGATTCCATAAGCGTATATTTTGGGTTCTAAATATTTTTTTTCTGTAAATCTTATAAAATGAGCTAGTTATCTTATCTACCAACTTATTTTACAGCTATTAGAACAAAGTTTATAGCATAAATAAATGTAAAATTGTTTCACGCTTGTGATATTTGTTTATAATCCATAAATAGACTTCCAATAGTGCTACGAAATTTCAGACCTCTTCCAGCTAAATAAACGAATTAATTGCACTTATTCTCTTTAAGATTACAGTCCAATATTTAATCTCTTATCTGGTTAATCATATAATCAACGATGAAAAGATTTTTTTCTTTACCAAATCGATCACAAATTTCATGTTAAGTTTTTATCAGCTTTTTAGTTAAAAAAATCCATCTTTCACAAGGACATGAGCATTTGAAAACATTTTTCAAACGTAGCAAAACACGCATCCAAAACATCGACCATTTTCAATCTCACTTCTCAATATTTTTGAACTCTTTTTGAAAATATTTAGCCAATTAATAGCTGTTCTGGCTTTTGAAGTTTTATTTTATAAACTTGAAGTTAGAACTATTATTTGGTTTTCACGATCCGTAACACTTCTAACTTCACGAATTTCAGTTGAAGTGTCAATGCAGTTTAGCCCAATTTTTTGATGTTTAGCTGCCATTTGCCTCTTTCTTCCTTCAATCCTTCAATCTCTTTAAAAAGCCTCTTCTTCATATTTTCTTTTCATAATGAAACAATTCACATCAAACACAAAATGCTGCACTTGCACAGTTTTCCGACTGATCAAATAGCGAGCATAAAGAGCGATCTGCATTCTTTTAATACCAAAACACAAACTTTTTACTGCAGTACAACCAATCGATCGGTTTTAATGTAGGAGAACACAATCGAAATCTTGCTTTGACGTGTTTATTGCGCTCGTCCACAAAATAAACCTTTAAGCAAAACTTTTTAATTTGCACTCTTTCCTGAGCACTTGTTAACAATAGTTTTTCATCAGACTCAATTTTTTTTTGGTCTCAGATTCAGTTTTTTGCGCTGATTTTAAATACCTGCTCAGCTTTTTTGTAGCACGTCTAGTTTTTGAGATGACTTTCATTATTTCTTAAGATTAATAGCAATTAATAAAACTATTCTTCATGTCAGATTTGACTAAACTGTATTTATCACTATGGCAAGAAAATGCTCTAATTAGCCCGACATATTTTGTTATATATGCGGCTATTTTACCTTGCCTGATTAAAGATGTAAAAATTACTTGGCACTTCTCTGCATGAGTTGATGGCAGGATCGGATGCTACCAAAAGCATACTAATAGAATCTATATTTGTGAAAATGTTATTTTTTTCAAGTATAGACTTACAAGAATTACCCGATTAAAAGTATGCATGTTTAACAACTTCCGAACTACAAGAACCTTGTGCATAGTAACAGGCATATAATACCACGGATATAGATTTAGAAAAAGACTTGGTTTCAGAAAAAAGTTTTTCAAGATCGATAAAATTAAACATAGCCGGTGGAGAGTATTCTTAACAAAGTAATAAAACTTTTAAATGAGATTAACGTGCAATGCCGTAATCTTACCACTTGAACCGCGGCTTCAAAAGAATTTGCGAGCTGCGTTCCAATCCAATGATATATTAAAAATAACTAGATGTCTAACTTCCGCGTATTTTTTTAAGCAAAAATCGGCCATTATGGGGGGGGGGGGCAAATTTAACAAATCAAAAGCTTCGTATTTGTTTTGTTTTGATAAATAGCGTAAAGATTTTGCCCCCCCATAATGGCCGATTTTTGCTTCACTTTTTCTTATGCCGATTTACGCCAGTTAGACATCTAGTTATTCTTAATATATCATTGTTCCAATCATTTTTATTTCCAGGTTTATAAGCCAGGTTTTGGTCTGTTTTTGTAAGAAGTCCTAGATGGCTTTTAAACTTTTGTTTGATTTCGTTCGAGCGTTGTTGCACACTAGATTTATCTTCATCGCTTCTAACTTGCCATTTTCTTATATACAGACGATAGCTAATGCGTAACAAGCATTCAAAAAAAAAAAAAGAATCAAAGTATGCAAAGTAGACAAGCCAAAACCGTAGTATTCTTTTTTAACAACTAAGTCTTTTGAATTCACTATTTGTTATTTTGGGAGCACCAGATGTGTAATAATTTTTTTGAGAAGTTGTGTCAGTCAGAGCATTGCATACTTTTGGATCTATCGTTGAAAACGTAAGGTCGTGTTTAATAATAATTTGAGATTCACCGACTCTTTCAGGTGTTAGAATAAATTAAGATGCTTCTTTTAAAACATTTTTAGTTTCTGCTGGAGTAAAATCATTTGTTTCTTTTGAAGAAATAAATTTGATTTGTTAGCAGATTTTGCCAAACAAAGTTTTAGTAGTCACTTAATCTCAATGGAAAAAATGAAAATGCAAACAGGAACTCATCAATACTATCGGTGTTAGTAAATATCTGTTTATAAGTGCTGTAGCCAGAGCTTCTATCACATTCCCATTAGCTAATAATTGTGAATGACGTAGGAAAGGGGACAACCTTTTAGGAATGTGCTTTTAACTAAACGTCCAGTAGTTCATCTAGTCTAGTCTATTCTAGCCTTGAAGTGTAATTTCGGTACGTTTTACTGTAATAGAAATATGCTCAAGGGTAACAGTCTTTTCGATTTACATAAAAAAATATAAAATGGAAACACTTGATGTCCCGCCTTTAATGAATACTTCCGCGTTTGTTTATAAGAATGCCTAACTTATATAGAGCTGACGTAATAAACTAATGCCTCGTCACTATTCAACTGCCAGCCACCACAAATAACAACTCTTGATTCAATTTTTTTGTGTTGATTCGTACCTTTTTCTAATTAAAGTAGTTAGCTTTCTACAATGATATATTATATATATCAGATGTCAAATTAGCAGGATTTTATTGGACAAAAAGTAAAGCCGCTTTTTTTTGTTTACAAATTTAATCCGCCATTTTAATAAGGGCAAGAGCTATATCCGACGTGCGAAATAAAAGTAAAAATGAATGTTGAGAGCATCTAAATTTCTCAATAAATTAAAGATACTTCGAAAACTCATTTTAATAATGACGTAAATAAGTAAAAAATGATTGCCGCAAAGAACCGAGTGTTTTAATGTAGTAAACTTCTCACATTTTAATGCGATTGTCCACTTTTTCCGAAATTCCTAGTTAAGAACTGGAAATCTGTGAAAAAATCTCACTTCCTTTCATGTATCCATCAGAACAACCATACGCAGCTCATGAATTCACAATTTAATGTTAACTTTTAAAATGTCATATAAGCAGAGAAGCTTTTTGCCCGAATTAGAAATGGCTTCCACGGCTTCACTTTTCGGATCGAAGTTAGACATCTAGTATATATAATATATCATTGGGTTTCTGCAACCCAACAAGCGATTCACTACTTCAACAGCTGTGGTCAGCTCAGTGACACTTTGCGATTTCACTAAGTCTTCAACCCTACGTTATTTTGTTTAAACGGATGAGTTTTTAAAGTTCTTTTTAGGCCGTCTTTAAGGTCGACTTCTTTCATATGACGAGAAAGAACAGGGCTGATATATACCAATTTCAAATTCTTTATCTGCGCCCTCTAACTAACATTTATTCGCATTTAAAATACGCAAAACCATCATATAGGTTGCAGACATTTTTATGGAAAATTTTAATGAAATACATGGAGTTTTTCACTGCAGTGACCTTTCTGAATCTCGAGTAACATCAGTGACAATTTTTGCAAAATAAAATCCGATAAACGAGAACTTCTTTCTTCTTGCTTATGTTCCCGCCATTATTCAAATGACTACATTTTTGAAAAAGAAAACACGCGATTACTAAAAATTGTGAATTGAAATGATAAAAATTATATAGAATTGTACAGCTAAGGACTTTCGCTACACAATATCAAAAAACAGACTTGAATAAATATGAATACAGAAAAAAGCCTACGTTGAAAAATTAAAAATGAAAAAAATAATTACAACTTTTATGTAGTTTTTTTAAAACATCCATCGTAAATTGTTAACAAGTTTAAAAAATTAAACTTGTTAATAAATAAAATGGTTAATAAATTAAAAAGCGCTTAACCTCTAAAGTAAAGTTCATCGCTGCAACAAAGTACTTACCTTCTAAAGTAAAATTCATCACTGCAACAAAGTACTCACCTTCTAAAGTAAAATCCGTCACAGCAGCACAATGATTCTTTTTTTAAAATTTTTGAATGGTCTTAAAAGCTCTGTAAAGTACCAACTAAAAACCATTCTTAAATGAAATTACATTTTAATGTCACTTTAAATGCTTATGACTCATCGCACTGAAATGTTTGTCATAATTAACACTTCCAGTTATTACCAACGAGGGATTGTTATTGTAAAAATATCATCAATAAGCTAATTCTTTGAACTGACCTTTATCCACCAAGTTTTTATGGAGCGATTCACTGTGCAGGGTTTCCGATAAACAGTATAGATAATGTCGAAGATGAGACGGAGATGGATTCTTGAGACGTGCATCAACATACCAATCCTGACTATTCACCTGATGTCGAAAAAAATCAAAAAAGTTCACCGAAAAAGAATTAAATGATTTAGCCCAAGAGAAGGTAAAAGTAAATCTTTTGGGTTCATTAGCTGCAGTTTACAACCATATCAACAAACTGTTTAAAAATTTTTCGCAGTCGTATAAACCTTCTGAATGGCGTTTGATCATTGATTCGTAAAAGTGCAGATGGAAAGCTGTGTTATTGCATAACGGCAAACAAAAGCCATGTTTAACAATCTTTCGTTTCGTTTATTTGAATGAGATACACGAAAACATAAAAACTCCTCTTGAGGTAATCGATTACAAAACCCATCAATGGAATATCTGTGGTGAACTAAAAGTCATCGTTATACTGATGGGCATACAAACGAGCTTGATAAAATTTCTTGTATTTGAAAGACAGTTGCACTGTAACAGAGTATCACGTGAAACGAGATCGGGACCAAAGAAACGAGTATGAAACGAGTAAGAAACGAGTCAGAAAGAAATAACATCAACAACATTCCCTTAATTGATCTGCAAAAGAGCTGTTTTTCACCTCTACATACTAAACTAAAAGCTTAATGAAGAACTTTGTGAAAATAATGGGAAAATCTAATTCAATATTTGGTGGGAAAGTTTCAAAAATCAGTGCAGCGAAGTTGAGAGAAAGAATTTTTGTTGGAGTTCATATTGGATTGTGCGAGATATGAGTTATAAAAAATCTCTTACATATAAAGAAAAGGAAACTTTGAAACTTTTTCACTTGGGTTTATATACAAGGCGAACAGTTTTATTAACATATTCAACTGATGGAAAATAACTATCATGAAATAAAAGCATGATGGGTAATTTCTGTTGGTAGTCCTATCGTGATAAACCAGACTAAGATTTTAAAAGAAAGTGATAACCACAGTGATTTTTAGCAAATGTTGATGCTTATGTTGAATAAAACATGTTATATGTGGACTAAAATGTTAACAGATGTTTTGATCTAAGTTACTGAAAGGGTGGAAGACACAAATTCATGCAACACAATAAACTTGATGAAGTTTACGAACGAAGAAGGGTCTATTATCTCAAATGCAATAAACCTGCACCAGACGTTGCACCCGGCAACGCCTCAATTTATTTGGCTTTACCAATAATACTAAGTTGTTTTGATTAAAATGTTCAGAAGTTTTGAACCAAAACCGATAGATTAGAAGTAATTAAAAGTACTCGAACGTATATTGTAAATTAACTTTAATTTACTAGTAAACTAGAATGTATATCGAAATCTAAAAACGTATAACGAAACTTAAACATGAAGTGAAATGACCAAATGTTTTTCGGCAATACTTTTTTTAAAGATACATAAGACAAAAATAATTTTGTTTCAAAAAGAAAAAACTTGTATATTTTACTAACAATGGAGATGTAAGAATCCAAGCGGATTTTCCCTCAGGAAAGTTCTTTCTTGTTTGCTTTTAAAAAGCTACTGTTGTTTTAGGCAATGAAACTTCAATAAATGTCGTTTAAATGTTATCTTTTGCAAATTAATTGTTAATTGGTATCGATATATTTACCGGGATATATATACAGCAATCAAAACAATTGAAAAATAATATTTATATAATAAGAATATTACAGTACTTATATATCATATTTTTTATAGTTTGACGGACACTATTTTATTCAAGACGAAACATGGGTAGGCAAGACCCCTTCCCCCGCACGCGTCTACTTGGTAGGCAAGATGATCTCTTTTCATAAATAATTTTCCGTAAAAAATAACATTTTTCTTTTCGTGTAATCATATACATTAAATATATATTTAATTTACTTTTTGTGTCAGAAATAGGATATTTATTATAATTAAATACTAACTTTTTCAAGACATTCTGTTCATTGTGTTGTTCAATTTTGTATTAAACAATGCATACATCTCCCTGGACACTGACAGTTCCTCCTCAAAAACATTAGGCATCCCAATGTGGGTGTCACAGTAATTCACGATAAACTCATAACAGCCTTTTTCTTTTTGCATATACTCCAGTTTTACTTGCTTGTCATTAGTTAAATATTTTGCATAGCAACGAGCCATGCAAAAAAAGCACATCAGCACACCTCGTACATCATCATTTTCAAATTCCTGTGGCAAATCACCAGCTTTTTTATATGTGTCAACAAACCCACTGTAATACTTAATTGACTGAAGTAACAAACTGTTAATTTTTCTGGCTGCATTTAGAGACAACTTTTTAGGATTTTCTTCAAGAATCTTCCGTTTTAAATCAGCCATTTCAGTGTAACATTCTGCAATTTCAAATGTTAGCTGACGGCAAATTTGTAAAAAGTGTTGTGGGTTAAGTTCAAGTAAAATAGGATTTAACATACCAATACGACGCTTATGCATTTTACACCTATTTTCAAAATCATCATCAAAGAGTGCTAAATGCTTATAAAACTGACTTGAATCTTGAGTTATTTCAGTGTAATCAGAAACATAACCATCTAATTTGTAAAATTCTTTAGCAGATTGGAGACAACTGTTGAAGAAACTGAATAACTTCTTGGCCTCAACATAATTACAAACTAACAAATCTGTAACTTGTTCTTCATACATTGAAACTTCCAGATCACCAAAGCATAACTTATTTACTTCTTCAGCATCATCTCTTAAGATTAAATTTTCTGTATTCTGCCTTTTACCCCCTAATAAATTTTCATGTGAAGATTTGAGCAAATTTAAAGCGTACTTTGACCAACATCGTTTTATGTCTGCTCTTGACTTAAGAATCTTTTCTTGTGCACTATCTCTTTCACTCTCTTCAGAAAATTCTATAGTATTGAATTTTACAAAGGCTTCTTTGTTAACATGCTCAGCACAAGATAGACAATATCTTGCAAAATTATATTGGTCTTTAGTGATATAATACTGAGACAAAGTTGCACAACAAAGTGACCAGTCCAGAGGATCATACTGTTTAGTATTCATCTGTCGAACTAAAGTTATGTGGCAGTACATGGCAGCTTCTTTTGGTTTACCTAAATGGCCAAGGACCTGAGCCAAGTAGTATAGAGTCAACGTGTGAAGACTTTCATAAAATGCTTTGCTTTCTAAGTAGTTGGATTTATCTTCAGAAGGTTTCCATATGTTGTGGAAATCTAAATAACTAAGATATGTTTTTTTCCCTTCTTCATAAATAGATTCTGCTTTTTTAAGGTAATCAAAGGCTTTATCATGAGATGAACGGTTTGACCAAAGTATTCCTAACTGGTTGTAAGCTGCTATTCTAAGACTACTCAATTTCAATGGACTTTCTTTATCGAAGTACTCCACACATTTTAAAAGGTACTCTTCTCCTGTGCTCACTTCCTCACATTCAATAAAGTTAACACCTAATTCATAACATAATTCTGCCAATAAATCCTTAACACTAAAAACATCTATAATTTCTTTTTGAAGTTCATTACTGTTATCAGTTAAACAACTCTCTACATTCAAAGAATCGTATTCTTCTTTAAAATCATCAATTTTCTCTTTCAACGATTTTAACAAAGCACGAGATTTGTATTTAGAAGAGTATGGTTCTGAGTCATTGACCGGGTCACAATTCAGTCTCATGGCTTCTTTAAACTTAGCATAACCATCACAGATTAACCATTTCTGTAAATGCTCCATCTAAAAAGTAAAGTTTTTAAAGAAAACACATGCAAATAACTTTTTTTTTGAATAATAACTAGTTTTATGTGCTTTGGATACGAGTGTCTCTGATTTGGCGTTAAGCTTTTGTCTAGGTAATAAAATGCCGGTTGGCGAACATTAGGTCCGAATGCAAGAATCCGTACAAGAAAATTCAAATCATTTTGTATATTCTGTATCCAAACTGGCTGGAGTGAAATCATGCAATAAACCAGAATCATCAGGTCCAATTCATCTGGTCCAGCTTTCCCAGGCGCCAGCCTTTGGAGGAAAAGGTTTTTCTTTCTGTATCTTAACTCTTAGAGATGGACCAGAGATATTTTAGACATTGAAACATTTTTACCTGCAATATCACCATCCTCGGCCACTGGTACAAGTAGGCGGTTTAGCATGGGTTCAGGGTTTGATTGATGAATTTTCGTTTTTCTAAAGCCAGCTTTGAAGTTATCAGCTGCATATCCATCATTGCAAATAGAAGCTGTTCTAAGAGATTTGGAAATTTATTGGGAGGAAATTTATCGGGATTAAAAATTATTGGGAGATAGGCAACAAAATGTAATGTCTTTTTCCATTTACAACTGAACTATTTCAGCAGATAAATGAGAACTTAGATTAAAAAAGATCAAATCGGCATTCTTTTTTGGCAGAATGGCAGATTTAATTTAAAAAGCAGTCTTGAAAGCATTCATTGTAAAACCATCCAGAGCGTAAGTGGTTGCAGTGATATATAAATTCTTAGCAGTGATATATAAATTCACATAATCATATAGCAATTTTTTTGGTGTGTACTCTCTATCAAACTCCAGGGGGTTACTATGGCTACTGAATCAAAATTACAATCGCCCTAAATGGCTCTTTTTTAATATAATTATTTTGATTAGATTACCAATATAAATTTTTATCTCTTAAATTTTCTAAAACTTTTGAGAAATAAGTGTAAATATATTTGTAAATATATCGATTTTTAAAAAGTTTTTAGATTAGAAATTATTTGAATATGAAAATTTTCAAATACCTTTTATATTATTTGCTGCATATGTAACATATTTTCCCATAAGAATTTTACAGCTTTTTTTACTTTGACTTAGACGCGAATTTTTAATTTCTGGCAAAAAAAGTACTAAAAAATGTCATTTCGACTTTTACGTGAAGACCCCTAACGTGATGAACCCTAAAAAGTTTAATTTTTAGGCAGACATTCCAATATGGAATTTTATTTTGGCTCCATTTCGGCTAAAAAAGTTGCACTACCCAGTTATTATAAGAGAAATCAGAGAAACACTCTTAAAAATCTCTGTGTTTTGTTCAGTTACAAATGTTGTATTAAACCCGTTGCTGAAATATACTGGGGTTTGGGAATAAGAATAGAGAGACTTAGAAAGACTAACTGTTTCGATACATATGACGGCTCGTTCCACGTCGTTTGTTTATGTATATCTGTATACCTCTAAATAACTGTAGATGTGAGCTCTGGCATGTGAGAGCGATAAAATCTTGAAAAGTATACAGTGATTTAAAGGCAAATATGTCATGAAAACTAAACGCTTAATTAAAGTCATTTCTGATGACAATGACGATAACGACTTGAAAATATTTCAAGTTTTACATTTTATTATGAAAAAAACAAAATTAAATCAGTCAATAGATGAACTTTACAGTGAAAGTGGTAGTTTAGCCTCATTGGTTGGTCTTCTCAATAAAAAAGATGGAAAGTATAATGCCTTGGTCTTGTCAATACTGGCAAATTGTGCTAATAATCACCAACAGATAAGGAGAGATGTATTACATATGTTTATCTTGTTATGAACATATTAATCTTTTTAAAATACATTGGCTTTGTTAAGATTTTTTTAACATGTTTAATTACCTATTATTAAGATGAAAATGCTGCTGATGATGGTGGTAATAATAACAATAGTATTATTCTAATTTATCATTATTCTTTCATAGCTATATGCCATGAAGTTGATACCACTTATAGGTAAGTCTTTTTTGAGTCTTCAGTTTACATTTTATATTTTTATAGAAATTGCATATTAAAAGAGTTTTTATGTTAAAATTGTTTATTTAGTTAAAACTACCTTCTATATTCAAAAACTTACTAATATGTAATAAAAATGTTCTTTAATATGTTATATTTATATCTTTTGTTAACTAGGCAATCTCCTAGAAACCACAAATTTTTGCGAAGAAACTAGCAGAGCTATAAGACTTCTATCAAATCTTGCAAAAGATCCAACTTGCTTAGAAGAAATACAAGAGAAAAGCCTTATTGACTTAACTATAAAACATGGGTGTTGTACAAAGTTAAGATGTCAAGTTGCTTCATTACGCGCTTTAAGAATTATATGTGTTAGTAAAAAATCATCAAAGTTTGCAGGTGAAAACAACTATTTCCCAAATCTTCTTGCTTATATGCATTCAGTGGATCAAAATGTTGTGCATCTGACTTTACGTATGTTATGTGGAATGCTTAAAAGTCAAGCAACAGAAGTTTTCTACAGAGCTGTGGAAGAATGTACCCTTCAAAAAGTTATTCAGCTTTGTAATATTGAATGTTTTTGTGAAATTGGCATTGAAATTCTATTTCTACTTACCTTAAATAGTGGTTGTCGAGTTGGTGTGGCTATGGAAGGAGGAATTGAAGTTTTTATTGACAGAATAAAAAAAATTGATCATTCTGAAACTTTCAAGTATGCTACTCAAGGTCTTTGTCTTTGTGCAAGGGAAGCTGTTAGTCGCAACCGAATGAAAACTGCTGGAGTTTTACCGTGGCTTGTCAATATTTTGCAACATGATGATTATGTACGTTTTCATGAGTCAATTGTAGCTGCATTTGTTTGGTTCTTATTTGATGATTCAAGTTTAGGTTTGTTGATAAGAGCAAATACTATGCCTGCTTTGTTAAAATATTTAGATCGTTTAACATACATTGAGTATTCTCAATTTAAAGATAATAATGGAGACTTAAAAGAAGAAAAAAAAAGTTCTGACATTAGTACTGAAAGTAATTTTAATAAATCTGAAAATTTATCTGAAGATTTAGGTTATGAGACAAATACTTTTGAGCAATATAGAGATAAAGTTAATTTATCTCAAACATCAATTGAGGAAGATATAAGTAAACAACTTTGGGGTTGTTCATCTCCTGAGTCTTCACCATATAATCCACACTCACCTCTTTATTCTATTCCATCGTACTCTCCAAATATTTCACCAAGTTATTCTCCACCTATGTCACCAAATAATGTAATTTCTCAAAATTCACCTGAACATCAGTTAACTGATGTTTATCGCAGTGATGCTACTTCACCTTCACATTCTTTGCCATACCATTATCAGAGTGCTGATGGTAGGCTTTCAATGATACATGGCACAAGAGGTCCTATTCATGACATATTGCTGTTATTGTCAAGGTTTTCACAAGCACGTGACCCTAGCAAATTTTTTCTTGAGCTTCCTGGTTTTAATTCCTTAAACAATTATCTTTTGTTATCTGCCAAACCTAATCCAAAATGTGCAAGAATTTTAAACAGGTTGACACTAAATTCTCATTGTTTTGATATTCTAATAAAACAAAGATTAATACCTCGACTTTATTTGCGTCTTTGCACTGGCTGGTCTTTGGAAATGCTGTCTATTTTGCTTAATAAAGCTCGTGAAAAAATAAACAAAAGTCCTTTATTAAACAGTCCAGATTTTATAGACTTTGATGATATAACTTGTTATTCGAATATTACTAAAAAACCTTCAAAAACAACTTATGACTGGGGCAAATTCCTAATATCAAATTTGAGATCACAAAGTGAGTCATCTTATGGAAAAGGTGTTTTTTCACATATCTTGCTAACTGGTTCCTTGGAACTTAAAGAAAGGTGTATTGTTTCCATACCACATGTAGTATGGTAAGTCCCCTCAGATGAATTTAATAAATTATCAGTTGAATTTACATTTATTTATTTACTTTACTAATGAGTCTATGTCATTTAATTTAAAATGTTTCTGATAAACAAAGCATTTACATTCTCTTTTGATCTTCTTTCCATTATTGCTCTTAAGTTTTTAGTAATAATATTAAATGTGTGATGCCATAAAAGTAACACTAGGCAGACGAAGGGAAACTATGGTTATACACACGGCTTTTTTTATATGTATATGTAAAAGATGATATTAGCAAGGACAATATATTTGTATTAGAAAGAATCTGAACATTTGTTTAAATGATACAACAAAATGATATAAAAAAAGATTATTAACCATTTATCATTTTTCCCTATTTTTCATTTTTTTTCATACATCAGTTATTTCTTTTTTAAGTTAAAATTATAATATGAATATAAATATTTCTTTAAGTCAAAAGTTGATTTTCAATTGTTATGTATAATCAAAATTTATTATATCTTTAGGTCCACCCATCTGCAGCGTAGAGTTTACCTTGAATTAAAAGCTTTGGAGTTACTTATGAAAATGCTTGAGAA